>NC_091645.1:10136748-10439778 GCF_027580195.1 Bos mutus | reverse complement strand
ATGAAAGTCAGTAAGTTAAGTTTTTGAGAGTATAGTACTTACTTTCTCAAGTTCTGATCTTTGGTGAGTTTCTTTTCTTAAAAACAATGTCTTTTTGTTAGTTTAACTATGAACTTAATGAACATCTTTGCCTATAAACCTCCAATATCTTGCAAAGCACTTAGCATGAGAATAAAATTGGACTATTTCCCCAAAAAAGCACTGTGCTTCTAATTAAGTATCACCAGTATGTGCATCAAAAGAAATTATTAGCACTACAATTAAAATGCCATTAAGAGTATCTTAATCCTGACAATACTTCAGTGTAACTTTCCTCAGTCCATCAAGAAATGAAGAGGTTCCCACATGAAAAGGTGCTCAATACTGCTCATTATTAGAGAAATGCAAATCAAAACTACAGTGAGATAGCAACTCACACTGGTCAGAATGGCCATCATCAAAAAATCTATAAACAATAAATGCTGGAGAGGGTGTGGAGAAAAGGGAACCCCCTTTAGCTGTTGGTGGGAATGCAAACTGATACGGGCACTAAGACAGTATGGAGATTCCTTAAAATACTAGGAATAAAACCACATGACCCAGTAATCCCACTACTAAGCATATACTCTGAGCAAACCAAAATGGAAAGACACATGTATCCCAATGCTCAGACAGTAAAGAATATACTAACTGTAATGCAGAAGACCTGGGTTTGATCCCTGGGTCAGGAAGATGCCCTGAAGAAGGGAATGGCTACCAATTTCAGCATTCTTTCCTGGAGAATTCCATGGACAGAGGAACCTGGCAGGCTACAGTCCATGGGGTCACTAAGAGTCAGACAAGAATGAGCAACTAACACATACTTATCTCAATGTTCATCACAGCACTATTTACAATAGCTGGGACATGGAAGCAATATAGATGTCCATAGACAGATGAATTGATAAAGAAGCTGTGGTACACATGCGGAATGGAATTTTACTCAGCCAAAAAGGGAATGCATTTGAGTCAGTTCTAATGATGTGATGAAGCTAGAGCCTATGTACAGAGTGAAGACAGAGAAAGAGAAAACCAAATATGGTATACTAAGGCATATATTCAGAGAAGGCCATGGCACCCCACTCCAGTACTCTTGCCTGGAAAATCCCATGGATATAGGAGCCTGATGGGCTGCAGTCCATGGGGTTGCTAGGAGTCGGACACAACTGAGTGATTTCACTTTCACTTTTCACTTTCATGCATTGGAGAAGGAAATGGCAACCCACTCCAGTGTTCTTGCCTGGAGAATCCCAGGGACGGGGGAGCCTGGAGGGCTGCCATCTATTGGGTTGCACAGAGTCGGACACAACTGAAGCGACTTAGCAGCAGCAGCAGCAAGGCATATATATGGAGTCTAGAAAGATGGTACTGATGAAACTATTAGCAGGGCAGCAATGGAAACACAGATACAGAGAACAGATTTATGGACATGGGGGTTGGGGGAAGGAGAGGGTGGGATATATGGAGAGTAACATGGAAACATACATTCAGTTCAGTTCAGTTGCGTCCGACTCTTTGCTACCCCATAAGCTGCAGCACGCCAGGCCTCCCTGTCCATCACCAACTCCCGGAGTTTACTCAAACTCATGTCCATTGAGTCGGTGATGCCATCCAACCTTCTCATCTTCTGTTATCCCCTTCTCCTCCTGCCTTCAATCTTTCCCAGCATCAGGGTCTTTTCAAATGAGTCAGTTCTTCACATCAGGTGGCCAAAGTATTGGAGTTTCAACTTCAGCATCGGTCCTTCTAATAAATATTCAGGACTAATTTCTTTTAGGATGGACTTGCTGGATCTCCTTGGAGTCCAAGGGACTCACAAGAGTCTTCTCCAACACCACAGTCCAAAAGCATCAATTCCTCAGCGCTCAGCTTTCTTTATAGTCCAATTCTCACATCCATAAATGACTACTGGAAAACCATAGCCTTGACTAGATGGACCTTTGTTGGCAAAGTAAAGTTTCTGCTTTTTAATATGCTGTCTGCTGCTGCTACTGCTAAGTCACTTTAGTCATGTCTGACTCTGTGCGACCCCATAGACGGAAGCCCACCAGGCTCCCCCATCCCTGGGATTCTCCAGGCAAGAACACTGGAGTGGGTTGCCATTTCCTTCTCCAATGCATGAAAGTGAAAAGTGAAAGGGAAGTCGCTCAGTCGTGTCCAACTCTTAGCGACCCCATGGACTGCAGCCTATCAGGCTCCTCCATCCATGGATTTTCCAGGCAAGAGTACTGGAGTGGGGTGCCATTGCCTTCTCTGAATATGCTGTCTAGGTTGGTCATAACTTTTCTTCCAAGAATAGTTTTTTGGAAGAAAAATTTTAATTTCATGGCTGAAGTCACCATCTGCAGTGATTTTGGAGCCCAAGAAAATAGGTCTGCCACTGCTTCCACTGTTTCCCCATCTATTTGCCATGAAGTGATGTGACCAGATGCCATGATCTTCATTTTCTGAATGTTGAATTTTAAGCCAACTTTATCACTTTCCTCTTTCACTTTCATCAAGAGGCTTTTTAGTTCCTCTTCACTTTCTGCCTTAAGGGTGGTGTCATCTGCATATCTGAGGTTATTGATATTTCTCCCAGCAATCTTGATTCCAGCTTGTGCTTCATCCAGCCCAGCTTTTCTCATGATGTATACTGCATATAAGTTAAACAAGCAGGGTGACAATATACAGCCTTGATGTACTCCTTTTCCTATTTGGATCCAGTCTGTTGTTCCATGTCCCATTCTGTTGCTTTCTGACTTGCACACAGATTTCTCAAAAGGCAGGTCAGGTGGTCTGGTGTTCCCATCTCTTTCAGAATTTTCCATAGTTTATTCTGATCCACACATTCAAAAGCTTTGGCATAGTCAATAAAGCAGAATTAGATGTTTTCTGGAACTCTTGCTTTTCTGATGATCCAGCAGATGTTGGCAATTTGATCTCTGGTTCCTCTGCCTTTTCTAAAACCAGCTTGAACATCTAGAAGTTCATGGTTCACATATTGTTGAAGCCTGGCTTGGAGAATTTTGAGTGTGTGAGATGAGTGCAACTGTGTGGTAGTTTGAGCATTCTTTGGCATTGCCTTTCTTTGGGATTGGAATGAAAACTGACCTTTTCCAGTCCTGTGGCCACTGCTGAGTTTTCCAGATTTGCTGGCATATTGAGTGCAGCACTTTCATAGCATCATCTTTTAGGATTTGAAATAGCTCAACTGGAATTCCATCACCTCCACTAGCTTTGTTTGTAGTGATGCTTTCTAAGGCCCACTTGACTTCACATTCCAGGATGTCTGGCTCTAGGTCAGTGATCACACCATCGTGGTTATCTGGGTCGTGAAGATCTTTTTTGTACAGTTATGTTGTATTCTTGCTACCTCTTCTTAATACCTTCTGCTTCTGGTAGGTCCATACCATTTCTGTCCTTTATTGAGGCCATCTTTGCATGAAATGTTCTCTTGGTACCTCTAATTTTCTTGAAGAGATCTCTAGTCTTTCCCATTCTATTGTTTTCCTCTATTTCTTTGCACTGATCACTGAGGAAGACTTTCTATCCCTCCTTGCTATTCTTTGGAACTCTGCATTCAAATGGGTAATCTTTCCTTTTCTCCTTTGCTTTTTGCTTCTCTTCTTGTGAAGCCTCCTCAGACAGCCATTTTGCTTTTTTGCATTTCTTTTTCTTGGAGCTGGTCTTGACCCCTGTCCCCTGTCCCCTATAAAATGTCATGAACCTCCATTCCTAGTTCATCAGGCACTCTGTCTATCACATCTAGTCCCTTAAATCTATTTGTCACTTCCACTGTATAATCGTAAGGGATTTGATTTAGGTCATACATGAATGGTCTAGTGGTTTTCCCTACTTTCTTCAATTTAAGCCTGAATTTGGCAATAAGGAATTCATGATCTGAGCCACAGTCAGCTCCCAATCTTGTTTTTGCTGACTGTATAGAGATTCTCCATCTTTGGCTGCAAAGAATATAATCAATCTGATTTCAGTGTTGACCATCTGGTGATGTCCATGTGTAGAGTCTTCTCTTGTGTTGTTGGAAGAGGAACATAAAATTAAGTGGTATCCTTAGAAGAATATACTCTCTATATTGATTCAATATAGGAAACAGCTAAATGTTGAAAAATATGTGCTATATGGGAAATACAAGCTATTATTTGCAAACTTAAGTGCTATAAGTTTTGTATCCAAGAGACTCAGAACTGATATGATGATATAACTTTTATTTTTAGATTGTGTGCATATTCTGGGTTGTGTAACAACTCCCCTTCTGGAGATACTTGTCATTTACACCCAAAAGTACTTTTTTTAAAAATTAGTTATTCAGAAAAAGAGAAATACTCCAACTCTCTCATAAGAATATGAATAGCCAGGTAAGGTCGATGCTGTGCTTTGTTGACTAGCTCCTTAAGCATCTTTGACAAAGAACCACAACTAGGACATGGCAGGCCCACGGCTAAGACATGGCTAGGTGTGCTAGAACCTGCAAAAGAGAATTCAGAGACTCCACTTCTTTCCCAAGGAAGTCCACAGATGCCACAAACATCCAATGTCAGAAATAATTTGTATGTAAGATTATGGTTTTAATGCCTAAAATATCCTTTGCCTTGCTTACAATTCAGGTATCTCTCCACTGTTTAATTTTAATTGTAAGATCAAAGGACAAATATTACCTAAAACCAACCCAAGCTACAGTTGTGGTTCTTCAGTCTGCTCTTCTATACTCTGCTGCAGCCTCAACCCAGTCAGGGCTGGCTGACTGTGTGACTGGAGCCTTGCCACTGTTCCCATTTCAAAGTCCATGACATCCTCTCTGAAGCCAATTCCACGGGAATCATCTTTAGTGTCAAAGTATTCTCTTCTTGCAAAAACATCTCCTTTGTTTCATGGAGTCAATGCCCCTCCTTTAGCAATGCTGCTGCTAAGTCGCTTCATTCGTGTCTGACTCTGTGCGACCCAATGGACGGCGGCCCACCACGCTCCCCTGTCCCTGGGATTCTGTGGGTTGCCATTTCCTTCTCCAATGCATGAAAATGAAAAGTGAAAGTGAAGTCTCTCTGTCATGTCTGACTCTTTGCGACCCCATGGACTGAAGCCCACCAGGCTCCTCTGTCCATGGGATTTTCCAGGCAAGAGTACTGGAGTGGGGTGCCATTGCCTTCAGCAATACCTCACTGCTATTTCTATAACCAAGAAAAAAAAGTTCTTCTAATCTCACTTTTTCAAACTTCCCCTGAATATTGTGTACTTTATATGTAACATGCCTTTATTATTCAACCTTTTCAGATAGACTGAAAAATAGATTTGCATTTGATAGATCTCTTAAAGCTATATTCTAAGATGTTTTCATTCAATTCCATCTTAGTGATTTATAACTCAGCTATTCCTAAACTTCCAACTCTTAATGAGAAATAATTGTGAGTCAGGAAAAAAACAAAACAAAACAAAACTTTACTCTCATGTCCTACCTTCTGCCTATTGATCACTCATGTTACAGTTTTTTATCCTTTCATGGCCAAACACTGCATCACAAGTACAAACATATATTAGGAACATAAAATGAAAAACAGCTTTTCTGAAAAACCTATATTCAATTTATCCTATACAGAATCCCAATATTATCAGTGCCTGGGAGGGAAATGGTATAAATATAGTTTATATGGCCATGTCATTAATTACTAGAGGCTATAGATTATATGACATGAACTAAACTAAATCTCTAAAAACCATCAATCCCAAAGCACCAATCCAAACAAGAGTGCATCTTTTCAATTTCTAATAATGTTCCAGTTGCCTACAGGGGAAAAACTTAAAGTCTAGTCTAATCACAGGATACCTCCCACTGTTCTTTGTTTTGCTACTTGTGTGTGCATGCCTGTGTGTATGGGTGCACAAGTGTCTGTATGTGTTTTGATGAAGTATGAAGGGTGCGTGGGAGGGCTGTTTTTAGAAGAGGCAGGTAATGGAAAAGAAGGCACCTTTTTCTTTTTAATTTATAGCTACCTAATTCATTAAAATGAAATTAAAAGATGCTTGCTTCCTGGAAGAAAAGCTATGACAAACCTCAGTTCAGTTCAGTTGCTCAGTCGTGTGTGACTCTTTGTGACCCCATGGACTGCAGCACGCCAGGCCTCCCTGTCCATCACCAACTCCCAGAGCTTGCTCAAACTCTTGTCCATCAAGTCAGTGATGCCATCCAACCATCTCATCCCCTATTATCCCCTTCTCCTCCTACCTTCAATCTTTCCCAGCATCGGGGTCTTTTCAAATGAGTCAGTTCTTCACATCAGGTGGCCAAAGTTTCAGCTCAACGTCAGTCCTTCCAATGAATATTCAGGACTGATTTCCTTTAGGAGGGACTGGTTGGATCTCCTTGCAGTCCAAGGGATTCTCAAGAGTCATCTCCAATACCACAGTTCAAAAGCATCAATTCTTCGGCACTCAGCTTTCTTTATAGTCCAGCTCTCACATCCATACATGACT
Organism: Bos mutus; assembly: GCF_027580195.1. Taxonomy (NCBI): domain Eukaryota; kingdom Metazoa; phylum Chordata; class Mammalia; order Artiodactyla; family Bovidae; genus Bos; species Bos mutus. The sequence continues at coordinate 10,433,292 of NC_091645.1, read as the reverse complement.
ACTGGAAAGAGCATAACTTTGACTAGATGGACCTTGTTAGCAAAGTAATGTCTCTGCTTTTTAATATGCTATCTAGGTTGATCATAGCTTTTCTTCCAAGGAGCAAGCATCTTTTAATTTCATTGCTGTAGTCACCATCTGCAGTGACAAACCTAAACAGCATATTAAAAAGCACAGACATTACAGACAAAGGTCCGTCTAGTCAAAGCTACAGTTTTTCTAGTAACCATGTGTGGATGTGAGAGTTGGACCATAAAGAAGGCTGAGTGCTGAAGAATTGATGCTTTTGAACTATCATGTTGGTGTTGGAGAAGACTCTTGAGAGTCCCTTAGAGTGCAAGGAGATCAAACCAGACAATCCTAAAGGAAATCAGTCCTCAGTATTCATTGGAAGGATTGATGCTGAAGCGCCAATACTTTGACCAGCTGATATGCGAAGAGCTGACTCATTGGAAAAGACCCTGATACTGGGAAAGACTGAGGGCAACAGGAGAAGGGGACAACAGAGGATGAGATTGCTGGATGGCGTCACCAACTCAAAGAACATGAGTTTGAGCAAGCTCCAGGAGATAATCAAGGACAGGGAAGCCGGGCGTGCTGCAGCCAATGGGACCACAGAGTCAGATGTGACTGAGCGACTGAACAAAACAAAATTTATTTAAAATGTAAAAGCTATATACTGTAGGTTGCAATTATTTCAATAACCTGTGTTTCCAGGAATTTCATGGTTTAGAACCCATTCGTGGCAACTAGAAAAGGAAAGAAAGCCTCACAATAGAGCCATGTGTGACACAAGATAAGGATGAAAGGAAAGGAGCAAGGAAAGAAAAGTAGGTGAAAATGAAGAAGGATGTCAGGAATTGGGAGCAAGAATATTTAGAAGACATTTGTTTTGTTATTAGAGAAATCATTACTAATAATCATAACCAATAAAGTCAGTCTTGCTTTTACTTAAATGTGTGTCCCTCTTTACGCTAATAACATAAAAATTCCTGATGCCATTTTTAGACTCCCAAGGATTCTGCTTTTTCCGCTGAAATATTTAGAGATAGAGTTTGCATCTATGATATAGGTGCTTCAATTTCCATAGTTTTCACATGGTCTAGGTCACTGCTTCTAAAAAGCCTTTGTGAAAGAACATATGAGTTCCCTACCTGCAGTTTGTCTTTTGTAAAGTACAAGAGAGCACCATGGGCATCTCTATAGCTAATGTTGCCAGAGGAGTGATTTGATGTGCTGTGCTGTGCTTAGTCGCTCAGCTGTGTCCGACTCTTTGTGACCCCGTGGACTGTAGCCCACCAGGCTCCTCTGTCCATGGGGATTCTGCAGGCAAGAATACGGGAGTGGGTTGTCATGCCCTCCTCCAGGGGATCTTCCCAACCCAGGGATCCAGTCCAGGTCTCCCTCATTGCAGGAGGATTCTTAACCATCTGAGCCACCAGGGAAGCCCGAGTAATTTGATAAGAACCTGCTAATTTTTTAAAAATTTCCTCTGCAAAGCCCAATACAAACAGTATTTCATTGTATATTATTTCTTTGTGTCACTTAAGGTCTGTAGCCTGACTAACTGCTAAAGGGGATTTCAGGATTTGAATACTTTGCACAGTTTGGAAACCAGAGACAAATGTGAAATTACTACCAAGTAAGCGAGAGAGACTGACTTTTACTTTATTGCTGTTATTAAATTGAACCACAACACACACACAAAAAAACCTGTCTCGAATCAGTAACAAAATGATGAATTCATATTTTTTTACATGTAACATAAATAAAAATATGTTATTTGATATGTATTGTTTTACACCTGATGTGCCCTAGATGTTGTTTGGTTCTTCACGATGAGTCTCGTTCATACTGGAACAAAATTTAAAGAAATTTAGAGTTGATTTGTTTTCATAGCCTTTGCAGTTTAACCATGACAAGATCTTATTTTCATTTTTTAGCTCTTCACAATTTCCAAGACAACTGGATTTCTCCTCCAAAAATTTCACACATTTGTTTCACTTAAGTAGATGTGAAAAATAACCAACATTTTTGAATATTTTTTCTGTTTTGAATAAATATCTAGTCTTTATCAACAGAAATAAACTTGTACTTCAAAATTTCTGTTATAGAAATGCAGCTAGCTCTTGAATATCATATTCAACTCATGAACATTCTTAAACACTTAAGATTATATATGGACTCACTTCAAATTCATGAGGTAACAACATGCAAATAATTGTATCTTGGATTGTTATGGTAGAAAATGCTGAAGAAAAGCTATTCCAACTTGATTATGAGTTAGCAGCATCATTTAGGTATAGATGTTTGACATGAATATTCAGTGATATATTGTTTTTAATATTGCCTTAAGTGGTACAATCATGCTTGGATGACATATATACTATTTCATAATCCATCTGAGTTACAAAGGAATGCTTCCCTGGATGTTTAACTTAAAATTGTATGAGCTACTTTTCTGTGGCCTTGCCATCCAATTCTCTGATTAAGCAACACCCTCAGAGATGAGTCTTAAAACCAAGCTGTTAGAGAAAAAAAATCAAGGAATCCTATGGTGTGTAACTTAAAGGAATTCTCCCTGACAGAGCCCATGAGTCAACAATTATTTATTGAAAGTCAGCTATATCCATGGTATGTTTCACTGTGGGCTTTCCAGGTGGCCCAGTGGTTAAGAATCTGCCTGCCATTTTTCTGGAAGAGTTTGAGCAGGATAGGTGTTAGCTCTTCTCTAAATTTTTGGTAGAATTCAGCTGTGAAGCCGTCTGGACTTGGGCTTTTGTTTGCTGGAAGATTTTTTATTACAGTTTCAATTTCCATGCTTGTGATGGGTCTGTTAAGATTTTCTATTTCTTCCTGGTCCAGTTTTGGAAAGTTGTACTTTTCTAAGAATTTGTCCATTTCTTCCACGTTGTCCATTTTATTGGCATATAATTGTTGATAGTAGTCTCTTATGATCCTTTGTATTTCTGTGTTGTCTGTTGTGATCTCTCCATTTTCGTTTCTAATTTTATTGATTTGATTTTTCTCCCTTTGTTTCTTGATGAGTCTGGCTAATGGTTTGTCAATTTTATTTATCCTTTCAAAGAACCAGCTTTTGGCTTTGTTGATTTTTGCTATGGTCTCTCTTGTTTCTTTTGCTTTTATTTCTGCCCTAATTTTTAAGATTTCTTTCCTTCTACTAACCCTGAGGTTCTTCATTTCTTCCTTTTCTAGTTGCTTTAGGTGTAGGGTTAGGTTATTTATTTGACTTTTTTCTTGTTTCTTGAGGTATGCCTGTATTGCTATGAACTTTCCCCTTAGGACTGCTTTTAAAGTGTCCCACAGGTTTTAAGTTGTTGTGTTTTCATTTTCATTCGTTTCTATGCAAATTTTGACTTCTTTTTTGATTTCTTCTGTAATTTGTTGGTTATTCAGCAGCATGTTGTTCATCCTCCAAATGTTGGCATTTTTAATAGTTTTTCTCCTGTAACTGAGATCTAATCTTACTGCATTGTGGTCAGAAAAGATGCTTGGAATGATTTCTATTTTTTTGAATTTACCAAGGCTAGATTTATGGCCCAGGATGTGATCTATCCTGGAGAAGGTTCCATGTGCGCTTGAGAAAAAGGTGAAATTCATTGTTTGGGGCTGAAATGTCCTATAGATATCAATTAGGTCTAACTGGTCTATTGTATCATTTAACGTTTGTATTTCCTTGTTAATTTTCTGTTTAGTTGATCTATCCATAGGTGTGAGTGGAGTATTAAAGTCTCCCACTATTATTGTGTTATTGTTAATTCCTCCTTTCATACTTGTTAGCATTTGTCTTACATATTTATAATTGTTATATCTTCTTCTTGGATTGATCCTTTGATCATTATGTAGTGACCATCTTTGTCTCTTTTCCCAGCCTTTGTTTTAAGTCAGAAAATTGCAGAGGAAGGTAAACTTCCAAACTCATTCTATGAGGCCACCATCACCCTAATACCAAAACCTGACAAAGATCCCACAAAAAAAGAAAACTACAGGCCAATATCACTGATGAACATAGATGCAAAAATCCTTAACAAAATTCTAGCAATCAGAATCCAACAACACATTAAAAAGATCATACACCATGACCAAGTGGGCTTTATCCCAGGGATGCAAGGATTCTTCAATATCTGCAAATCAATCAATGTAATACACCACATTAACAAATTGAAAAATAAAAACCATATGATTATCTCAATAGATGCAGAGAAAGCCTTTGACAAAATTCAACATCCATTTATGATAAGAACTCTCCAGAAAGCAGGAATAGAAGGAACATACCTCAACATAATAAAAGCTATATATGACAAACCCACAGCAAACATTATCCTCAATGGTGAAAAATTGAAAGCATTTCCTCTAAAGTCAGGAACAAGACAAGGGTGTCCACTTTCACCATTACTTTTCAACATAGTTTTGGAAGTTTTGGCCACAGCAATCAGAGCAGAAAAAGAAGTAAAAGGAATCCAAATTGGAAAAGAAGAAGTAAAACTCTCACTGTTTGCAGATGACATGATCCTCTACATAGAAAACCCTAAAGACTCCACCAGAAAATTACTAGAACTAATCAATGATTATAGTAAAGTTGCAGGATATAAAATCAACACACAGAAATCCCTTGCATTCCTATACACTAATAATGAGAAAACTGAAAGAGAAATAAAGGAAGCAATTCCATTCACCATTGCAACGGAAAGAATAAAATATTTAGGAATATATCTACCTGAAGAAACTAAAGACCTATATATAGAAAACTATAAAACACTGGTGAAAGAAATCAAAGAGGACACTAATAGATGGAGAAATATACCATGTTCATGGATTGGAAGAATCAATATAGTGAAAATGAGTATACTACCCAAAGCAATTTATAGATTCAATGCAATCCCTATCAAGCTACCAACGGTATTCTTCACAGAGCTAGAACAAATAATTTCACAATTTGTATGGAAATACAAAAAACCTCGAATAGCCAAAGCTATCTTGAGAAAGAAGAATGGAACTGGAGGAATCAACCTACCTGACTTCAGGCTCTATTACAAAGCCACAGTTATCAAGACAGTATGGTACTGGCACAAAGACAGAAATATAGATCAATGGAATAAAATAGAAAGCCCAGAGATAAATCCACGCACCTATGGACACCTTATCTTTGACAAAGGAGGCAAGAATATACAATGGATTAAAGACAATCTCTTTAACAAGTGGTGCTGGGAAAACTGGTCAACCACTTGTAAAAGAATGAAACTAGAATGCTTTCTAACACCATACACAAAAATAAACTCAAAATGGATTAAAGATCTCAACATAAGACCAGAAACTATAAAACTCCTAGAGGAGAACATAGGCAAAACACTCTCCAACATACATCACAGCAGGATCCTCTATGACCCACCTCCCAGAATATTGGAAATAAAAGCAAAAATAAACAAATGGGACCTAATTAAACTTAAAAGCTTCTGCACAACAAAGGAAACTATTAGCAAGGTGAAAAGGCAGAAAATAATAGCAAATGAAGCAACGGACAAACAACTAATCTCAAAAATATACAAGCAACTCCTACAGCTCAACTCCAGAAAAATAAATGACCCAATCAAAAAAAGGGCCAAATAACTAAATAGACATTTCTCCAAAGAAGACATACAGATGGCTAACAAACACATGAAAAGATGCTCAACATCACTCATTATCGGAGAAATGCAAATCAAAACCACTATGAGGTACCATTTCACGCCAGTCACAATGGCTGTGATCCATAAGTCTACAAGCAATAAATGCTGGAGAGGGTGTGGAGAAAAGGGAACCCTCTTACACTGTTGGTGGGAATGCAAACTAGTACAGCCACTATGGAGAACAGTGTGGAGATTCCTTAAAAAACAGGAAATAGAACTGCCTTATGATCCAGCAATCCCACTGCTGGGCATACACACTGAGGAAACCAGAAGGGAAAGAGACACGTGTACCCCAATGTTCATCGCAGCACTGTTTATAATAGCCAAGACATGGAAGCAACCTAGATGCCCATCAGCAGATGAATGGATAAGAAAGCCATGGTACATATACACAATGGAGTATTACTCAGCCATTAAAAAGAATACATTTGAATCAGTTCTAATGAGGTGGATGAAACTGGAGCCTATTATACAGAGTGAAGTAAGCCAGAAGGAAAAACATAAATACAGTATACTAATGCATATATATGGAATTTAGAAAGATGGTAACAATAACCCTGTGTACGAGACAGCAAAAGAGACACTGATGTATAGATCAGTCTTATGGACTCTGTGGGAGAGGGAGAGGGTGGGGAGATTTGGGAGAATAGCATTGAAACATGTATAATATCATGTATGAAACGAGTCACCAGTCCAGGTTCGATGCACGATACTGGATGTTTGGGGCTGGTGCACTGGGACGACCCAGAGGGATGGTGTGAGGAGGGAGGAGGGTTCAGGATGGGGAACACAGGTATACCTGTGGCAGATTCATTTCGATATTTGGCAAAACTAATACAATATTGTAAAGTTTAAAAATAAAATAAAATAAAAAAAAAAGAATCTGTCTGCCAGTTTAGGAGATGCAAGAGATATAGGTTTGAGCTCGGGGTTAGGAAGGTCCCTTGGATGGCAACCCAGTCTGTTAGTCTTGCCTGAAAAATCCCATGGACAGAAGAGCTTGGTGGGCTACAGCCCATGGGATCACAAAGAGTCAGACACAACTAAGCGACTGAACATACACACGTTTCACTGTAGGCTATAATATATAATAGCTACCAGCATTTACTGAATACCTACTCCAGAGACTGTACTAGTAACCATCTTCTACATGTTGGTGTGGGCAGGCTTGAATGTCAGGCTAAAAAAATCTAAAACTGATCCTGGAGGCAGCTGGTAACCTATAAAGGGTTTTTTTTTTTAAGGGTCAGGGGAAAATGCATGAGTTTTAAGAACAGAGGGAAAGGTTAATTTGGTAGTTATGTGAATGGACAGCTAAAGTTCAAGATTAGCAGGCTGCCAGGTGGTAAACAGGAAGTGCCTAAACGAGAGCAGTGGCAACGTGAATGTGAAGCCAGGGTTGGAGGTGAGCAGTGGAATGAGTTAGAGGGTCTAATGAAAACCTAGTCTTAGAGATCATGAGAAGCTAAAGTTGAAATTTCACTTTAGGAAATTATTTCAAAACTACATTTGTACACATGTGAAGAGATAGGTTTGTATTAAAAAATAAAAATAAAAAAAGCAGTAGGTGATGCTGTAGTGACCACATCTCAGGGGCCCAGCATGACGACGGTTTGCTTCTCAGTCTCAGCACAGTCAGATGCCAGTGGGGCAGACGTCCGTCATCTTACAATGACCATCTGAAACACGTGATTTCCAAGGGGTCGTTACATGAGAAGAGAGTGTGTGTGCATCTGTGCCTGCTCAGTCATGTCTGACTCTTTGGGACCCCATGGACTGTAGCCCGCCACGATCCTCTGTCCCTGGGATTCTCCAGGCAAGAACACTGGAGCGGGTTGCCATGCCCTCCTCCAGGGGATCTTCCCAACACAGGGATCAAACCCACATTTCCTGCATCTCCTGCACTGCAGGCAGATTGTTTGCCACTTGTATCATACGCAGAATCTTTGTTGCTTGTGCCATACACAGAATAGTTTTAAGGTTCAGGCCTGGAAATGGCTTATATTCACTCCACCCTCATCTCACTGGCTATAACTGGCTATAAGCACATATCCCTATCCTAATCACACACACAAGGCTAGACATTTAGAAGCACTCAAAATATTCAGGGAACACTAACGTCACCAGGGTCAGTTGTTAAGAACAAAGACTGGAACGCCCAAATACTTATCAACTGGGAACTAGTTAATGAGTTATGTTACTTCCATACATCGGAAAAGGCTCAGAAGAAGTGCTAATATGGGAAGATCTTGAAGATACATCAAGTGAAAAAAAAAATGAAGTATAGACAGGTATGCATATCATGGTACCCTTCAGTAAAAAGAATTAAATCTGAAATACCTGAGTGAATTAAAGAAATGCCAAAAGGATACATAAGGAATGAATGGCAGTAGTTACCCACTTAAAGGAGGAGATGAATGGGTGAAACAACCCTTCAAGATAGCCTAGTTTTATTTTTGCACATAACCCAGTTCAAACGATTTGGTATTTTATCTTTTATATGAGCAGTGTTTATATTTTATTTTAACAAGAAATGACAATATATTTCTCAGAATGACCTAAAAACAAATGAATTCAAGCATAATTACAGGTAACAAACTCCAAGACAGACCAATGGTGGAATGCCACCAGAGATGTAAATTTGTTTGAATACTTCCCGAGCATTTAATAGTGACGCTACAGCTGCTTTGTATTCTGAGACTTCTTAATGGAAGGCAAACAAAACTAGATGTTGATTATTTTTCCTTGAATTGTGCCTTTCTAAAAGCCCAATTTAAATTTAGCTTGGGATTTCCTGTTAATGCTTTAAAAAAGCTGAAGCAGCTGTTTGCTGTTTATGGTTTGGTGGGCCAGAATTTGGCTCACTGTGGATTCTAGATTCTGTGTGCTAAGGCAGAACAAAGAGATACGTGAAGTGCCATCTAAGTAGGTTGTACATTGCATGAGAATCCCGGTGCATTTCTGGAAATAATCCCATCTAGCCAGTCATTCTATCTGAATCTCAGGTTCCCTACCTCTAAAATAGGGACTGGGTATCTATGTAACAGGGTCTTTGTGAAGAATCAATGATGAAATGGTCTATCTACAGAGGTTTGTACACTGGTAGGTGCTGTTGACCTTCTTTTTTTGGAAAGCTCTTCTTGATGTCCTAAGACTATGACCTGGGATCGACCTGCACCCTGTGTCTCCTCTTCCAATGACTCAGTGTTTGTTTTCCTCTGTCCTGCTAGCGTGCAATGCCTTGCACAATACAGTATTCCAAGTGCCTACTGCAGAGCCAGGAATGTAGCTCAGTAATTCATCATTGTTGGATGGCATCACTGACTTGATGGACGTGAGTCTGGGTGAACTCCGGGAGTTGGTGATGGACAGGGAGGCCTGGTGTGCTGCAGTCCATGGGGTCGCAAAGAGTCAGACACGACTGAGCAACTGAACTGATAGTCATTCTGCATCTCTCTCTGATTGATACTCTTTCCCCTTCGTCAGTGCTAAACACTAAAGCTCCTTAGGGCATAAGAATGTCTAGGAGATTAGTCAGTCAATATTCCTGAAGGAGCAGGTTGATACTTGGCTTTTACACTGGCCATATCATAGTTTACTAATTATAGATATAATGTCACAAGGGATGTGCTTTGTGCTGAGGTCAAATTCATTTTGTTCTATTTTTTATACTGGAGTGGGTTGCCATTTCCTTTGTGCAATCATAAAGTCTTTGCAAACATATATTGATTATCTAGTGGGTGCTAGACATTGTTTCAAACAGTTTACCTTTAATCCTCTCACCAATCCCACAGGATAGATTCTGTTATTATTCTCATTTCACAGATGAAAAAACAGAGAAACAGGTAAAATACCTTGGCTGTGATTCCATAGCTTCTGTTGGAAAACACAGGATACTGATTTGGGCAGTTTGGGGTCAGAGGCTACATTCTTAGCTCCTCTACCATACTTTCTTATAATGATAAACTATATCTTTAACACAGCATAAGTACTCTTGGAAATATAAAAAGCAATTACCTATCAAGTTAACTAGAAGATGGATATTTTAAGTGATAGTGTTGGTGCAAGAGAAAGGCTTTGGTACTCGTACAGATAAAGGAGACATAAATTTTTTGGTAAGTAACAATAAAAGAGGACATAAAATTTGGGGTAAATAACAATATGTGGGAAGTAATGTGTACTCTAAGAAAAGGGCCAAAAATCAGACAGAATTGGTGTTGAGTCACTGTTAATAATGATGCTAAAAACATTAGTATCTTTGATCCATGGATCTCTATTTTTGGGAGTCTGCTCAAAAGAAACACACACAAGGAAATGTTTACATAGTAAAGATGCATACAAAATCATTCATGTATTTGTGTACTATCTAGAAACATTCTTACTGAAAGAAATATGTATATAAAACATATTTGTAGAAAAGTCTATAAAAACATATTAACAGCTGAAGGAACAATTAAATGAAGTGCCACTCCCCAAATACTTCCCTTTCTCAATGCTTATAGGTAACCACTATTCTGGTTTTTGCAGTAATTATTTCCTTATTCTTTACAGATTTTACCACCCTGAATTATTTGACAGTGTAGTATAGTTTTACCTATTTTGAACTACACAGAAACAGAACCACACAAAATATATTCCTTGGGCAACCTATCTACTTCTTTTACCATTATGTTTTGATACTCAGTTACCTGGTTCCTGTAGCAATTGTTTCATTAACATTTAATATAATTAGTGACATATCTGGCTTTCTAGTGATAGTCTTACTTTTGCTTCTGATTTTTCCCACTTGTTTCCTAGTTTGATAATTATTTTTTGCCATTTGCCATTTCAATCATGTGATTTATTTTTCTCTACTTATTTTTATTTTTAGTGGTGATCCTTGAAATAACATGTATGCTTATTAAAATATAAACTTATTCCATATCTTTACTACAAATATTTTAATCATATATAATTAATATAATTAATTATAATTAACGTATTGTTTTTCTTATATTTGGACCTGGTCCTATTTTTTTTTTAAAAAATGTATGTTCATTTCGATTAACTTACATATATAGTACTTGATTTACCCTTCTTTTAGCAACTTGGATTTTCAATCTATGATCACTTTCCTTCTTCCTAAGGGCATTTTTAGGAAACCCTTTATGAGGGCCTGCTGGTAACAAACTCGGGTTCTGTTTTTCAGAAATGTCTTTAATTACCCTTTATTTTTGGAGAAGGCAATGGCACCCCACTCCAGTACTCTTGCCTGGAAAATCCCATGGATGGAGGAGCCTGGTAGGCTGCAATCCATGGGGTCGCTAAGAGCCGGACATGACAGAGCGACTGAGCAACTTCACTTTTCACTTTCATGCACTGGAGAAGGAAATGGCAACCCACTCCAGTGTTCTTGCTTGGAGAATCCCAGGGATGGGGGAGCCTGACGGGCTGCTGTCTATGGGTCGCACAGAGTCAGACACGACTGAAGCGACTTAGCAGCAGCAGCAGCAACCCTTTATTTTTAAAGATAAAATTGTGGAATGAGAGTTATGGTCTCAATATATGCTGGGATATACATTGTCTCTCCTCCTCAGCTAATATTAAGATATCCCTTTACAATCATATATATATATATATATATTTAATTATCTCTGGTGTTGTGCATTTTCACCATGCATTTCCTCTGGCACAGACTTTGTAAGTTCTTTGATATTCATGAATCACCTTTGAATATGTGTATCAGTGTATTTTATCAATTCCAGAAAATTCTTGGACATTTATCTTTTCAAGTATTAACTCTGACACACTCTATATATCTTCTCTTTCTGCAGCTTCTATTAAATACTGATCAGTCCTTCTTAATTATCTTCAATGTCTCTTAGCTACTCATATTTCCCAACTCTTTTTCTCTCTGCATTCTGGATAATTTCTTATAAAATATCTTCTAGTTTACTTATTGTTTCTCCAGCTTTTACTAATTTGCTGTTACACTTTCTCAACTTTGTCTTTCATTTCGATTTTGCTTCCTTCATTGAAGTTCTTTTTTTCATATCTGCTAGGTCCGCTTTTTACAGTTTTCTGTACTATTTAGTCAAGCTTGTCTCCAATTAATTCAAACAGCAAGGATAAGTATTTTAAAAGTTATACCTTAGAACTTCAATCTGGAGTCTTTGTAGATCAGTCTTAAAGTTCAAGTTCACTTGGTTCAGCAAACGCCTTCAAGGAAGAAGTGGCTTCAGTTCAAAACAAACCCTCTAGGCTCCTGCCTTCACTTAGGTTTCTGCCTGATAATTCCTCATTATCTTGTTGGTTGTCTAGTATTTTTAAAAAGTTTTGTTTGCTTATTTTTTTTAATTTAACATATCCAACATTTTTAGTTGTGATCTTAGAGTAAAGATGGTCCAAATAACCTAATCCAACATATTACCAGAAACAAAAATCCCTGTTTTGAATTATTTAATCATTCAGTTGCCCAAGGGTATTGAACTAGACTAAATAATCTTTCACATGTTCTCCTATAATGTTTATGGAGTCATTTTGGCATATCAAACAATAAGAGGGCTAATAAAACACAAATTGTTTTAATATGAGCATATGGACCTGGAAATTAAGAGACCTGAGTTTTCTTGGCCACTGACATTCTACCATGTGATGTGAGCAATGTATTTAATCTACTTAATGCCTTAATCATCCTACTTGTAAACCAAAATGAAAATATATTTCACTTACAGTTCCATTTTTTCCCCATAAAATTTCTCTCAGCTAAGTGAAGAGTTCCTAGGAAGGACTGAGTAATTCAAAGTACTAAGTTTACAAAAGCTAAATATCCTCATCCTGCTTTTGTTGCAAAATTTAAAACATTACCGACAAGAGTCTTTCACCATATCTCTTCAGAGAAAGCTCTCATAAAAGATGCTTAGGATAAATAAATGTTGGAATTGGACTCTGATTTCATTTTTAACCACAGGGAAGAAGCATCCTATGCCCAATGACACACTTGCTTTCTTGCATGGGCACGGACAGAGAACTCTCTCACTTAATTGTGATCAATTCACTTAAGCCTTAGACTTAATATTTTACTTGTTTTGCAAATGTCTTTGATTTATGGGCATACATCAAGGAGAAAGTGCACTTCACAGAAATTAGGGAGAGAAAAACCTCAGCCAGCCATTCTGCCGAAGAAGTACAAGTGGGACTCCTCCCCAGTACAGATGAGTATGAGACAGTTGGCGAAAACAAGCTCTCTGGTGAGTCATCCTTAATGCCATTGGGACAACAGTCATCACATTCCCATGGATGGGGCAGCTAGAAACCCCTAACCCCACAGAATGAAAAAGCTGTAAAGTCTGTGAACTAGGAGCATTCCTCTCCTCACCCAGTGCCCTAACTCTCTGACTGCAGAACACCTTTTCTCAGGATCAGATCAGATCAGATCAGTCACTCAGTCGTGTCCAACTCTTTGCAGCACACCAGGCCTCCCTGTCCATCACCAACTCCCAGAGTTCACTGAGACTCACGTCCATCGAGTCAGTGATGCCATCCAGCCATCTCATCCCCTGTCGTCCCCTTCTCCTCTTGCCCCCAATCCCTCCCGACATCAGAGTCTTTTCCAATGGGAGCAAAAGTGTGGTATGAATGGAAGAAAATACCCTAAACATGAAGGACTGAAGGAAGCTTAATTGAAAATGTCTCTTGTATTAATATTTTTCACACTATTTTTTTTACTAACACTACAAATAACAACATTATCATTTATTGACTATTTTCTATTTTCCATACATTATCTCATTTTATCTTCATGGCATCTTTTTGTTAGGTATCTTGATTCCCAACTATTGAATGAGAAAATTCAAGAATAAAGAAAAAGACTTCAGAGAAGGCAAAAGGTCAACAAAAGTAAAGAAAACATTGTACTGAAGTTGACATGACTCCAAGGCCTGTGCTTTTAACCGTATATATACTGACTCTCTTTATTAGAGCTTCTTGAGGGAGACTTATTTTTGAAACAGGAAAAAGGGATGGGAACTATTTTAATAAATTATGAAATAATCATTATAAATTATAAATTTTTAATGAGACACTCTTATGTATTCACCAAATTGCTTTCTTCTTTCCTAGATCAACAAGATGATGACCTTTCCCTGCCTTCCTTGTTATTCGATCTGTGCCACTGCCTGTGTTCCGTCCAGGGGAATGTGGGCAGAGGTGACGTGGGCCAGCCTAAGCCTTGTTATAAAACCTCTTATACAATTCCCCAAGCCCTTTTTTTTCTATTACTGAATATTTGACAGTCTTGGAAGTCAAGTGATGAAGGTAGCAGTAGGAGGAAGGAGAAGGTAGAAGGAGCAGGGCTCTGTGGTTCAGAGCTCTATCACTAACTGTGTGGGACACTGATACGAGAGCTATAGGACTGTGCTGCATTCAACACCATTGTTATAGGAGTTCCTAGTGGCTCAGACAGTAAAGTGTCTGCCTGCAATGCTGGTGATCCGGGTTCGATCCTTGGCTTGGGAAGATCCCCTGGAGAAGGAAAAGGCAACCCACTCCAGTACTCTTGCCTGGAAAATTCCATGGACAGAGGAGCCTTGTAGGCTACAGTCCATGGGGTCACAAAGAGTCTGACACGACTGAGCAACTTTACTTCACTTACCCTGCCTCATATACTACCTTCTAATCATGAGAAAATGCATTCACTAAAGCCACTAATGCATGCCAACATTTTCAACTTCTCCTCTATTTTTAAAGACTCAGGCTTACTACTAGGTTTTTAAAAGTTATAATAACTACTAGTCTAGAGCTGTGGTGTTGGAGAAGACTCTTGAGAGTCCCTTGGACTGCAAGGAGATCCAACTAGTTCATTCTAAAGGAGATCAGTCCTGGGTGTTCTTTGGAAGGAATAATGCTAAAGCTGAAACTCCAGTACTTTGGCCACCTCATGCAAAGAGTTGACTCATTGGAAAAGACTCTGATGCTGGGAGGGATTGGGGGCAGGAGGAGAAGGGGATGAAGAGGATGAGATGGCTGGATGGCATCACTGACTCAATGGACGTGAGTTTGAGTGAACTCCAGGAGTTGGTGATGGACAGGGAGGTCTGGAGTGCTGCGATTCATGGGGTCTCAAAGAGTCGGACACAACTGAGCGACTGAACTGAACTGAGTCTAAAAGAAAACATTTTTGTCAGGACATGAAAATTAACAATGGTTCTGTTTTCACCTGGGACAAATGAAGCATAATTTGCTTTGATGCAAAAATCAATTATACATGAATTCTTTCTTCACAATGCTTTATTTTTATAACAATGAATTCTATCAAGAAAAAAATAAGACTATGGGAATCTAAGTGATAGTGCTACTTAGGATGGCTCAGATGTGAAAGTTTTCCTTTCACTCTTCCTATAGCTCTTTTAACCAGATGATAAAAAGAGCTTTGGTGACATCAGAAATAAAAGGGATCAACTGTGCCAGGGTAATCATAGTGGATTCATCAGATCACCTGCAGAGGGAGTGTCAACCAAGCAGTATGCTTGAAAGCTCTTAAAAAGAAAGCCTGTGAACAGAACCAGAGGTATGGGAGAACAAGGGGAAAAGCAGAGGGCAAAAGTGTCAAAGAACAGGAGAAGGAGAAGACAGATACTAGTGGTACTATTAAAAAAGAGATTATTATTATTGCTCAAGCCAGCAATCTTATGAGTGCAAATCACTTCAGTCATGTCCTGCTCTTTATGACCCTATGAACTGCAGCTTACCGGGCTCCTCTGTCCATGGGATTCTCCAGGCAAGGATAATGGAGTGGGTGGCCATGCCCTCCCTCCACGGTGTCTCCCCAACCCAGGGATCTAACCCATGTCTCTTACATCTAACCTGCGCTGGCAGGTGGGTTCTTGACCACTAGCACCACTTAGGAAGGGTTGGAAAAAAGCTATTGGAGGATTAATATGGCCTGTAACCCAGGAAAGACTGCTATTCCCTATCCACTTCCATCCTTCAAACGAGGAACCAACAGGAATTAGAATTTTTAAGATGCCCTCTGGTTGCTCAGATAGTAAAGAATCTGCCTTCAATGCAGAAGACCTTGGTTTGATCCCTGGGTCAGGAAGATCCTCTGGAGAATGGAATGGCAACCCACTCCAATATTCTTGCCTAGAGAATTCCATTAACGGACCATTGAGTCAAAAGAATCAGACACGACTGAGTAGCTAACACACACTCACACAACCTTAATTAAGACCTGCAATATACACATTTGCAATCTGTATTTCCTTATTGATTAAAATTTTTCATATCTTCATTTTAAGGGTACGTTAAGCAGTCCAATGTAGCTGATATTCCCAGATGTTTTAGGCTGAAGCAAAGGTAAATCAAAGCAAATAACCCACAAACATTATCCTCACTCCAGTGAGGGACGGAGCTGGCAGTGAGTTCACACAATTCTTATTGTGCAAAATAAGAGTCTGTATGATTTATGTTGTAGCATCAGCTGCAATATTCTGGGTCAGCCCAATTTATGAAGCACAATACATGTTCTATACCCAGAATTACTGCTGACTCAAAATGCTCAGTAAAGAAGTAGCTTTAAGAGCTGGTTTTATTTTGTGTTTAGACTCCTACAGTGAACTCATTTCCAGAACTCCATGACACTTTCTCAGTTACAGCTTCACATTTTCACCTTTTAATATGCATATTATAGATAAAGAATAAATTAGGGCTGGCATGCATAAAGAGGGAGGGACCACTAACAAATTAAGTAATTGGGGTCTCAATTATGTCTCTCACGCGGGATACACATCTCTCGGCTTAAACAAGAACCTGAACCTCCCTTAGGCTGCTCACACCTGAAAGCAGGGACTGAAAATGCCTGGAAAGCCCTTCTCTCTTTCAGCGCCCTGACCGGTGCCCCTCCTCTTGTACTCAAGCCTCACCCCTCCACAAGAACCCGTCCTTGGTCTGGCAGGGAGTCGGGGGCAGGGGAGGGGGTTCCTTTCTAATCTCTCTCTCTTTCTAGTTCCTTCATCACTGAGTCCTGTCTGACTCTTTGTGACCCCGTGGACCACACTCTTCTGTCATGCAATTTTCCTAGTGAGAATGCTGGAGCAGGGTTGCCATTTCATGGATAATCCCATATCGGAGCTTCTCAAACTGTACTAAATGCATCTTTCTCTCCTCACCTACTAGATGGTAGACTCTTTGAGGGTAGGAGCCATGATGACATCTTTGTCCTTTCTTGAACTCAATATGGAAGTTCATTTAGTGAATACCAGTAAGTGGAGAATTTTGCGATTCTTCATTTTGCGATTCTGTGAATGTCCAAGGCGCTTGCCTTTGCCTGAAGTTTGGCTTCACCGACAACCTGATGACTTTCTCCACAGGCCTGGCCCACCCACTGCACACGGCTGTGTGCTTATCTATGGAAGCTAGCTCGTTTGGTTTGCTACCATGCCACCACTAGAACTATTGTGCTCCTTCTCTCCAAGCAACTTTTCTGATTTCTTCAGATGTGATAGATCCTCTACAGCTCAGTCAATTTGTGCTTGAAAATTATGCTTTGCTCACCTATTTCGGGTGCTTCTCAGATGGTACCAGTGGGGGTGGGGGCGGAAAGGACCACTTGCCAGTACAGGAGACCCACAAGACATGGGTTAGATTCCTAGGTCAGGAAGACCCCTAGAGGAGGGCATGGCAACCCACTGCAGTATTCTTGCCTACAGAATCCCATGGACAGAGGAGCCTGGTGGGCACAACTGAAGCGACTTAGCATGCAGGCATGCGCCTATTTTGGAGACAGTAAAACAGATATGGCATTCTGCTGATACTCAAGGGGCTTATACACAGTTTTGTGGAAGATAGGAAATTTACATGTAAAAGTATAAAGTCCAAATGAGGGTAACAGTATTGTGAAAAATAATTTTAGGCTTACGTACTACTTTAAAATTTAAAAGAAAGTTCACGTGTATCATCTTGTTCAATACTAACCATCTTTACAAGATACTAGGTCTACCTAAAATAGGTGTACTTCGTAAAGTAAACATGAAATTCACTGACTAAATATGTCGAGTTTCATTCCTATTTTGTAAAAGAAGAAACAGGCTCATGGAAATTATTTAGACCACACAGCTCCCTGGAACCATAGAGACAGGACTGGAAGCAAGGACTGCAGGCTTCAGTCTACTCCCCCCTTTTACTTTGCCACTGTCCTGAGAATGTGTTAGGACCACGATGGTAGTGAGTTTATCTGATGTGTCTTCTTATGCTTCTGTGTCCACTCTCCCAAGAAAGCCCTCTCTCCAAATCCTTCATTGATAATTATCTTAAAAAACTGAGGATCACCACTGCTTTATCACCAAAAGAGACCAGAATTGAAATCATTTCCCTCTTATTCTTTCTTGTTAAAACCCCGGACTCTGTCAGCACACAGTCAAAACGTAGACTAGGCAGAGGATTTTAGATATTGTGTGTGTGTGTGTGTGTGTGTTTAAAGACTCTTGAAAGATTTTGTATAATATTTTCATCATAGTCTATATGTATACACACACACATATACATGTGAGAGTGAAAGTGTTAGTCGCTCGGTCATGTCCAGCTCTTTGCTACCTCATGGACTGTAGCCCACCAGGCTCCTCTGTCGATGAAATTCTCCAGGCCAGAATACTGGAGTGGGTTGTCATTTCCTTCTGCAGGGGAGCTTCCCAACCCAGGGATCCAACTCGGGAATCCTGCATTGCAGGCAGATTTTTTACCATCTGAGCCGCCAGGGGAGGCCCATGTAATTTGCTCCCCCTGTAAGAACAAATATTAGCCTGAGTACTAAGAGTACAGAATTTTAAGTTACTAACTTTGGCCCATCCCAACGACTACTGCATCATCGCTGCGTCACCATCCCATCACCCTCCTCCTTCTCCTGTTTAGCATACTTAACACTCAGGGAGCTACTTACTATGTGCCAAGCACACACAGTTCTCTTTTTTCCTTTAACTTAATCCTCGTAACAACCCTACCAGGTTGGCATTTCTGTTCCATTTTATGGTTGAGAAAACTGAATCCTGATGAGTTAAAGTAATTTTCCTAAGGTCAGGCAGCAGGACAGTTATTTAATAGCTAAAACTCTGGTCAATCTGTCCTACTTCAAGCATAAAAGATGCAAAGCATATTAAAGAAGGTTGTAAGCTCTTTAAGGGCAGAGACTTACGGATCCTCCTATTGCGTGCTTTCAAAACGCCCTGTACTTTTTTTTTTTTTTTGTAGAACTTATCACAACTTATAATTATGTACCTATTTTTGTGGTCATTTGTTTAATGCCCTTCTTCCTGCTATGCTGTTCCTTCAATGAGAACAAGAACTGCTCCTGTTTTGCTTTTATTTGCCCAGCACTTAGAAGAGTGCCTAATACGTGGTAGGTACTCTATAAATAGCTGTTGAATAGAACAATTTCCTCGGGCCTCCTTGTCCAAGAGGCTTCATTGAAAATTTCTTTAGTACTCTTAAATAGTTTAGGACTTAACGTAAACACCTACGGAGCTCATTTCTAGCAGAAGAATAAAGTGTACTAGACTCCGACCTGCCCTCCTGTCTTAATCTTATGCTTAGCAGCAGTCATCTTAGGTGGTGCCCTCAAATAACTGCTACACTTAACTGCTATCGATACACCCTTAAATCGAACTCATGTCATTTCCACAGCAGCTGTCTTTCAACTGCATGTTTGATATGACTGAAGCAGATGAACTTTCATAAGATACAGGCACTACTATGAATTTTGAAAGCATAAATTACACATATCTACAGAGCAGCCTATATATTTTGAAAATTATGTTTTAAATGCCAAAAAAAAAAGCCCTTGTTTTTTCCTAGATAAGTTTTCAGATAAGCCATTTCTCTCTGTGGCCCAACAGCTTAACCAAAACTCAATTCTTTGAACACTATTTTCATCCAAAGAAATTTTTACAAAAAAAAAAAAAAAAGGAGGGAGAATAAAGAAAGGTTTTATGTAGGCAGAACAACTAATAAGTATTATGTCAGCCTAGCCACTAGGCCAGTGTTTTAAGAGGGATAAGATGCATCTATATTATGATATCCCTCTGAATCTCCCACCATAGAGAGGAAATTCTGGGGGCAGTTATTGATAAAGAATAAGTTCAAGATACTTGCTCCTTGGAAGAAAAGAAATCACCAACCTAGACATTATTAAAAAGCAGAGACATTACTTTACCAACAAAGGTCCATCTAGTAAAAGCTGTGGTTTTTCCAGTGGTCACCTATGGATGTGAGAGTTGGACTATAAAGAAAGCTGAGTGCCAAAGAATTCATGCTATTGAACTGTGGTGTTGGAGAAGACTGTTGAGAGTCCCTTGGATAGCAAGGAGATCTAACCGTAAATCTTAAAGGAAATCAGTCCTGAATATTCATTGGAAGGACTGATGCTGAAGCTGAAACTCCAATACTTTGGCCACCTGATGCGAAGAACTGACTCACTGGAAAAGACCCTGATGCTGGGAAAGATTGAAGGCAGGAGGAGAAGGGGATGACAGTGGATGAGATAGTTGGGTGGCATCACCAATGCGATGGATATGAGTTTGAGTAGGGTCCAGGAGTTGGTGATGGACAGGGAGGCCTGGAGTGCTGCAGTCTATGGGTTCATGAAGAGTCAGAACAACTGTGTGACTGAACTGAAGTTTAAGGTCATTGCATGGTTAGAGGTCAGAGCTTAAATTTGACTCAGCTTGAGTCCAGGTTTTTTCCTCTGTATCAGTGGTTCTCAAATCTTAGTGTTCATAAGAATTCCCTGAAGAGACTTTTAAATCACAAAATTATGAGCACCACCTTCAGAGTTTCTGACACAGTGAGGGCAAGTCTGATCATTTGCGTTTTTCACAAGTCCGTGGTTTTGCTAGTCCAAGGACAGTATTTTAAAAACCATCATTTTCACAACACAGGTGTAGCACCCTTTTGTGATGTAACACATAACATGACCAATTATTTTGGGATTCTAATGAAAAACCCAGTGATCAAGCTTCGTTATCTAATATAACACTTTTTCCTATTGGTCAATGATACATATTTAGAGGCTCATGGATCAAGTCTGCGACATTTGAATTTTTACAGTGAAGTGTCTTTTGCTAGGTCTGATACTGTGATTATTATCAATCACATACATCAACTCACTTGATTCTTATAACAAACCTATGATTTAGTAAGGGCAGGTATTGTTATCTTCATTTTACAGACAGGAAATCTAAGACCCAGAGACTGTAAGTGAAAATATAGCTTATATCTCTAAAAATAATAGAGATGAATTTGAAATCCTTGTTCTATTTGAAGTCCAGAGATTTTTTTCACTAGATTTTCCAGAGAAGCACTGTCTTCTCATTTGAATCATTTCAAGATTAGTCTTTCATTTTTTAAAAAATGGGCAATGTAAGTCATAGAACTTGTTATATATTTTATGTGTCTTAGTATAAGCTTTATATATTAACAAAAAAGTGGACATTCTTTCCCACCCTATTTTTTTCCCAGAGTATGCAGTGCTATAAAATAAAGTTCTCAGTCTTTTTTTTTTTTTTTAACATCTAATATTTCACCATTCTCATTTTTCCAGAAGATATGTTTTATTGGTAGGAACAGATGGCACAGTTGATTGTTAACAGGACACGGAGATAATTGTTAGTAGGTTAACATTTAAAACTCAGTTCATTTGGGAGTCATCCAAAAACTGCCACATAGTGGCACAACTATTCAGGGCATGTGGGGAAGAGATCGTGTGCAGTCAGTCTGTATTCCAGGACGACACACGTATTACCTCCCTCACATTTTGCACAGAAGATCAAGTGAAACGAGGTGTTGACAACACCAAGCAGTTTTTAAACCTCCTCCGCGTTCTCTCGCAGCCAATCGGTTGTCTATTTCTGTTTGTTTTACCTCCATAATATTTTTTGCATCCTTTCCATCCCCACTATCACCACCCTCAATCAAGCCTTCATTGGCTTCAGCCAAGTCTTTTGTGCTAGACTCCCAACTGTTTTTATTTCCTCCAAACTCTATTCTTTCTGATCCCCTTACACTTTGCTGTGTGATTACAGCTGCTGCTGCTGCTACATCACTTCAGTCGTGTCCGACTCTCTGCGACCCCATAGACGGCAGCCCACCAGGCTCCCCCGTCCCTGGGATTCTCCAGGCAAGAACACTGGAGTGGGTTGCCATTTCCTCCTCCAATGCATGAAAAGTGAAAAGTGAAAGTGAAGTCGCTCAGTCATGTCCGACTCTTGGCAACCCCATGGACTGCAGCCCACCAGGCTCCTCCGTCCATGGGATTCTCCAGGCAAGAGTACTGGAGTGGGGTGCCATTGCCCTCTCCAGTGATTACAGCAAATGATCTGAAAACAGATATGATCAGGCACTGTCAGCTTGGAATCCTTCAATGTGTGTGCATGCTCAGTCACTACAGTTGTGTCTGACTTTGTGTGACCCCATGGACCATAGCCCATCAGGCTCTTCTGTCTGTGGGATTCTTCAGCCAGGGATCCTGGAGTGGCTTGCCGTGCCCCTCCTCCAGGGGACCTTCCCTACCCAGGGATCACATGTCTTGCATTGCAGGTGGATTCTTTACAGCTGAGCCACCAGGGAAGCCAAATCCTTCGATGACTCTCATTTAATTACACAATAAAATTTAAATAGTTGGGTGTTCGAACCTTTCCACCCTCCCTTCTACTTTTCAATCTATTCCTCAGTCATGTAATTCAGGTGTCTGTCCTATACTCCAGTCAGGACCGTTGCCTTGCCATCCCCCATGTGCTTTTGCACCTCCCTGACCTCCGCAACTTGGCCTTCTGTTGAAAATGTCCTTGATGATTCACAGTTCCTATTCCAACATGCCTTCATCCTCTTCCTTCTTCAAGGCTCAGGTCCAAAGGCACCTCTTCTGTTAATAACTTCTTCAGTGTTCTCAGAGGAAGTGATCTTTTGAATTTTTATTGTATTATGCATGCACCCCTTATTTTTCCCATCCCACTTACTTTTGCCTCAGTCCAGTCCTCCAAATATAAAGTTTTATCATCCTTTCCTGTGTTTATATCCTTTATTGATTTCCCATCACCCTGAGGCAGAAGAGCAAAATCCCTGATGTAGTTTCTAGCATTCTACGCAATATGGTTTTGCTGTGGGTGTCATAACAACACACGATCCTACTTTCTAGTCTAACTTCCCCCTTGCTGCTCTCACCCATCCTGGTCTTCTTTTAATCTTTTAGTGAGAAAGGCCTTTCCTGTCTCAGGGCATGCTGTTCCCTCTACCTTGGCTCCCTCTCCCCATTTCCACCCCTCCTTTACCTAGTTCAATTTTTACTCACTCTTTTGAGTTCAACTCAAATACCACCTCTTTGAAGAAGCTTCTCTTCTTGCCGAGGTAAAGCAAGCACCCCTCACACAATTGTTCACTGAAGCACACACTTCACATTTGTCCTCAGCTGGTCTGTAATTTCTATAAGGACAGGCTCTTGCATTTGTCTTACTTCCTACTGGATCCACATTTTCTAATACAGAGACTGGATGTGCAGGTATTGGCAAGTATTTGTTAAATGACTTTAATATAAATACAGAGGACACAAATTAGATACATATTTATTAAATAATTAAAATTTGCTTTTGCTTGATCTTCTCTTTACCAGGTTGTAAACTCCTTGATTCAATGGCACCCCACTCCAGTACTCTTGCCTGGCAAATCCCATGGACAGAGGAGCCTGGTAGGCTGCAGTCCATGGGGTCTCTAAGAGTTGGACACGACTGAGCAACTTCACTTTCACTTTTCACTTTCACGCATTGGAGGAGGAAATGGCAACCCACTCCAGTGTTCTTGCCTGGAGAATCCCAGGGACGGGGGAGCCTGGTGGGCTGCCGTCTATGGGGTCGCACAGAGTCGGACACGACTGAAGCCACTTAGCAGCAGCAGCAAACTCCTTGATTTAATTTTGAACTCCCAACAACCCAAATCTTTAGAGCTAGGAAATGCAAAGGAAATACAGGCTGAACAAGAGAACAAACCAATGAAAGAAACAATGAGCAAATGGACACATTGATGAAAACTTAAGTAGCAATCTAACTTTTCACATACTTTCAAATCTTCACATCTTTTAAAATCTTTTAACATTTCTAGATACAAAAAATAACCAAATGTTGCCATTCACATTTTATACACCAAATGGTTTGGTGTTTACCCAGTGCTAATGTTTATTGAGGGGAAAAGAAAACAGGAAGGAAACAGAAATACTATTATACTGTGGACAAGATGAGGTATTGATATATTATGCCCAAATTCAGAGGCTCCTTTATTCTTGTAACAATGCTTGATGTGTGTGGGGCGTTGTTGGGAGTGGGGTAGAGAACAGAGATTTACAAATGGGAACAACAAAGGACAAAATGGATGAGCAAAGTCCTCGGAAGAAACAATTGTTTCAGTATGTCTTAGTTACAAAAGGAAATCTAACAGTTTCTCTGTTTGATGTTGGCAAGTTTCAGTTTAGTGAGATCAGGAATGAATGACCTGTAGCCCAGTGTCTTCAACAGCCAGGCTGTAACACTTTCACCCTACTTCCTCTCCTGCATGTCAATCAGCCCCTGGGAGACCAGGACACACACACTTGCAGACCCTTCACTTTCTATTACGCTCTGTGTGCAACCTTGTAACAATCGCTTCTGCTTTCTGTAAAATCAAGTGTCTAGTCTGGTCTCTAGGGTTCCTCTCATGTCAAATATCCTATGACGGACGGTATGTCTTTCTGTGTTGTAAGTTTTGGTCCTTGGCTGCTGGGGCCTTGATTTCATTCATTCAGTGTTTACCATCTACTATATTGCCGCCAATGCAGGAGATGTGGGTTCAATCGCCGATTTGGGAAGATTCCCTGGAGAAGGAAATGGCAACCCACTCCAGTATTCTTGCCTGGAGAATCCCATGGACTGAGGAGCCTGGCGGGCTACAGTCCATGCAGTTCAAGAAGATCAGACAGGACTTAGTGACTAAGCACACACACACTTACAGGTACACACACACACACCAGGGGATGTCCTGAGTGCAAGGGATATAAGGTAAAATAGTGACCTTAAGTGACAAAAGTTTTGCCCTCAGAGAGCTACCTTCTACTGCGAGGAGATAGAAGACAAGATAAGTAAAATATGTGGTATGATAGATACTAGAGAGAACTAAGGAGAAAAAAAAAAAAAATCCAGGAAGGGAGACTGGGAATTTGATGAAGGTACTAGTGAACATCTAGACAGAGAAGGTTTCACTCAGTGACACTGAAGGAAAGATTCAATCCTGTTTCCTCATTTTTTGCCCTTGACTCCTTGCAGCTGCTTATGACTTCCTTTGGCTGCATCTTGTGGGCCTCTTGCTTCTTTTCCTTAGATTAGATGCTTTTGTTCATCTCCTTTGCTATAGCCTTGGCTCCATCCCCACTGGCTCTTGCCAGGACCCTGAGTAATGGCCTCCTTCTTGGTCTCACTTGCTACCACCACGCTCCATCTTATCCTCTCTTCCGCCAAGAGTGTTATCTTCCTTGTAATCAACTTGAGTACACTTGCTTTTGGAAAATCCCCCATATACTTCCCTCACTGATCTCTGAGAACACCCAACCCCAGCCCCATGCAGTCACCACACTTAACCCCTTATTTTCCCTGAACGTGTCCATTCCATATCCACACACAAAGCCAGTTCCCTCCGCCCAGTCTGCCCATCTCCCACCTCTCCACCTGTCCTTCAAGGTTCTGTTCAAAGACTGCTTCCTCTGGGACATGGTCCTAACTTGCTCTGGATGGGATCGGCTTCTAACTGCTCAGCATGCCCTGTACCTTGCACATACCTGAAAGGTGTGAAAGTGAAGTCGCTCAGTTGTGTCCGACTCTTTTGCGACCTCATGGACTGTAGCCTGCCAGGCTTCTCTGTCCATGGGATTTTCCAGGCAAGAATACTGGAGTGGTTTGACATTTCCTTCTCCAAGGGATCTTCCTGACCCAGGGATTGAACCCGCATCTCCTGCATTGGCAGGTGGATTCTTTACATCCGAGCCACCAGGGAAGCCCTGTACATACTTATTTGCTGCATTTATCAAAATTGTGATTTTCCATTTTCCTGTTCCTAGAGCTCTTTCCCGAGAGTGTCCCTTACTCTTGCTTACTTTGCATTCAGTACATCCTCAATGAAACTGATGAGGACAGAGAGACAGATAGGAGGGGAGAGGCTGGGCAAGGGAAAGGAGGCTGTTAGTCAATCGTAGAAGATGGGCAGCTAGGAGATAGGAGAAATCACTGCTTCCTGAAAGCTGTGGATTAGAAGAGACCCCATAGTCTCCCGAATTCTAAAACTCGAGGCTTCAGCATTAACCTTCCTTCTCTTATTCCGGCTCCGCCCTTTTGCCCCAGTTCTTATAACTGGCCTTCTGCAACTCAGCTCCCACCTGGTGGCCCAGTTCTGAGAACTCGCCTTCTGTCTTGCTCCTCTCTGCCTGCATCTCCCTTTTGGAGACCTGCCTAATATGTCAGGTTGGCCAAGCCTGGAACTGGGTCTTGCTCCTGTTTATTTCCCTCCTCTTTCTCCCTTTTTAATCTCTGCCCTGTGCATGAACCCAGGCAGGTGGCCAGGACCCTGCTAATCCCTGACAGACTTCCACGACTCTGACTCCTGAGCGTTACATGCTGCTGGGTTCCCTCCTTGCCTTTTACTGTCTGCCTGCTGGGACCACAATCCCCCCTACCCCCCTTGCCATCTGACTATTTAGATGACCACCTGCTCTCTAAGACTATATACCCTTTGGATTCTGTGCCTTGCCTTTTCAACTGGCATGCTTCCCCGGAACCTCTGGACCTAGGTTAGGTTATTTCTCCCTTTATTCCCTTCTGCTTCTAGATCCTGGGGCCAGCCAGGCTTGCCTTGCTTCCTGCCCTTCTCTGTAGGACCAGGCATACCTAAAAGTGTAAGATGCTCCTGGGTCTATCAAGTCTACTGTAAGATATCTAATAGTATTTGAATTCTAGAGAGCTCTATTTAACTCTAGTCTAACACGTTGATTTTACAGATGAGGACACTGAAGCCCAAATGGGGAAGTGACTTTCCCAGGGCTGTACAGATAGCCTGTGGCCAAACCACCAAAGTCCAAGTTTCCTGTCTCACTGTCAAGAAGTATTCTTTTTATTGCATCTTTGCAGGCTTGCTTTTCACAAATCCGAGTTCTGTAAAGCAAGGTCCACAGAAGCACATTCAAGTATCCTGAAGGAGGTGCTAGCCTGCACTCAGCACCTTTAAAGCTAAACAGATGAAACCTGATTCATCTCCTTCAAGGTCACAGAGGGCTTCCCAGGCGGCACTAGTGGTAAAGAACTCGCCTGCCAATGCAGGAGACTTAAGAGACACAGGTTCTATTCCTGGGTTGGGAACATCTCCTGGAGGAGGGCATGGCAACCCACTCCAGTATTCATGCCTGGAGAACCCCATGGACAGAGGAGCCTGCTGGGCTACGGTCTACTGAGTCACAAAGAGTTGGACACCACTGAATAAACTTAGCACACATCACGCAAGGACACAGAAGTGTCAATGTGTAAAGAACCTGGAAGTGACAACAGTTTTAATTAATCCTAAATAGAATTTAGCATTTCTGCATTTTTCTCCTGGGTGTCAGTGATCTTGGAGAAAACAGTCTAGGGATCAGAGCAATGAATCCAATTAAGAAAAGAAATCAGAAAATGGAAAATAAAAAATCATCTAGCGGGACATAAATGGCATTCTGCAGGAGACATTCGTGAGACCAGTGCCTTTAGAAACAATTTAATCAGTGGCCTAGAAGAAGACATGGGACATATGTCAAATGTACCTGTCTAGTCAAGTGACAAGTGGCACATAATTAAGACAATTGACCAGCTTTATGGGGGGATTCAAGGATGCATTAAACTGGGGCTTCATGGCAAGTTTAAAATCAAGTGGGAGGAGATGTTGGTAGCACAAACAAGAATAATTCAAGGCATGAGGTAAGTGTGGGCTAAAAAAGAATGCAGTGGAATTGTTGCAGAAACAGTGACTTCTCCCACCAAAGCGGACTCACAAGTACACTATGGGAACAAGGGCCTTTGGGATCTCAGCGGGAGCTGACCTAAAGGGCCAAACTGAATCCCTGGGAGTTATCTGGATGCCACGCTTGTTTTGCCTCCCAGACAGGCAATCATCATTTGTCAATTTCAATGCCTAAATTATCTTTCAGACCTGCTTTTTCCCTGTGTCAACACCTTAGTTCAGGGCCTCATCATTTCTCAGTAGATGTCTGAAGTAAGGCCCTGGCTGATCTTAAGTCTGTAGTCTCACCTTCTTTCAATTCATCCCCCAGGCTGCTGACAGAATGATCTCACTGCTAACCTGATCACATCACTCTGGAGTTTTTAAAATCCTCCGATGACTCACCATATGTAAGTTTCTCTGATCCAGCCCTTGTTTTCCGCTCAGGTCCTTCTCCTTCCTTTCCTTGCACATTATGTCCCAGTAATATTAAATTGTCTGCACTTCCCCTTAAAAAAAAAAAAAAAAAGCCTTTCTCTCTTTATACGTCCATGAGTCTTCCCCGAGTCCTTCTCCAGACTGCATGGTTCACAGAAGAGCCACTCAGCAACCCAGAGGAATCATGTTCCCTGCAGGACCTAGAAGGGCCTTTTATGTCAGGGGTTCTTTCTCCTCAACAGAATTTTCCTGGCAACATCACTCCACCCTAATCATATCAAGCATAGAACCTTAACCATTTTTTGCCACCCTTTGGTTGAAGCCTTTCCATCAAGTAAGAGTAAAATTGTTTATGGAATTGAGGGCCGGTTAAACGGAAGTGAGAAAGATGATTTTAAAAAAGCAAAGTAACATTCCCTAAGTACATACAATGTGTTTCATGCATGACACTATTTTCTCTTATTTCTCCTGCATTGCCAGGTGGGTTCTTTACCACTAGCGCCACCCAGCCAGCCCTCATTTCTATGCATACTACATTTAATCTTTATAACAAATAGGCAATCTTTGTTTCATTTTAAAGATAAGGAAAATAAGGCTTATACAAACTGATTACTTTTTCAGTATCACTCAGTGAGGATGGAGTAAAGATCCCCAATCCAAATCGCTTCTCTTCCTTCCTCCTTATCGGTGCCAGCATGGCAACCATACCCCCAAATTGCTTTCTGAATCATTCCAGGCAAACACGTTGAATTGAGCTTCAGTTTAATCAACTTTGTCCCCTGCTTCCCTGAAAATGTACCTACTGTAGGTGTGTTCCCCCTCCTCCCTCGCCTCACCAGGAAGTCCAGAAGCAGAGACAGAGTGCACATCTAATGAGCAGATCCCAGTTTTTCCTTTCTGAACAAGAAGGCGAATTATGAACTTTTACAACTTAAAGTAACTTGAGAGGCTATTTAACGTAATGCTATCTTTTTAGAGAATGGAAAACTGGGTCCACAACAATCATGCAGCACATGAGTAGGAGACACTGGATTGGAAATTCCCAGGCAAGAGTTGCTCATTTCCTGAGCCCTAACGGCTGAGCATGCTTCCATATAGCTTCTAATAACACACACACACACACACACACACAAAGAACCTGTGGAGTGGGGATTGTTATCTGTTTCACAGATGGAGACAGGAAGCCTGAGAGAGGTGACTTAAGTCACACAGCTGGTTATGGGTGGTACATTGGGGATTCAAACCCAGGTCTACACCAACTGCTGGCTTCAAACCCCACTCATGAACATTGCAAGTTCCATTTTCAAACATCCAGGTACAAAAAGGCAGGGCTTTAGCCAGATGCTACAGCCTTGGGACTGAAAAGTCATCCAGTCCATTTAGGTGGATCCTTTGGCAGCTCACTCCAAACAAGATAGAAAACATGGAACAATGACTCCACTATATGAATAGTCATTTCCTTTAAACACTTAAAACTTTAAGGATTTTTTTTTTTTCAGTTAAGAGCTTATATATATATTAAAGTTCTTAGAATATTGTTGCCTATTATTTTACTTAGAGAAAACCATTTTCTTGTGTGTTTGTACTTAAAAATAGTGAGTGCATGCTAAATCACTTCACTCGTGTCTGACTCTTTGAGACCCTGTGGACTGCAGCCCGACAGGCTCCTCTGTCTATGGGGATTCTCCAGGCAAGAATACTGGAGTGAGTTGCCATGCCGTCCTCCAGGGCATCTTCCCAACCCAGGGATTGAACCCACATCTCTACCATCTTCTGTATTGGCAGGCAGGTTCTTAACCATTAAGCACCACCTTGGAAGCCCCTAAATAGCGAGTACTGATTTATAAAAACAAAAACCGAACACATACCCTTGTTCCATATACCTATGAAAACCAGAGCAATGCCATAAAAAGGCAGAAAACAGCTCTTCAATAATGAAGGGTAGAACTGCAGCATGTAGGAAAATAAAATATTGGCAGACCTCTGGATGTAGAAATAAGACCCTATTAAAGACTGCTGACTTTTATTTCTATCATTTAGAAAACTCCAAGGGCAAAAACAAAAACCTAAAATGCTGATTCTAAAAATCCTTGACAAAATACCCGTTTAGAAATTAATATTTATCACATTTTCAATGTGCCTGACACAACAGCTCCTTATATGCTGGTGTTTATGAATACAAATTTGCTGGCTCTGTGAACACACACTATCTTTTCAGAAAATAAGAAGGTAGGCAGGTGCCTTCTTACTTATGATTACTAGAGTTAGAAACCCACCAAGAACGGACAGCAACATTTATGACAAATGAAGGTGAAATCAATGGGCCACATAGATCTGAGTCATACACTGATTCACTTAATTATAATGAGAAAATAGACAATGCTTTTTACCATTTAAGACAATTTAGAAAATATCTGTGAAGTGTTTGGTCATTCATTCTTAATAAAAGGTGGATGGATGTTGGAGGTGGGGTTAATGAGGGGCAGAGAGTATAAGATCACATCCAATGGCTCTAAACTAAGCGTCCATAGTATCACAAAGCACTATCACATTTCAAATGTCATTATTATGACACAACTGTTTCTTAATATATCACTTACATAAGTTTAAAAGCTCCGGTAAATAACAATGAACAAACTCTAGACTGCCTTTAATTCTTACTACAGTTTTTAGAAGGTTTCCCAGGTGGCACAGTGGTTAAAAAAAAAATCCACCTGCCAATGCAGGAGAAGTAAGAGATGCAGGTTTGATCCCTGGGTGGGGAAGATCCCCTGGAGTAGGAAATGGCAACACACGGACAGAGGACCCTGGTGGGCTACAGTCCACGGAGCCACAGAGAGTTGGACGTGACTGAGTACACACAAACACACACACACACAAACACACACACACACAAACACACACACACACACTCTCTCTCTCTCACTCAAAGATTTTGGAGACACTTCTGAAGACATTTTATTCTGGCCAAGTCATTTTTGTACTTTTTAGTCAACATACCCTGAAAATGCCAGATACTATGTACTTGAACTTGTAATCTATTAAGACAAGTAGAATTTCCAGGGCATTGACAACAAGTTTATACGTAAGTGCCAGAATGGAGGAGGGTGTGAATTCCTGCTTCTGCTGTAGTTGGGCTCAGCAAAAATCTGTCCCATGACATGTGGTGATAATATTTATGATTGCAATGGTGATGGTAATAGTTTTGATGAAGCTAGTGATGATATCACCATTAATTCAGACTTTACTACCCATGAGACATTGCATTGTGAGTTAAATGCCTATTGAATTCTTAGAATAACCTAGAGAAATAATTATGATTAATCTTCATTTTAGATGAAGCAATCTAGGCTGCTGAAGTTAAGAGAATACCCCAAGGTAGCACAGCCACTAACTGACAAAGTTAGGAGAAAAGAAAAAAAGAGCCCAGCTCAACAAAAACAAAACAAAGAATGCTTTATATTGTCTTCAGCCCATGTGATGGAGCTAAGCAACAGCCATCCTTCCAAGCTGACGGCTCCGAGTTTGCTCCACTGCCAGCTCAAGTACTGCCCCAGGAAAGACCCCATGGTTTTAAGCTTTAATTTCCAGCTATTCTCCTATAGCCCAGTTCCCAGGACTTACTCAAGTGTACGTACTAAGTCGCTTCAGTCGTATCTGACTCTTTGTGATCTTATGGACTACAGCCTGCCAGGCTCCTCTGTCCTTGGGATTTCTCAGGCAAGAATACTGGAGTGGGTTGCCATGCCCCCACTTCAGGGGATCTTCCTGACCCAGGGATCACACCCAAGTCTCCTGTGGTTTCTGCATCAGATTCTTTACTGCTGAGCCACCAGGGAAGCCCTTACTCTACTGGCCTCTATTCTAAACACTGGCATTCTATGCCAGAATCACAGCCCAGCAGGTGAGGTCTACAGAAGACGCCCAAGATAATAACTTGTGGAACTCACACTCCTCTATGATTCTTCCCAGACTAGGCTGTTTGAAGACTAAAAATAAGTCTTTGAATCTCCACTAACTGACACAGCGGCTGACCCCGAATCATGACGAATGAATGCCTTTATCAGGCCCAGAGGCCAGTGCCTCATTAACTGGATCCACCTCCTGCTGCCAGATGTCTCTGCCCTGGACCCACTCTTCCATGTAGGGCCCTCAGGCCCAGCTCAGTCCTCTGCCTCTACTTACCCATAATCATCACACCTCCACCTGGGTCTGCAGACATGAAAGGAGGACAGCAGGACATGGAGTAAATGGAACTACTAGGCCCACAGTGATACTTCACTGGTGTCTTAAGGAACAGTAAAGAGCCTTCCAGAAGAAAAAAAGAGGCATAAACAAAGGCAGAAGAGTTCTAGATATGGTATATTGTGAAGAATGTCACCAGCCCAGTAAGATTAACCAAAGAGGAAGTGAAGTTTTGTAGTAGCACGTGGATAGACACCATGGAGTTCTGGAAATGCAATGCACCCTCACTATTACACTCACCCCAAGACACATGAAGCCTTCATAAGAATATGCGATAGACACGGTCAAGCACAATCCACTATTCTCAGGTTTGTGTTTTGAGAAGCCTCCACAGTTGGTAAACTCCCTGCAGGGTTCATTCACAGGTTTTCTGAACACACTCAATCAATACCTGCTGTCATCAGCTCTCAAATGGGGCACTCCCTGAAAATAAGGAAGGAATATGATTATCTCTGATGAGGGCAGCTCAGTGAACCTTCCCTCTGCACTTATTCATCCTTCTCCCTGACAGATATGGTAATGCCGAAGGTTTTTACCCTTCCGTATAATCATCAGCTCAGACATTCTGACTCCTCCAGGGGAAAACTAGCCGAGAGCCTGCTGGGAACCTTCAATATCATTCAATGGTATAAAACATCTATTACATGCGAGTCCTCTTTATCATGGCATCAACACTAAGTTTAAAAGCAAACCCTGGCCAGTTTGAAGAGAACACCTCTCTCTCACACATGCAGACAACATCACATGCAATTCCTATTATATTCTTTAGTTTTTCCACCCTTATTTAAAACTTCTAGAGAGATCGTGCTCTGACCTAACTTCCCTGGGCCTCCATTTCCTCATCTGTGACACAAAAATACCAACATTTACCTTCCCAGGTAGCGCTAGTGGTAAAGAACCCGCCTGCCAATGCAGGAGACATAAGAGATGTGGGTTCCATCTCTGGGTCGAGAAGGTTCCCTGGAGGAAGGCATGGTAACCCACTCCAAAGTTCTTGCCTGGAGAATCCCATGGACAGAGGAGTCTGGTAGGCTACAGTCCAGAGGGTCGTAAAGAGTCAGACACAACTGAAATGACTTAACACGCGTGCACTAGCAGGGGTCCCCGACCTCTGGGATCTATTGCCTGATGATCTGAGGTGGAGCTGATGTAATAATAATAGAAGTAGAAATAAAGTGCGCAATTAAGTGTAATATGCTTGAATCATCCTGAAACCATCTTCCTGCTGTGCTCTGTGGAAAAATTATCTTCCACAAAAACAGCTCCTGGTGCCAAAAAGGTAAGGAACCACTTACAGGACTCTGGTGAGGATTATACAGGTGGATGGATCCAAAGTGCTTCACATAAGACCTGGGAAACATTTACTCATTATTTTATTGTGATCATCATCATTAATAAAATACTCAGTGCAGCTTAACTATTTGCTCATCTCAACTCACAAAATTCTGTAAGGCAGGTGGGTGAATCTGAAATTTCTATTTTGACCATTGCTGCACAATCCCAAAAAGAAATGACTTATTCCCTACTTTATCCTCTATAGGGTTCTGATAAACAAATTGAGGCACAGATTTGGACTAACTGACTGATATGTATGATAAAAGCCATTCTATTTGATTTATTTTGAAATGGATCAGCATTATATATGGACTCAAATTTTGACTCCCAAGATTTAATCTGAAAAGCTTAGGAGAGTCGCCTTGGCTGGCTCCGCTTAAAGGACATTTCCAAATGCAGTATATAATCAAGACTGACCTATTCAATGACACTTGGAGAAAATGAAACAGGAATAAAACTGTCTTAAGACTATGCAACTATTTATAAATAATCTCCCTGACTCAGGATGCGCCTGGACAGTAGCTTCTACCATTTCTAGGTTTTAATGCCTTAATTATGGCGTGATGTTTAATTATGTATTTTATTATACATAACAAACATAAATTACCTAGCTGATTGTTCATAATTCTTCTAAAAATTTGTATCATTTATCCTTGAAAGTGAAAGGCCTTTTTCAGGATGGATGAAGCTGTTTGGAGAATAGACTATGGGTGAAATTAATGGTCCCTACATCAATCATTTATTTTAGGAAAATATTAAGGTCATCCTCCATTTTAAGATGTCTCTGAATTTCGTTTGCAAGGTCTGATAGCTGAATTTCAACATGCAAAGTGGAAGATTATACACTTTGCACCACTCTCTCCCTAAGGGCATACAGCTTTTATTTAATAAAGATGTTATATGAAGAAGCTTTATTATAGCACTGTTGCATACAAGAACTTGTCTTGGAATGGTACTTAGTAAGGACAGGTGGCTTGTCTCTTTGGGTAGAAGTAGGTATGTTGCTGCAGATGCCCGTGAATTTTTCCAGAGGTCGGAAGCTAAGGATCACAATGTTAAGTCTATAGATAACCATTCGCTGGACACCCCTTCTGGAACCCAAATACTGTGTTAAAAACATATTATTCTATTTTATAAACATGAATCAAGTACAAGACATCATGAAGAAGTTCTGCATTCATTTTATATAATCTTCATATTATGTTCTCCCATTTGAGAGATGAAGATGAAGCATCTTGCTAAAATTCCACAACTAGAAATGACCAGCAAACTCAGAGGCCAAGCTCTTTCATTATTAATGAGTGTGCATTATCCCGTGGGAACATTAGGATTAGGACCCATGATCTCAAGGTGAGGACTTAGAGCAGGTTCAGGCACAGGGCTGCTTCTGAACCTGCAGGTTTGACTCACTCTGACAGTCAAAGTGGTGGTCAGTGGGTAAAACATTAAGACCGGATAGAAATGGGCTTCATTCTGGCTTAACCAATCCTGTGAGGTTTTTCAGCTCACTCCACCACTCCAAAACTCAGGGTCTCATCTACAAAGCAGTGATCATTTCATACATATGTTGAGAGGATCAAATGAGTTAATAACATGTTGAATGCTTTGTGAAGCATATCATAAACCACCATCAATAAATGTTAGTTTTTACTGCTGTTTTCCCTTTCTCTGATCATTTTAATTAGCATTCTGAGTTTCAGAAAACCAAATGACCCTCTTCCATTTCTTTTGCTTTTTACATTAAATCTCAAATTTGAAATGTATAAGACCTGAAACACCAAAGGTTCTTACAACTTCTTCTCCACTTTATGCCCTAGTCTTGACAGCAATATCCCTTCTTTCTTGATCTCATCTCAGCACTCTTTGTTCTATGTTAGTCTCTCCAAGATACACATTGGAAATCAACCCCACATTTATTACTACTGGACAGATTAACAAGAGAAAAAGAAAGGCCACCATTAAGCATAAAGAGAAGAGGAACAAAAGAGCCTCTTGATGAAGGTGAAAGAGGAGAGTGAAAAAGCTGGCTTAAAACTCAACATTCAAAAAACTAATCATGGCACCCAGTCCCATCACTTCGTGGCAAATAGATGGGGAAAAATTACTAGTGACAGACTTCATTTTCTTGGACTCCAAAATCACTGTGGACAGTGACTGCAGCCATGAAATTAAAAGACACTTGCTCCCTGGAAGAAAAGCTGTGACAAACCTAGCTGGTATATTGAAAAGCAGAGATATCACTTTGCCAACAGAGGTCCGCACACTCAAAGCTATGGTTTTTCCAATAGTCATGTATGAATGTGAGAGTTGGACCATAAAGAGGACTGAAAGCTGAAACATTGATGCTTTTGAACTGTGGTGCTGGAGAAGACTCTTGAAAGTACCTTCGACTGCAACGAGATCAAAGCAGTCAATCCTAAAGGAAATCAACCTTGAATATTCATTGGAAAGACTGATGCTGAAAGCAAAGCTCCAATACTTTGGCCACATGATGTGACTAGCTGACTCACTGGAAAAGACCCTGATGCTGTCTACCAAGTTTGATAACCGGGAGCAAGGATGGTCTGAATTACTGACAACTCTGACTTGAATAACATTCTGTTCAACAGCAAGGCCCTCTCACCTAATGATTAAGAGCATATGGCCTGTGCTACGGCACCTGGGATTGGAAATCCCAGTCTCCCTTTAATTGGCCATGCCATCTTAGCCAAGTCACTTAACTTTTTGAACTCTGAGTTTTTGCATATAAAATAGGTATGCGAATACTTCTAACTCATGCACTTCTGCTGAGGATTCAATGAAATAATATAAAGCATCATTTTCTCACAGTCCCGACACACAGCATATGCTCAAAGGTTGCTGCTACTCTTATTACCATTACAATTATCATCTGTATCTTCTATCATCATAATAGTATTGCACATAGACAGAAATAACTGAAAAAAAACTCATAAAACTCAAAATATTGATCTCTGTGTGTCCTTGAGGAATGAGAATGGCTTGTTGACATATAAATTTGGATTCAGCTAAAACGACTGAGTGGCTACTGTGTGAAAAAGCCAACATCTTTGCATTAAATTACTGCAGCATTTAATCCTCACACAAGCCTTTTTAGCAATTTAGGAAATAGTCTCAGAGAAGTGGTTCTTCCAAGATTAGACAGCTAATAGATACAAAGTAAGAAGGTAAACAGTGACAGATCCTGCCCACAGTAAGGTCTGGATAACTAGTTACCAGTGAAAGCATGAACCGAAGAAGGATATCCGTGTGGCTTAGTCCAAAAACTGAATTTAAACTTTTTGACTGTGAATACTCTGATTGGATTTCTTAATTCTCACTTACTGTGTGATTTTGATAGAGTTATTTCATCTGAACCATAGTTCTCTTGTCTGTAAAATGGAGATTCAATGTATCTGCCCCACAGAAAATGAAAATGAAAGAAGATAAAATATACATAGTATCTAACATTATGCCTGGTTTATAGTAAGTGCTTATTACATGCTGGTGGTCCTGGCTTTTTCACTTGAAGTCTCTCTTCTCTAGACTATCACAGCCTCCTTCTTAGCATAGATGATTCATTATCAGCCTTTCCCTCCCTCCCCCAGGACAATCATTTATTTGCCTTCCAAGTCAGTTTGAAAATCCAGACTCCGTATTACTTTCTTTGAGTGCAAAGCTATTCCCTAGGGTGTCATACACACGCCTCAGCCCCAGTCATGCCCATTTTCTCTCCAACTTTGTCTTTTCAAGTCTTCTTTAAGATAGTCTTACAGATATTCCGTACCTCTTGGCTTCTCAATAGGACCCTCTGCCTTCTTCAAAGTGGTGCCAGAATTCATAAGGCTATGACACAATCTACTCATCTTATCTGTCAATATAGTATTTACCAGGTTTTAAGCAGCATTAGAAACCCACCTTCTCATGGCACCCCACTCTAGTACTCCTGCCTGGAAAATCCCATGGATGGAGGAGCCTAGTGGGCTGCAGTCCATGGGGTCACTAAGAATCGGACACAACTGAGCAACTTCCCTTTGACTTTTCACTTTCATGCATTGGAGGAGGAAATAGCAACCCACTCCAGTATTCTTGCCTTGAGAATCCCAGGGACAGGGGGCCCTGGTGAGCTGGCGTCTATGGGGTCGCACAGAGTTGGACATGACTGAAATGACTTAGCAGCAGCAAGCAGCATTAGAAACCCACCTTCTCTAGGAAGCCTTCCTAGGTAAAACTGAAAAAATTGAATTTCTTTTTTCACCCTCTATCATTTGGTAATAGACTTCCTACTTTCCCAGTGCTCATTCCACTTGTACGTCTATGGTATCACTCAACCCTGCTTTAGACCTTTACACAAAATGTAAATTCCTTGTAGTCTATTAATATATTGGATTATGTCCATGTATCATAAAATAATGTGAATGTGTTCTTTTGACTATAAACTCTTAGAATGTATCAACTGGTTCATGCTCCAAACACTTTATAAACAGTTAGCAGTATAGCACTACCATCCGATAGTACAATTCCTTATTTACCTGTTGGATTCCTACTCAGCTTTGTGTTACCAGTGTTTTCCATAAACTCTAGCAGATTGTTAGGCTCAAGAAGACCCTGAATAAAATGTCTGTTACTTTCTAGTCTATGTCTATGAAGGCAGTGGGGCTCAAAGTTCTTTTAGTTTAAGTGACGAAAGAAAGAAGAGAAAAAAATACAGCAATATTGGTTAAGAATTAGATGGGTGTTATACTAAGGGCTTTATATACATCATTTAACTTAGTCTTTATAACAAGAGCATGAAGGAGGTATCATTATCTTTAGAGATGTGGGAAGCAAGGAACAGAGACATTACATAGCTTTGTCAAATGTAAGCAGTAAACAAAAGCCTAAGTTTGAAACCTTGGTTACAGGCTGTGTTTTAACCATTATTAAACACCAAATTGTCTTGTCCAAGTAATTTCTGAATTCCTTATACCATGTTTTCTTTCTACTCATGGAATTAGATTCTAGCTTATTACATATGCAAGGTTTTCACCAGTCTGGCCCGACCCTTCCTTCCAGATACAGCTCCCAGTAGCCTTTCTGATGCCGTCCTCTCCAGCCAGAAAAAATGCACTCGGCTCCCTTACAATGCTTTTGTCCCTCTGCTCTCTCACCCTGGAGCGCTGCCCAACACTCCTCTGCCTATTAAAACCCCTCTTGTTCATTATGATCGCTTTGTTTTCCATATTCTCCATGAAGTGGAGTCTATTCCTGGCTGGAATTCTTTGTTTCCTGTCTGATGTGTCCAAACTCTTGGTTTTTAACTGGAGGTGCAAAATGCTTTGTGGTTGATTAGTGGCATGCCTGCCTCTGACATTAAAATGGAAACTCCTTGAAGGCAGAAGTCCTATGTTATCCATCTTAGTACAGTCACAGTGTCTTACCCATCACCCAGTAAACAGGTACTAATTCACAAAACTAATTCACAAACTCACAGTTTTGTGAATGCATAATGGATGATAATGTAAAAAAAAAAAAAAAGTGGGTGAGGGAAAAGTGAGAGTGGGAAAAGGGGCAGAGAGGGGGGAGAGAGAGAGATTTCTTAATCAGAGGCTCATACAAGCTCCCCAGTGCTTAATTAACTCAAACCTGTTCTTACTTTGAAATTAAAATACAGTCAAAGCTCTATATATGCTTCCAAAAGACTCATTGCATTTAATATGTGCTCAATATCTATCCCTATACC
Source organism: Bos mutus (assembly GCF_027580195.1). NCBI lineage: Eukaryota > Metazoa > Chordata > Mammalia > Artiodactyla > Bovidae > Bos > Bos mutus. The sequence continues at coordinate 10,393,869 of NC_091645.1, read as the reverse complement.
TGGGAGAGATTTACACTAACAAATGTAATAATATTTTACCTGAGTAAATATTTATGAGCTGCAATATTAGGCAGTCACATCAAGGGCTTGCAGAAGTACAGTATGTTGATTCTGGACATTATTTAGAGCATCCTGAATATACTGTCTTACATACAAGACAATACTCAAAAGCCTTTTCATTACAGGCCCAACAATTGGGAGACAAATATTTGTATGCTCTTTGTCTCTACTATGGACACACACATGCACACGGGAGGAGAGAGGAAAAAAAATCCTCCAAATTACACAATCAATTTTCTCTTCCCAACATCCCTCTACAACATCCTCTCCTCCATACTCATGCAGCTTTGTAGAGAAGGCTCTGAGCCCCCAGCTCGTGAGTGTGATGTCTCCAGTGTGAGGTAATCCTATTACACTCATCACAATTACAGACCTGTGTCCCGAGCCTCCTGCTGACAGAAGGCTACCTCATCTCATTTCTAATTAAGAGCACAGAATTCTTCCCAAACCACCTTCATTATTACACACAGCGTGCTGGCCTCTTTCAGGCAATACTCTCACATTCTGGAAGAATCAACTGCCTCTTTGAAATCCAAGGTAACCACCCCAGAGTTAATGATGTCGATTAAAACCTTTTTCCTCCACTCAACAGATGAAGCCCATTTCCCCAGAACAACAATGGGAGTATAAGAAAAAGAAACCGTGGTTACAAGAAAAAGATAATTAGAGAGATCATGTTTGGATTAAAAACAAACACATGTGCCAAGTAAACAAAAATCTTATCTGACCAAGAGCCAAGGATCATATAAACCTTCTTAGCAAAGTATATGCTTACTTTAAAAAAATTGAAATAGTGTAATAACTTAACAGCAGCCAGACCTGTTTCCCTTTGACCAGAATACAGCTGAAAGCACAGAATGTGGACACATCAGAAAGCCAACCTCTTCTGCAGCATCCCACCTTCTATCAGAGACCCATCTCCTTAGATAACCTGCCCTGAGACTGGGGGAATTGTCTCTTTCCTCTCTGCAATACGAATTGACCTCTTCATTTAACAGCAACCCCAAGAAAGGAATTGGAGTTAAGAAATCCCCAAGGTTGGTTTGGTTTCCTGTATTAGCATTCACTGAGGGCCCCAGGTCACTTTGATCCACTCTGACCCTGGTAGACAACAGCTGGTCCGCTTTATTCCACCCAATACCCTCGGGCGTGGTGATGCCTCAGGCAGAATAATACTAGCTGAGCAAAACCTCAGCATGTAAAAACGTATCATAAGGGTGCTTCTAATCAACGGGGCCCTGACAATTTCATCCACAACCTGTATTCCACGGCCTCAGTACAGGTACTGGTTAGCAGCTTATCATTTTTACAGACATGATCCTTACAATAAGGCTCCAGAACCACAGCTTGTGGAAACCTGTTAAGAAGGGGCTGGGTGGAGGGGAGGGAGGCTCAAAAGGGAGGGGGGGCAGATGTATAACCATGGCTGATTTTCGGTGCTGTGCAGAAGATTAACACAACATTATAAAGCAATTTTCCTCCAATTAAAAAATAAATAAAAAATAAGAAGAATGCAAAGTCCTGTTCCTCATTCCAGACCTATTAAATCCAAAACTCTAGAATAGAGCTCAGTACTCTGCGGTTTAACAAGACTTCCAGGCGATTCTGGTGCATATTGAAGTTTGAAAATACAGCAAAAGTCACTTAAAGCGTTACCTTGCATCTACTCTTGACCGTCTCTAACATAGTCATCATACAGCCACTAGGACTGTTTTCTTGAAGTGTGAACCTGATTCCCTCATTCTCTCTCTGTCCCTCCTCTCCTTCCCTTACCCCCTCCCCGATCCTTTCCTAAAACCCTTCAGTGAGAGTGATGCTGGTGATCCGGCCTGGCCTTCATCTAATACAGTTCAAACTTCCTAGAGACAGCCAGCTAAGCCTTTCACCATCTGGCCCCAACCGACCTTTCCAAAGTCGCTTCTTTCCACTCCCCCGTGGGCACTCTATGCTCAGGCCACGACGCACCTCCTGCTGTCCCATGAAAAGGCTGTGCTTCTGGAGGAATCTGTGCTTTGTTCATGCTGTTTTCTCTGCTCAGAATGACCTCCTGCACCCCATCTGCTGGGCAAACTCTCTCTCATCCTATTAGACTCTTCCTAAGCATCATTCCCCTCTCTGAGGCCACTTCATTCATCTTCACTTCTCCCTTCATGCCTCCAAGTCAAGTCGACAATGTTTCTATTATTGCACAATTCAATGGAAAAATCTGAACTGTTATGCTATATGGTAGTCCATTTACATAACTCTCTCATTCACTCTGGCTTCCCTGATGGCTCAGTGGTATAGAATCTGCCTGCCAAAGCAGGAGACGCAGGTTTGATCCCTGGGTTGGGAAGATCCCCTGGAGAAGGAAATGGCAACCCACTCCAGTAATCTTGCCTGGGAAACCCCATGGACAGAGGAGCCTGGGCTACAGTCCACGGGGTCGCAAAGAGTCAGACATGGCTGAATGACTAAACATCAGCAGCTCCCTCACTTGCCTGAACTCTTCAGAGGGGGGGGGGGGCAGGAGTATTTGGGTAGATTACTTATATTTTTATATCCTTAACTGACTATATGTTAGACATTTATTAAGAGTTCCAATTACTCCTTGAGTGAATAGACTTTTGAACACCTTCTATTTACAACACTGCTATGCTAATGAGTTTCCACTTTTATCCCTATTTTACAGATGGAAGAACTGAGCCTCAGAAATGTTCAATAACTTTGTTAGCTAGTAGTAAAAGGCACAGTTGATCCAAGAGCAGGTCTTTGAGATGCTAAAGATGGTGCTTCCTCAACTAAACCAGTGTTTTCCCAAATAAACTCAAGACAGAGTGATGACATACAGACATGTCTTCCTTGACATGTTTTCACATTGTCGGTACATATAATTCCCGTTATATGAATTAAAGACTCATGATTGAGATAATGTATGAAGCCAAATAATGGATGTACGAAGTCAAATATTTCTGAGCCTCAATTTCTTCGTCTGTAAAGAGACTTTGTTATATATTACTGATATTATTATTATTATTAGCCATTACTGGTGGATCAGATGGTAAAGAATCTGCCTTCAGTGCGGGAGACCTTGGTTAAACCCCTGGGTCTGGAAGATCCCCTAGAGGAGGGCATGGCAACCTACTCCAGTATTCTTGCCTGGAGAATCCCATGGACAGAGGAGCCTGGGGGGCTATGGTCCACGGGGCCTCAAAGAGTAGGACACGAGTGAGCAACTAAGCATGTCACAACCTTTAGCCATAATAATCTGATTTTGAACTGGGTTCTTCGTGTTTGATTATGCTGTTTCAGTAACTTAGCTCAGTTCTGGGCACGTTCGTGGTGCTCTTTAAAATTTATTTAACTGACTGTTTGCTATTGCAATTGTGTCAATTCTCATTAAAAATGTTTTGACTGAATAAGGGTATGAAGCTGACAACAAAGTCTCTCTCCTCGATGAATATTTAATTCCAGTTTAGATTTGCCAATCAAAATTCATAAAGACGGTTGGAAACTGACTTTTTATCTTTATAACTAGTCATGTATATTATATTTTCCCAATTTTAACCTTAGTCTGTGCAGCTGAACCATCACAGCAGTTATTATCACTGTCATAGTTGTTTTACTTCAGACTCTCAAATTAATAAGTGCTAAGGAAGAATTTAATTAGCTGAAACCTAAATTGTCATTATTAATTTACTAGTTACATTACAATACCTTGTAAAACATTTATGCTGCAGTAAACGGAGCACCTACTTTCCAATGATCACGTGGCATAGCTAATTTACTATACAACTATATTTAATTACTAATCTTAGTAAAGCTAATAGTACTTACCCAAATTACATTACTTACAACAAAATGCTTCAATCATTACGTCAAATGTTATAAAATCTCATCAAAGAAATAACAGAAGTTCAGGCATGTTTAAGTACCTCTGAAACATTCTTAGAATAGAATTTCTTAACAGGTAAATGGAACTATTGTAAATTAATCAGAGTTTTAGGAAGGTCCAGTGGGGAAAGCCTGAAGGTTTAGACATCTAGACTATCAGATGGGTAGAGAGTTTCTGTTTGGGATGATGAAAAGTTCTAGAAATGGATGTAAACTTAAGTGGTTAAAATGGTAAATTTTATGTTATGTGTATTTTATCACAATAGACACACAGACTATCAAAATTAGACTATATTCAAGCTTGATAGTCTGTGTCTATTGTAGTCCTCATCCACTACACAATGTATTCCTTGAACACTGCGTAGGCTATGCTCACTGCCACATCCCAGCTTCCTGGCATATTGTAAGACACATATTTAATGAATAAATTTATGGGTTGTTGATTTTTTTTGCCAAGTACTTGAAGTTAATGTTCAATTTCTTTAAAGTAAAGAAAATAGTTCTACTGCAGAAAGGGATGCTATTGGCTCAGTCAGTGAAGAAACTGTATAAATTAGAAATAGGTGGGATATGGAAAAAGAGGCAATACACATTCTAGAACATTAAATGTTAATTAGAAATAAAAGTAAGCTGACTCCAGTATTTGAGTGTTCTCATATCCATTGAACAGGCCCTAAGAGCACAGAAACACATGGAAATATCTATATCACTGAGCAACTAATAGCAATGACGGATATTGAGTCCTTTCCAAAAGCAGAGCTGGTGCTTTGGGAAGACAGAAGTTCATTATACTAATTAAAGGCTCTTGCCCTACCTCCTCAGAGAATGTTCTCTTGGGTAGATATCAAGGCAGACACCCTTGGGTAGATGATTTTCAAATTAATGACTCAACAACCAAATGGCAGTAATCCTAGCATCTCTGGTGAGATCAACTGCCTATATTACAGCTACAGATAAGAGTCACCTTCCAAAAGCAGGGCTCAGGAAAGCTCAGAGTCATTGTACTTAGGCAGAGGTTTGCTTGCCCATCCATACAGATGTGGAGCACAAGATTTTGAGGCAGTTCAACATGGCTATACTCCAAGTCAAAAATCAGAGTCACAACATGGGGTGGAGGAATTGGCTACTCATTTGTGAGGTTTCACAGAACTGCAGTCACCCCAAAATTGTTTTTAAAGAATGACCTCTCTCTTCATATGTATTTAAAATCACCTGTTATGCCTTTACACCACAAATAACTCCCTCACTCGGTCTTCATAACGACCCTCTGAGAGAGGTCCCATTATTCCTGCTTTATATGGGAGGAAACTGAAGCACAGGAAAGTTTAAATAACTTGCTCAAATTCCCACAACCAGAAGCAAATCTGGGACTTGAACCCAGCTTTCTGGAAGTCTAGTTCCAGAAACTGTGTTCTTAAACATACCACTCTTCTGTCCCAATGTATCTTAACAGAAATATTAAAAATAAGCAGAGTTTCCTTAGGACATTTTTTTTTTCTTTCTTAGAAGGACACTATGCATGTTCACATGTGTTACCGAAGAGCATAATCAGACCAGGTGGGTTTTATTCTAATCCTGGAAAGCAGGGCTCTATGAATAAGATCTATGCCAGGTGGTTTGCAATCAGGCATGATCCTGTCGCTCTAGAATGCTAAGATTCAGCAAAAAAAAAAAAAAAAAAGCACAGAGGGTTTGGCAAGGCAGAAGAAATAAATGTTATTTATCCTACTGAAGCTCACCTGCAAATTTCTTTAATCTTACATGTTTCATTTTTTCCTAACCTATACCTGAACTTCCTTAGCATACAGACCATGGCTTGATCATTTCTGTATTCTTCATAAATCCCAGCATAGTATTCGGAGAAGGCAATGGCAACCCCCTCTAGTACTCTTGCCTGGAAAATCCCATGGATGGAGGAGCCTGGTAGGCTGCAGTCCATGGGGTTGCAAAGAGTCGGACACTACTGAGCAACTTCACTTTCGCTTTTCACTTTCATGCATTGGAGAAGGAAATGGCAACCCACTCCAGTATTCTTGCCTGGAGAATCCCAGGGACAGAGGAGCCTGGTGGGCTGCCATCTATGGGGTCACACAGAGTCGGACATGACTGAAATGACTTAGCAGCAGCATAGTAGTAGTAGTAGTGGAGTTCAAAAGTCTTTATTCAATACCAGGGGACAAATAAGCATTGTTGAATTGCTAATTGCCTTAGAAGGCCAAAGAATGCGCGTCTACTTGGATTTTATTCTACTGGGGCCAGCCTGGGGTCAATCTGGAGACGTGAAAAAAAATATGACTTTGAAACTGCTGAGGACAACCAGACAGGTGAATTGTAGGAAACCAGGAGAGAAAAAGCATAAATTAATCTGAAATGTATTTAAATTTGTTTTCTAAAATGCATGGTGCAGTTCATAACTGCCAACAAGCACCGTTTCATTATGCTGCACTTCATCCTGCTTTGCTCAAAATACTGGAGAAATGACAGATACTAAAAGAAATTCTTACTTGTGTATCACATAAGCCATTTCCATTGAGCTCTTGCAAATTCTAGAGATATGCTAGGGGAAAAATACAACTTTAATAAAATAATGGATCATATCTGAATTAAACATGATATTCAAAATGTTACACTTGGGGAGTTAACAGAATGTTATATGCTGAGAGAGCAAGAGGAGAAAATGTCCTATAACATCCCATACCCTCCATAAATTAAATCTGAGAACATTAGAAATGGTGATAACAATGAAAAGGATTACTTATGGAATAAAAATGGAAAACAGAAAGAGATTAGTGAAGATATTTTCCTCTAAAAATCTCAAAACTGCATCTTAGAGCAGAGGTAATAAAGATGGTTATTTCTAAGAAACAGATCCAAAGTGGCTCCATTCAATTCACAGCAGGAACCTCCAAAGTAGCAATTAATGCAACCACTGGTGTGGAATTGTTTTCCAAAAGCCATCTTGTTGGATGACTTTTTTTTTTTTTTTTAATGGAAGCAGGGCTCAGAAGTCAAGATGAATTTGGATCAATTATTCACTGAAAATATCAAAGTGTTATTAATACCACCATCCAATATGAATACAACTGAAAATCCTTTTGGTGAAATGGAAGGAACCTGTCAGCAGCTGTTTAACTTAGACTCCAAGGGCAATGCTCGAAACTCCTTGAGATCTGATCCTGGGACATGAATGTAGGGGCGCTCATCTCAATGGTGTGCAGAGCCACTAGGTGTCCTGTTAGAAGGAGGGAGAGACTGGCAATCAGATCTGGGTTCAAATCTCAAAGCGCTGGCTTCCAGCAATTAACACTGTGCAGAAACTCTCCCAATCTCACGCTGTATGGAGACTCAGAGACAAGGGAAATATTGTGGCCCTGTGCTTAAGCATGCAGGCTCAGACACAGGCTGCTGGGGTTCAAATCCTGGTTCCTGAACTCGCTAATTGTGCATCTCTGTGCACCTTAATTGACCTTTCTGTGCTTCATCTGTGTTTAGTCCATTGGATCATTGGAGGGTTAGTTGAGTTAGAAAATGTATAATCTTAGAGTCGTGACCTGTGATTATAATAAGGGCTCAGTAAGTGGTCATTAATGTTACTACTATCATTTACAAAAGTCATGTTCTTTCAGGTTATGAAATTCAGTGTAACACTGCATGGAGCTCTTGCTTTCCTCTTTTTTCCCCCCAGACCTAAAATAAAGCTCTAAAGGGGACATGATACAGTTATCAGCTGGGAGATGAGCTCCTTGACTCATCCCGTACAAGTTGTTTCACTTCAGATGAGAAGTAATGTGCCTTGACTGACATTCACCAAACATAGAAAATCTCTCTCAAAAATTCAGTGTGTTTTGAGAGAGTGGAGGTGTGGGAAAGAAGGTGGTGGGGTGCTTTTTATAAGGATTACCTAGGATTCATTTATTAAAAAGAAAGAGAAACTTAGAATTCCCTCATAGTCAGCATACTCAGTTTTCACTTATGATGGTCTCTTCAGCAACTTCTCCTCCTCTGCCCCTGCTGCCTAATCAGCGGCAGAGATATAGTTTCCCTAGTCTATAAAACCAGGATGGGAGGGCAAGTCCATTCTGAAACCCTAGGGGGTAGTAGAGTAAGCTGCTGCTGCTGCTAAGTCGCTTCAGTCGTGTCTGACTCTGTGCGACCCCAGAGACGGCAGCCCACCAGGCTCCCCCATCCCTGGGATTCTCCAGGCAAGAACACTGCAGTGGGTTGCCATTTCCTTCTCCAGTGCATGAAAGTGAAAAGTGAAAGTGAAGTCACTCAGTTGTGTCCGACTCTTAGCGACCCCATGGACTGCAGCCTACCAGGCTCCTCCATCCATGGGATTTGCCAGGCAAGAGTACTGGAGTGAAAAGGAGTCATTAATGCAAAAGTTATCAAAAGCTGCTTGGCATCCTTTCTATAACAACGCAGAGTATTGAAATGAACAGAAGGAAGAAATGGATGCAGAGGGAAGGAAGGAAAGAAGGAAGCAAGGGAGGAAGGGGAGGAAAGACAGGGAGGGAGGAAAGGAAATACCAAGTGTCCCAAAGGACTAGACACTTTACATGCAATTTTTAATTGAATCAGAAAACCATGCAAGGACGCTTATCACTATTTTTAACATGTGAGAACACTCGTAATTAAAAAGATGCATTTATTTGCTTAAGGTCACCCAACCAGTAAGGTGTTGAGTCAAATTCAAACTTGACCCTGTGGTCTTCCACTGCATCCTCTTCTTCTTAGATGTTCCAACAAGAGGATTCACAAAATGTATGAAGGAAAGAGGTCAGTAAAGATGACAAAGACCTTATCCAACGAGCTTTGAAAACAATGAAATGAGTCTTAAGTCAGAATGGTGTTCAGAGAAAACAAAAAAATATTTTTCTTATTCTCTTATGCCCTCCCAAGTATCACCCCCTCCAGTTCTCCCATCTCCAATACCTTTTCCTCTCCCACAGTACATCAGCTTCCACCCTCCCCATGCTAGTGAGTCACCAAAACTTTCCATGTGAAACGACAGTTTGATACCACTTCCTAACTTGGACAGTGCTCATTTCATCATACTTTGCTATAATCTTTGAGGAAAAGTCAGAAGCCCTCCTCAAAGTAAAAACGTTCTCCCATAGAGAAACTTTCTCCTGTAGAGAACTGTAGAGCTGATGCAAACCAATCCTCTTTATAAATTAGAGTAACCTAGAGCAACAAGGAGGTGGTCAAAGGAAGAATAGTATTTGATGAGTTTCTATTTTATATTCATATTTTAAATTCGCTGGCTGAATAGTTAGCAAATTTGATAAAATATGTTGCTTTCTTGGTTAGATCACAGAACATGAAGACAAGCACAGTGATCCCCTAAAAGCAGCTCATTTCTTCCCTTTAGCTTCTACATCATACCCTTTTCCTTACTATATTTTTAATTTTAATAACCCTTCCTAGCAGATATTGGCACTGCAGAAGCTTTATATTTATTAGAATTAAATTCTTTGGATTAAAGAAAGTACTAAACTGGTAACATATTTCTCCCTTACAATTACACTTTGGCCCTGGGCACTGCAAAATGAACATCACCTTGTAAGGCCATCATGACATCAGGGTTTATTAGTTTGCTCAGGCTGCCATCACAAAATGCCACAGACTGGGTGGTTGAAACAACAGAACACACTTCCTCACACTTCTGGAGGACAAGAAGTCCAAGATCAAGGTTTTGGCAGGGTTTGATTTCTAGTAAGAGAGCTCTTCCTGGACTTGCAGATGGCTCCTTTTTTGTTATATCCTCACATGGTAGAGAGAGAGACACACAGATCTCTTTCCTCTTGTAAAGCCACTAATCCTATTAGATTAAGACCTCACTATTATAATCTCAATTAACCTTAATTATCTCCTAAAAGCCTTATCTCCATTCTCCTAGATCACACTGGGGGTTAGGGCTTTAAAACAAGGATGAAAGAGAAAGTGAAGTCACTCAGTCATGTCCCACTCTTGGCGACCCCATGGACTGTAGCCTACCAGGCTCCTCTGTCCATGGGATTTTCCAGGCAATAGTCCTGGAGTGGATTGCCATTTCCTTCTCCAAAACAAGGATGCTGCTACTGCTAAATCGCTTCAATCATGTCCAACTCTGTGCGACCCCACAGACAGCAGCCCACCAGGCTCCCCTGTCCCTGGGATTCTCCAGGCAAGAACACTGGAGTGGGTTGCCATTTCCTTCTCCAATGCAGGAAAGTGAAAAGTGAAAGTGAAGTCGCTCAGTTGTGCCTGACTCTTAGCGACCCCATGGACTGCAGGCTACCAGGCTCCTCTGTCCACGGGATTTGCCAGGCAAGAGTACTGGAGTGGGGTGCCATTGCCTTCTCCAAAAACAAGGATGAGGGAGACACAATTCAGTCCACAACAAACGGGGCAAGGATACTCTACATAACTAGAATTTACAGATTAAGAAAGTACAAGTAATAAACATTCCATGCTCAGACATAAACCTGTAATCTTTTGGCATGTGGGACAAAGCAGCTGGAAAACGTTACAGTTTGACATCTCCTTGGTGGTGGTTAAAGAGAACTCGAATTCTGCTGGCTACTGTTTGTTTCACTTCTGTGTTTGTGGCAAGGAGAGAGAAAGCAAGGGGCAGGAGCCTTCAGCCCCAGGGCTGTAAAGTGTCTCCTATTCCCTTTTCTTTACAAGGCAGTAAAGAGAAGTCCCTGTGTATCTCTTACTTTGCTTCCACCTTGAAATTCGGTAGATTCTCCATTATATTCTTCTATCTAATGGTTAAAGACACTGTTGGCCTTTTGTGTACATTGATTTGACATGAATTTTATTAGTTTTGCTTCGTGCTGGCCATTGTGCTGGGTGCTGAGAGTACAAAGACGAACGAGATCAAATCCTTTCCTTTAAAGACTCGGCAGACTTTTAGAGCAAATCAGGATTAGAATTCAAAGAACCTGAGAATTGGAAGGAATTTGGTTGCAGATGAAGAACTCAGGCCCAGAGAGATTAAGAGACTTTAGCCAAGGTGGCACAGATGGTTGGGACAGGGCCAGTTAACATACAGGCCTACTGACCCCTAACTAGGTCTTGTTCCTGTGCAGCTCAGACATTCAGCCAGGGTTTCTTTAGAGCTTACTATGTCCCAGGTACCCTGCGGGGGGGCAAAATTTAATGATTTAATAATTTCACTAACAATTTAATAATTTATTTGGGAAAACAATTAGTTAAAATTAGTTAATACTACAAGGCATGGTTATTCCATTAACCACATAAATATACATACACAAATAAAAAAATAAAATGTGTACGTTATCTGATTATTAAATTTATCTCTACAATGATCATCACTGCTAGATGGGAAAGCTTCCCTTACATCTTCATCACCCAGTATAATAAACACCACTGAATGATACCAGGTAGAGGAAGACCATTCTAAAGGTACATTGAGGGTATACAAATCAGAGCAAACAAAAACAATCCACAACTAAAATCATGTAACCTGGACTGAAGGCACTCTCTGGATGGCTCCTGGAGAACCCTTGAGAAGAAATCAGTCTTCTAGCTAGCCACATAGTTACTCAAAAGAGATCAAGCACAGGTTGATGAGAAGATGGCTGTTGTGTTGGTCTAGTCTTTCTCCATGTCACTGTCTCACTCAATCCAAGATCAATTTAAAAAGCACAGAGTCTGAGTGGTTAGGGTGACAGGCTCTGACCTGGCTGAATTCACGGGTACCACTACTTATGACCTTGGGCAAATTCTGTCACATGCTATACCTCAGTTTCTTCCTCTGTAAGATGGGGGCTAATAACAAGATTATCTTACAAGGTCTTAGGATTAAATGAGATGAGGGCATGTCATAGTGTTTGAGTGAACTGCTCAATAAAGAGGCACTGGCAACAACAATTTGCAGTGGTCTTCTTTCCAGCCCACTCTGTCCCTCCTCCATCTTCACAATTTCTCTGATCCTTTGCCTCCGTCTCCCTCCCTACCCTGCTTGCAGCTGTGCCTTGGACTTTTCCAAGGTGGCCATCCATTCTGGGACCTCGGAACAGGTGCTACTGTCCATTTTGCTGCTTGCTTCCCCTGCCAGGTGACAGGGGAGAACGGCAGGGCTGTATTTAGCATGGACAAACACCTGTCCTCTCTGTCACTACAGCCAGACGGACACTGGCGCTGAGTCATGCTGCTGCTCACGACCGATGAGCTCTCAGAAGCTCTGAGAGAGAGACCTGAGAGGACAATCTGTCCATCCCTCTCTCCAGGTCAGGCTACTCTTCAACCTGCCAGGAGGCAAAAATAGACACAGGAAGATTCTATCATTCACGGAGAACTGAAGAATCTTCAACATCAGGACATTTCTTCTTGTGCCTAAGCTCAATTTCAGATTCTGCATTTAAATTCACTTCTTATATTTATCTTTCATAGGTAAAAATAAACTTGATATCTAGGTCACTGCAAATATATACATATATATAGTATAATATACAGCATACAATATGCAGTATCCTGTGTATCCATACAGAGTACTGCTTACTAATTAAGAGACTGAGCTCTATGATTAGCCACCCAGTCTAATCCCAGCCACCTACTGGTGATGTGGTTTTGTTCTAAAAATTAATAAGAGTGATGTTCTCACTAGATCCTTGTATAAGCACAGTTCTCAGTTCATAGAAAGAATTCAACAGATGTTAACTATTGTTGTTGTTTAGACATATAAATACATAGTGAGAAGCCAGGGGGCTTCTTAAAGATTTGTTTTGCAACCTAAATGGCTCCAGTTTATGGCTTTTAATCAGTTTCTTCTATAACCTTATTTTTCATTTTCTATTTATTTACTTTCCTAAATTCAGAACCATCTACATAATGCTCGTTGACTCCAGTCAGCACAGGAAAAAATGTATATCTTAGAACTAATAGATTTCCCTATGCAAATTATTATTATGATTTGCAAAGAAATAAGGGATTTGTTAGCAAGTATAACCTTTAAACATTTTACTTATATTAACTCATTTAATCCTCAAAATAAACCCATTCATTATTCTTTCAGCATTGTCATACTTCATTGATTCTAAAAATAAACTATTTTCCCACATTTTAACATCTCTGAAAGCATTGAAATCTTGCGGTTGATATGTTATAGTTGCATTGACAATCTTTTTTTCTTTGTAATAGATGAAAAAAATGATATACCTTGCAAATGAGGACAATCCACAGTCAATGAAATAGGATATGAGATATTCCAGGCATTCTTTTAGGCCCCAGAGATATGGTGCAAAAGACTGCACAGTCTTTCATTTCATAGAATCCACTTTCTAATGAGAAATAAGGATGATAACAACTAATATACAAGCGGCTGTAGGAACCGATGCAAGATTCATCTTGGGCTTGCAGGGGCCAGGGAAAGTTTCCCACTGATGATGAAGTCATCTAAGTTTAGAGTCAGGAGATGGCTGCTGCTGCTGCTAAGTCACTTCAGTCGTGTCTGACTCTGTGCGACCCCATAGATGGCAGCCCACCAGGCTCCCCCATCCGTGGGATTCTCCAGGCAAGAACACTGGAGTGGGTTGCCATTTCCTTCTCCAATGCATGAAAGTGAAAAGTGAAAGTGAAGTTGCTCAGTCGTGTCCGACTCTTAGCGACCCCATGGACTGCAACCTACCAGGCTCCTCCATCCATGGAATTTTCCAAGCAAGAGTACTGGAGTGGGGTGCCATCACCTTCTCCGCAGGAGATGGCTAGTGGGTCACTAGTCAGTCAAAGAGGATAAGCAAAACCTGAGAAGCTAGAAAAAGCATGAGACATTCAGGAATTTGAATATAGTTCAGAATGCTGATTTAGAGCAGGGGAAAAAAGCAGAGGCTGTATCACGATAGGCCAGGTAGACTTGGCAAGCAAATTGGAGGGTATCCTGAGACACTGGGGTTCTGCCAAAGCACAGGTGTTACTTCTATTTGGAAAAGAGCTGGTTTCAGGCTAAATAACAAAGAACGAGACTATAATTCCCTCTAATTCCTCACCTTAAACCCAATGTTCTTTATTGCCCCACCAGCAACCACCCAGAACAGTAGGCTCTCTTGTTAGCCATATTGACAGCAAATGCATTACTACATTTCCCCTTATTTTGGTTTCTGTTGAATTTGTGTGTTTGGATTAGATGGAGAGGAGGCTAGAACCAGTGAACTGGTTCTTAAAGAATTCTCCAAGGTGAATATTGCCTAGTGTCAGAATATTCGTGCTCAGTTATACCACTCACAGGATATATTTCAGTGCCAAGCCCATCCACAGTTGTGTCTATTAGATGATGGATATTGATGCCAGTCTTTTCTAAATGCATCATGCATTTACTTTCCGTGGCATATGCTTAAAAGTAAAAATATAAAAATTAAAAGCAAAGCTATGCAGAAGTGAAGGTTCACAACTTCAAGTGTTTTATACTCTTGTATATAATTATGCCATCAGAAATTCCAGTTCAATTTATCTTAAAGCTGCCTTTTTAAAGTAATACAACTAGAGACTAAATTAAGCAATGTAAGTTGAAATGTGGCAAACAGGCATACAAGACACTAATTTCTGAATTACATGGGGTCAAAAAAAAAAAAAAGATTTGAATGAAGGTATTCTATTGCAGCCAGACAGTCTTGATTTCATATCACATTAAAAATCATTTCATTCACAGAATTTGTTGGTATGCACATACTGTCTTTTTAAAGAATAGCAAAGAGCCTTTTTTTTTTTTAGAACAATGACAATGTGAATTAGCTAATATCTTTGACTTAGTCTAAAAAGAGTGTGTCTACAGTTGCCTAGCATTTAAGTGTGGTTTTTTCTGACAAAAGATATCTTTGGTTTTTACAGGATAAACAATGAATACAAATGCCATTGTTTAGCTTACAATAATATAACAAGTACTATTAGTTAAAAGGACTAATGGGTGCCTAGATGATAGCTTGAGAAACTTATCTAAAGAGGATAAAGAGCGTTAAGTCTTTAATAACAGGGCAGACAATTGTCTATGGAAGACAGCTTAGGCACAATCTTGTCTGAAACAAGGGGGTTGAGTTACAGGATCAGTAACTTTGATTCTGTAAGCCTCATGACTTATTACGACAGGTGAATGATAGGTGGATGGAAGAGAGGGCTACGGACTCAGTCATTTTTAGAATAGCCTGGATAAACTCAGTTTCAAATCCTAGCACTAATACATCCCACAAACTCTATGACCTTGGGCAAACTACTCTTCTCTCTAGGACTCAAGAAAAATCATGTCTACCTTATAGAATTAAGTGAAACTCCAAGGCCTAAAGCAGCTGCTGTATGACGTGTGTATAAAGAGGGACTCTTGTTAATACTGTTACTGCTGTGATTGCTATCACCATTATTACCACATTCCATGCTGCTGTTTAATTCTACTGGCATTAGATGAGGTAAAACGGTAGACCAGGCAACCACGAATAAGGCACACTGCCTGTTTAGGGATGGCATTTAGGCTTGCACATTCCCAATTAGCTTTTCAATTAACCCCAGCCTTGAGGAATATACTTTCCAACCACACCTGAAAGCTAAAGTAGGCCTGATGGGCTATGATGGGTGTAGGTTTTTTTCATTAGAAGAGGAGAAAATAAACTGTGTTACCTATTGCAAAAAGAAGCCCAAATTTATAGAAGGTACTGAAACAAAATCACAGTGGCTGCCTCTGATATAATTTATACCCCCAATGCTAAAACCTGCTCTGAATCTATCAATAGTTCTTTCTCATTTAAGTATACTGGTCATTTTCTAAAAAAAAACTCAATGATCTTCTTGCTTTATACTTCTTCCTTCTTTTTATAATAAAGCATGACAACATATAGTCAGCAGCATCTTATATTCCCCTTCCTGTTTGCAACTATATGATCTCTGCTGTTACAGTAATACATTATAGGAATTCATCCAGCTTGCAGTATCATTTGTTAACTGCTTTCTCAGCTGAAGTATATTACTGTAATCATTAGACAAAACCTTAATTCACATACTTGGTTTTAAATAAGCCACATGATAAAATGAAGTACCCAGAATAAACTATTCCCATTCACTAAGCACCAAGTGAGGGCCTTCTTGTTCATTGTCGAAGGCAGCACACCTTTTAATTTATTCCAGGAACTCTGTGAATATAAATTCCATGGAAAAAAATTGAGATGCTATTTTTATGTTAGTTATCATCACTTAGTGTTCAGAATTAACTCCTCTAGCTCCCCTGACTAACAGAAGGACATTAGAGTTAATAATTTTTCCTTTAGACTTTATCACTCAGGGAGCAAAACTTCAGTTCTCTAATGCTGATTTTCCTACTTTCTGAGTAAGACAAAATATTATCTCTAAGATAAAGTATTAAAACCCCTTAACCCCACACCTGGTTTCTTCTTGCTTGTTCTCAGAAATTAAATGGAGATACTGAAGGCCCCTTACTAGCTTCTTCCTACACTCAAAAAGCAGAAACCTGTGTTAGATCCTTGAATTAACATCCTTTAATTTCTGTACACTGAATTTCATTGAGCTGGCATTCTCCACATTCAGATCTAAGCCTGAAGTAAGTGTCACTGGGAGATTCAACTTTTCTGTGCATACCAATTCGGCATAAGGCATTATCTCCCAGTGGCTTTCAGAGCCATTCGTGGTCTCTGACAGACCCTTCATCCATACAACCTATAATTTTCCTAAGAAGGCACTTTTTCAAAGCACTTGCTCCAATAAGAGAGTCACTTTCAAGTCTCTTTCCTTAAAAGAGAAACAAAACAAAGCAAACCCCTCAAAATGCAATATATATGATGCTAGTACACGATAATTAGGCTTGTAATCATTTTACCTGTGATGCATGGGCAAAAAGGAATCAATTCTACTTCACCTTTGTCTCCCTCTACTACACTTCCAGCACAAGTACTACTTAATAAGTCTGTCAACATTATACGATCCTCAGATCTGGACATTCTGAAAGGCTACAACCCTAAAATCAGAACTCGAAGGATTTTTTTTTCCTCTTCTCACACTACAAACAATCATATTTTGGTTTATCACTGAATTCTTGTTCATATTATCAACATTTCCACTCTGAAGGAACAGATAGCAAGTTGCAGTGGAGGAATCTTTGCAGCTGAGAGAAAGGACTGTGTCACAGGCCAGGAAAACCACCTCTGGGTCAATCTCAAGAGTAGATCTAAGTCAGAAAGGATGATGGGCCAAAGATCACATCCTCAAAGTAACATGGAACAATCTCAGCTCCACAAAATGTTGTCTTTGGAAGTTTCCCCATCACCAAATTGGATACTGATTTCTTAAACATTGACTATTTGGCCAGTGCCTCTGAAAGCCTGAGTCAAATTAGAGACTTGAGCTTGTTTTGCATCTGAGGACTTACAGGCCATGATAATTTCTTAGAGAAAGATAACTCATGAGATAGATCTACATAGAGGTTCTCTAGAAACAACCAGTCATGCGGAATAAAAGAAATACAAAGCCATTCTCTAAGTGGACAGGACTATGTGATTATAAATAGAATTCTTGCTCATTGTAAACACTTTTGAAATGATGGCTTTGTTGATTTGAAAAGATAGCAAGCACCCCTGTGGAGTCTGGTCAATGTTAGGCAGAGTCCCAAATATGTGCTCCGATGACATACACTAGGATGCAAGAACTGGAGGGAGGCTCAGGGATTTATCATGCCCCTTGCAGAACCAACCATTATAGTCATAAAAATAATCCACTGGTAGCAACAAGTTTACTAGAGAGCTCCCTGAAGAAGCAAAGATTTCAGCTGCTTAATTGCTTTCACCCTGTGCCATTTAAAGGAATACCAAGTCTCTGTTGAGACACCATCAATTGACGGTTTCACCAAATATTCTGAATAGCTAATGACTCTTCTTGACCACCACCAACCCCCACTCCCCGCCCGCAGGCAGCCAGGCTCCAGGAGTTCCCCCTTTCTGTGAGAGGCATGGTCTACATGCCAGCGAGAGGCAGGTTCGCATCGCGAGTGGAAAAAACAAAAAACTGCGTCTGTACTCAAGACCAGCAGTCCAGATCAGGCAGTTGGCAAAGCCGAAAAGGTAATCTTCATCCCCAAGCATTCCCTACCTTTTCGGATTTCGCCTTCCTGGCGTTGTGCACGAACCTGCGACCCAGCTTCTTGGCATACCAGATAGAGGCGAACATAGCGCTGCCAACGGAAGGGATTCTCGGTGAAGCGGCTGCACAATCAACTTCCCAGCTCGGCTCGGAGATCTGGAGCAGGGGGAATCGGTCTGGAGCTGTCACTTGCAGGCTGTTGCTTTCTCAGTGCCTCTCATGCTGGCGAGCTGAGGCCGAGGGCGGGAGCAGGGAGGGAGGGGGCCGGGGGCAGGCAGTCCTGGCCGGCCAGTCCGCAGGTACCTTCACATCCCGCCTGCGGGAGGTCCGCGCGAGGGGGGCGGGCGGGCGCTGCCTTCCCCGCCGGCGCACACGCGCATCCAGGCGGCTGAGTATCCGTCTTGCAGTTCTTGGGCTCTTGTTCACCACCAAACTCCACGCGTGGTAGGAGGAAGGGCAGCCGCAGTCCGGTCGCCCTGGGCTCCAGGCATGGCCCCTCGCCTGGCTTCCCTCTGCCTCGACAGTGCGTGCTGGCGGCGGTGGCCGCGCAAAGACGCATCCACACCCAGCCCCGCAGGTAAAGCAGCCAATAATTGCAGCTGCCGGGCACGCGGGAGGGGAGAGACCACCACGGACGCGGCCCTGCGGGCACAAACAGGTGTCCCCCGGAGCCTGCCCCGCAGCCCCGAGAATAAAGGGCTGTTAGCAGGACTGGAAACAAAGCGACCTTCTTCTGCCCCCCTCCTCAACTCCACTGGGGCCACGTAAAGTCCTATCCCTGCCTCCCAACCAGTCTTCTCCACAGCTTACAAGAAAAAAACAAAAAAAACATTTTATTTCTTTGGAGGTTGGCCCCGGGACAAACGGCGACGTGAACAGGATGGGGTGTATTCCCTGAATGCCAGAGTGAAGGTCCTCAGCTTTTAAACTCATTGGTTCCACCACTGAAGCCACCTGGGCTGTTTTTACAAGTCCAGGTTTTCTGCCTGAAGACTGAGTAATGGGGAGGGGCTTAAATCTACCTTTACACTAAAACAGAACAGTTTACTCCTTTTTTTCTTTTAAAACCCCAGAGTTTTCTTGCAGTGATATCTATTGTTAAATGGGGGATTTAATACCACTTTTGAAGAGGAAGATTTATGGCCAGTCTTAAACCAGGCTCCTCTGAGGAATTCTCACGTTTAATTCTACCACCATGTGCTTCCAATTTCAATTATCTTGGTTGTTGTTTGGTTGCTTAGTTGTGTCCAACTCTTTTGCAACTTCATGAACAGTAGCCTGCCAGGCTCCACTGTCTGTGGGATTTCCCAGGCAAGAGTACTGGAGTGGGTTGCCACATCCCTCTCCAGGATATCTTCCCAACCCAGGGATCGAACCTGCGTCTCCTGCATTGGCAGGGGGATCCTTTACCACTGAACCACCAAGGAAGCCTTTTCAATTATCTTGCTGCTGCTGCTGCTAAGTCGATTCAGTCCTGTCCGACTCTGTGTGACCCCATAGAAGGCAGCCCATCAGGCTCCCCCATCCCTGGGATTCTCCAGGCAAGAACACTGGAGTGGGTTGCCATTTCCTTCTCCAATGTGTGAAAGTGAAAAGTGAAAGTGAAGTTGCTCAGTCATGTCCGACTCTTAGCGACCCCATGGACTGCAGCCCACCAGGCTCCTCCCTCCATGGGATTTTCCAGGCAAGAGTACTGGAGTGGAGTGCCATTGCCTTCTCCGTTTCAATTATCTTACTAGGGTTAAATTATCTTACATAGGGTTTAGACTATTATGAGGCATTTTAAAGGTAAAGTCAATTTTAAGAGACAAGTGTGTCTTCTGATGAGAGAGAATGGCTGACTTTGTCCATCGTACTAGAGGACAAAAATATATAAAAACTGTTCATCTCAGCAAGGAAAACCTTCCTTCCACTGATATGCAAATGAGACTCAATCCAATAAATGTTTTCCAGCTGATCTAATAGACATGCCCTAGGAGCACCTGTTGACCAAGGACAATGTTGAAACACAAATAAATGGAAAAGAACTCCCTTCTCTCACGATAAATCACTTGAGCTTTACCCCCAGAGGACTGGGTCTCCATTCAACTGTTTTATAAAGTACACTGAACATCCTTCTAAGCAATTGGAAATAGAACAAGGCAGCGTAGGATCAGGACTCACATCCATGTTAACTCACGACAGGAAACCTGGTGCTTAGAAGAATGTTGAGCACAATACATTCAACATGTGTTTGTTGAATAAACAAATAATCTGGGTTCTAACCCTGGCTTTTTTTTCTAAATTGTTCCTTGTTTCTTCTGTGCTTGGATTTGCCTCATCTGTAAATGAAGAGAATTGGGCAGAACATTTTTCAGGCCCCCTTCCTGTCCTGTGCATCTGTAATTCTGATTCCAAGTCTGAGGGTCTTCACATGAGTATGGGGAACACTGACTGAAACCGCCCACCCGGGCCAGGCACCATAGTGGCCGTTGGCATGAGCGATTTTACAAGAGGTCTTGGTGAGGTACATGGAACTAATAAGATGCTGCTGCTGCTGCTAAGTCACTTCAGTCATGTCTGACTCTGTGTGACCCCATGGACAGCAGCCCACCAGGCTCTGCTGTCCCTGGGATTCTCCAGGCAAGAACACTGGAGTGGGTTGCCATTTCCTTCTCCAGTGCATGAAAGTGAAAAGTGAAAATGAAGTCACTCAGTCATGTCCAACTCTTAGCAACCCCATGGACTGCAGCCTACCAGGCTCCTCCATCCATGGGATTTGCCAGGCAAGAGTACTGGAGTGGGGTGCCATCACCTTCTCTGAATAAGATGCTACTAACCCAGAAAAGTTAGGGAAAGGTCAAAAGGAGACTGCATGTGTCCTCCCATTTCCCAGAATCCTTCTTGCTGGCTACCAGCTCCCAGAATCCTTCTTGCTGGCTACCAGCTCCCAGAATCCTTCTTGCTGGTGTCCATCTTGGTTGAGCAATGTGTGCACCATCCAGAAGGACCCTGAGTCAGAATGATTGACCAGAGACAACCTGGAAACTAACCCCATCACCATAAAACCCAAGACTGCAAGCCACATGGCACAGCAGTTCTCCTGGGTTCCCTGACCCTCCTCCTCTCTGTGCAGGCGCCCCTTCCCAATAAAGTCTCTTGCTTTGTCAGGATGTGTGTCCAAGTGTTAGACAAGAGCCCCTTCTGGGTCCTGGAAGGGGTCCCCCTGCCTGCAACAAAAAAGAAATGTCTCGTGCTCACCAGAGGCATAGGCTCTTGTAAAACGACTCAGCCTGGATTCTTCCACCTTCTTCACCATGCCTAACCGCCACCTGGGGTTCGGTTTTGCCATTAGCCGTTACTTTTCCTCTGTGTTCTTTCTACGAACTCTACTTTCCTTTCATTTCCTTTTGACACTCTTAGACAACCCCTGAGCAAAATTCACCACATCACACCTTGTACTCTTTGGGGAAAAAAAAGTGCCACAGAAATCCAACAAATAAATAAATGATAACTCCTGCTTAGCTTTCAAAGAGTTACTCAACAGGACCACAATTTACCCCAATATTGCTGTGATGTTAGAGGTATTCATTATTCCTGCATTCAAGTCTGTCTAAGCTGTGTAGTTAAAAGACTATTCAGTTAACAGAATACAGTCGATAAAAAGAGGAGGGAGGCAATTGTCCCTAAATTAATGAGTAGAAACTTCTGTTTTTAACATTTTAAGATGGAATTTGACAATAAAGAGGTGAGAAAAAAATATTGAGCTTTCAAATCACTGATATCATAGGGGAAATCAAAGAATGCTAATTTACTCTGATGGGACTGCCAATCATAAAATAATTTTTGTATTTTCTTCATAAGTTAAGATTTTCTAAGTCACTAAAATTGGGGCTTGGAGAGATCTTTAATGCTTGATCATTTTGTTGGTTAGTTTTGCTTTTAAGTTCTTGTTTAGGCGTTAAGTTGTGTCCAACACTTTTGTGACCCTGTGCCAGGCTCCTCTGTCCTTGGGATTTCCCAGGCAAGAACACTGGAGTGGGCTGCCATTTCCTTCTCCAATGCAGGAAAGTGAAAAGTGAAGTGAAGTCGCTCAGTCGTGTCCGACTCTTAGAGACCCCATGAACTACAGCCTACCAGGCTCCTACGTCCATGGGATTTTCCAGGCAAGAGTACTGGAGTGGGGTGCCATTGCCTTCTCCAACAATAATAACTATTGTTCCTTAAATAGGCATTCAGAGATAGAAGGCAGTGTGAAATAGGTCATTTGTACTCAGGGGTCACAGTCACGTTAGACAAATGCTTAACAATATAAGTATTCACAATATATTTTTTGAATATGTCTATGGCAAAGTGAGAGAATCCACAAACTTGAAAAGTCTAGAAGAGGCATTAGAGGCATATCTACAATTTTCAGTTGTAAAAGATGGTTTTTTAAAGATGGGTGTCAGGTCGATGGAATGAAGCCATGGCCATAGTTATACAGTCATCTTCACTGGGCTCTCACTGAACAGGTGTGCCTGCTAGAAAGAAGGTGGCAGCTGCCTAAATAAATCTTAATCGTCTCTAACCATTGTTCTGCTGATTGATACAAATAACTTGCAGCTCTTCTGTGTATGGAAAACAAGTTTTTCAGATGCTTTCCATCTGTATATCATCAGACCTTTTCCTTTATAATTTCATTTTTAATACCTCTCATATGACAGAAACCTACCAGTGCAGCTGAGTTTGAGATGCAACATTAATCCTTTTAAGCAGCTTTTGGTTCATGCCTCAACACACACACACACTGTGTGAGTCTCCTTTGAATTCTCAAGGTAAATGCAATATTTAAATCAAGCCATTAAGATTATACAACAACATGTTCTGCCTAGTACACACGTAATTTTCTTTTAAAAGCCATCTAAATATATCATAGATAATTATAAAAACAGTAAGTATTAAGCCCTAGGAACTAATATCTGGTAGCTTGAAAAGCTATATAGGTTAGGTGTATGGTATATACTAAAGAAAATACATGTTTGAAACATAAAAAGTTAATGTACTAAACCAATAAACATTTAAATATTTGTTTGGTTTGTATATATGATATACATTTTTGATAGCCCTTAATATCCTTTATTAGTCTATTATCAAACAGCAGGTGTCAAGAACATGTTACATAGAATTTATGACTAAAAGAAGATAAACGTAATATTTAACTTTAATTTGCAGGGATGTCAAAATGCTGATGTTAGTTACTTCTATAGATGGTAGTGAATAGGGAGGATTAAAAACAGTTAGTTTGGTCTGTATATTTGTGTAACATTTGTATCTTCTACCATGAGAATATATCCATGTTATTACTTATATGATTAAAAAGGTAAGCAATAGTTATTCACAAAATGGAACTGAATAAGATAAAAGCCCTCCTCTCAAGCAGTCATATAGAGTTGGGGACGTAGATGTATAAAACAATAAATTTCAATGCAGAATGGCATAACAACAGATGTGTGAAAAATAACGTGGGAGTTCAGAAAGAAAATTACTGCTTTTTGGTTTCTATATAAGCCCAGTAATGAATGTCAGCTAGAAAAGTGCAATAATTAGTGTCAATGTACATAAAAAGCAAAGGAATAGCTCACTCTTTCAGCATGTTTTATCTGTATGGATAGCAGGGGAAATGGGCACTCTAGTTTGTATACAAACATAACAACCACTGGCCCAGTTGCAATTAGTTGTATTTCTATCTCAAAGAACCAACCACTCATGGATATGTATGAAAAACTATTTGAGCCACTACAAAGAACAAGCCCGCTGTCTCTAATTATATAGGCTAAG
Organism: Bos mutus; assembly: GCF_027580195.1. Classification (NCBI taxonomy): domain Eukaryota; kingdom Metazoa; phylum Chordata; class Mammalia; order Artiodactyla; family Bovidae; genus Bos; species Bos mutus. The sequence continues at coordinate 10,370,058 of NC_091645.1, read as the reverse complement.
TCTACTTCTTTTCTTCTGTTCTCAAAATCATCCAAATCATTCTTTAGTGTTTGAATATCTCACCTTCCTTTCCTTTAAATGTTTAATCATTATATATTTAGGCAGAGACATAAGAAGGTAATATGACACACATGTGCATACCACCTATATTTAATAAATGTTAACATACTGCCATCGGAGAAGGCAATGGCACCCCACTCCAGTCCTCTTGCCTGGAAAATCCCATGGATGGAGGAGCCTGGTGGGCTGCAGTCCACGGGGTCAAGAAGAGTCAGACATGACTGAGCGACTCCCCTTTCACTTTTCACTTTCATGCACTGGAGAAGGAAATGGCAACCCACTCCAGTGTTCTTGCCTGGAGAATCCCAGGGATGGGGGAGCCTGGTGGGCTGCAGTCCATGGGGTCAAGAAGAGTCGGACATGACTGAGCGACTTCCCTTTCACTTTTCACTTTCATGCACTGGAGAAGGAAATGGCAACCCACTCCAGTGTTCTTGCCTGGAGAATCCCAGGGACGGGGGAGCCTGGTGGGCTGCCGTCTATGGGGTCACACAGAGTCAGACATGACTGAAGTGACTTAGCAGCAGCAGCAGCAGCAACATACTGCCATATTTGATTCATTCATTTTAAACAAATAAAATCTTCATAATATAAACAAAATCTCCCACCTCAATCCACTCTACCTCAAATTCATCTCAAAATAATGCTCAAGAAACATTCTTCTATTTTATTTAAACACACGAAATTTTAAAAGAGTAGATACTTCAAAATGTAATTGACAGTAGGAACAGAACTATCATATGACTCAACCATCCCATCACTGATGTATACCCTGAGAAAACCATAACTGAAAGAGATGCGTATTCATTGTAGCACTATTTACAACAGCTAGGACGCGGAAGCAACTTAGATGTCTATTGACAGATGAACGGACAAAGAAGTTGTGGTACATATATAAAATGAAATGTTACTCAGCCATGAAAAAGAATGCATTTGAGTCCATTCTGATGAGGTGGATGAACCTGGAGCCTGTTTTACAGAGTGAAGTAAGTCAGAAAGAGAAAAACAAATATTTTATATTAACGCACATGTATGGAATCTAGAGGAGAAGGCAATGGCACCCCACTCCAGTACTCTTGCCTGGAAAATCCTATGGATGGAGGAGCCTGGTGGGCTGCAGTCCATGGGGTCAAGAAGAGTCGGACATGACTGAGCGACTTCATTTTCACTTTGATGCATTAGAGAAGGAAATGGCAACCCACTCCAGTGTTCTTGCCTGTAGAATCCCAGGGATGGGGGAGCCTGGCGGGCTGCCATCTATGGGGTCGCACAGAGTCAGACACGACTGAAGCGACTTAGCAGCGGCAGCATGGAATCTAGAAAGTTGGCATTGATGAACCTAGTTGCAGGGCAGCAATGGAGATGCAGACACAGAGAACAGATGTGGGCACAGTGAGCTTAGGAGAGGATGGGGCAAATTGAAAGAGTGGCATGGTGACACATATATTACCATATGTAAAATAGATAGCCAGTGGGAATTTGCTGTAGGACACAGGGACCTCCCCACAGTGCTCTGTGACAGCCTAGAGGGGTGAGATGGGGTAGGAGATAGAAGGGAAGATCAAGAGGAAGAGGACGGATGTATACCAATGGCTGATTCCTGTGGATATATGGCAGAAGCCAACACAATCTTATAAAACAGTTACCTCCAATTAAAAATAAATTAAAAATACAATTGATGGATAATAGGATGTGTACAATTTGAACTTTTATTACAAATTTCTTCCAAATTGACATTATTAGTAGTTTATATGAGTTCTGTATTCTAAATGACACATTTTAATCCGCTATTAATTTGTTAAACCATGTACAATGTTGCTCCTTGTAGTTTTTTAAAAAATAATTTTATTTATTTATTTACTTTTAATTTCTCCAGCTTCAGGTAGCAAGGGTTACTCTTAGCTGCAATGCACCAGCTTCTCATTGAAGTGGATTCTCTTCTTGTGGAGCACGGGCTCTAGGGTGTACGGGATCAGCAGTTATGTTTCAATAGTCATGGTACATGGGCTTAGCTGCTCCACAGCATGTGGGATCTTCCAGGACCAGTGATTGAACCTATGTCTCCTGCATTGCCAAGCAGATTCTTAACCACTGAACCACCAGGGAAGCCCTCCCTGTAGTTTTGATGTGCATTTTCTTAATTACTGGTGAGGTCTAGCATTTTTTTTCATATATTTATTGTCTATTTGAACTTCCTTCTATTCATAGTCTTTTCTCATTTTAAAATTAGGTTATACCTTACTGATTTCTAAAAGTATTTTATGTATTCTGGACACCAATTCTTTGTTTGTTACATGTACTGAAAATATCTGCTCCCAAACTCTGACTTGTCTTTTAATCCCATTTGTTTCATCATGCATATTTTTATGTACTAAATTTGTCAATGTTTACCTTTATGTGTGTATATTTGGTATCTAAATTTTTTCCCTATACAAGTTTATAAGTTTCTCATTTTATATTTTCTTTTAAGTCTTCAACTTTTTAAAGGAAATTATGGTGTAGGATGGAAATCTGTCTGTCCTGCCCCCATATGTATGGCCAGTTGTCTAGATGTATGTATGTATGAATTTACGTATGTACAAGGGCTTCCCTTGTGGCTTGGTCAGTAAAGAATTCGCCTGCAATGCAAGAGACTGATTGCAATGCTGGAGATCAGGGTTTGACCCCTGGGTTGGGAAGATCCCCTGGAGAAGGAAATGGAAACCCACTCCAGTATTCTTGCCTGGGAAATCCCATGGACAGAGGAGCCTGGTGGACTACAGTCCGTTGGGTTGCAACAGTCAGACACGACTAAGCAACTAAACCACCATCATGTATGTACATATTTATGCTCATATATGAAAATGTTATTCCTTTTCCTCACTGACTTGTAAAACTCCTAAGTTATATGTCTAGATCACATGAGTGTGCATTTAATTATTTCTGGATTCTTTTTTGATCTATTTTAATTTACCCGTGCTAATACCACATTATCTTGATTACTGTGCTTTATAATAAGTGTTGAAAGTGAAAGTGCTAATCATCCTTTTCATTTGATCTAACTTTTCAAATTAATTTTTGTAAAGTTGTACAATTGGTGACTTTAATATTACACCCAATATTCCATGTTATTATTTGATAGTATTTTAATTTTATTTTGTTGCAGTAGTACTATTTCTGACCAAGCATGTCATTATTATCACCAGTATTTATTAGTTTATAATTAATAGTCAAAATAACTCCCACATTTATTAATCTATATTCTCATCATGATTGCTAGCATCCTAGCTCTCTGAGTTTTCCTTTTTTACTGTTGTACATATTTTAACAGCTATTTCTGCAAAAATCTGTGATGGTTAAACATGTTCAATCTTTTCATATTTTTCCTGAACTGTCTACATTCACCTTAGACTCTGAAGGATAGCATAGGTAAATAAAGATTTCTAGATTGACAATGATTTTCCCTCAGCATTTTGAAGATATTATCACATACCTTCTTCTGGTGTCTATTTTTTATGATAAGATGTCTGCTGTCAATCCAATTGCTCTATTTTAAGAATATATCTCTTTTCTATGATTTGTTTGAAGACTTTTCATCTTTTTGAGCTGTAGCTTCAATACAATATTTTTCTAAAATTCTGCCTGGAATTCATTATGTTTCTTGAATCCAATTAATTATAAGAAAAATCAGTCATTATTTCTTCCAATATGTCTTCCCCTTCATTCTCTCTGTTCTCTCCTCCTAAAATCCCATTATATTTTTCCTGAACCTTTTCATATAACCCATTCTACTGCTTCATATATTTCCTATTACTCTTTTCCTTCCTTCTTTGTACCACTTTCAGGGTTATAGTCTCAGATCTCATTATTTTTATCTAAAGTTTGAATCTATTGTTTTACCTATCTACAAAGTGTTTATTTTTAATGAATTATTACATGTATATTTACATTTCTAGGCATTCTAAATATTTCTTTTTCAAATCCTCCAAGTCTCTAGTTTCTGCATGTCACTGTACAGTTTTATTCTAAGATCTTCTTTAGCAAGCTTGTACTTCCTGTGGGAGCCCCAGGGCCCTTTGATTGTGTAATTGTTGCTACAGAATAATTTTGCACATTCTTCTGCTAGGTGCTCAGAGATTTCACTAGCTTAGGAGCAGTTTCATGTTTAATATATTTGGCTTAGTGTTTTTCTGTCTAAATAAAAGGGTTAAATTGACCACCACCAGCCAACCCCCCCCCCCCAAAAAAAAACACGCACCTTTTCTATTCATAATAGAAACACTCTTCATTATTGCTTCCCTGGGCTAATGTACGAAGTTTTTAGAAGTCCTCTCATAAAATGAGAACTCTTTTAAGTTTTCAATTTTACATAGGGCTCTCAGTTTCATTTTTCTTCCTTTGATGATCCTAAGGTCATCTCTCTTGCCCTGCATGGGCATCTAATCCCCACACTCTTACCCCAAGAGGACCCACTGAGTTCCATATACCCCTTGGGATATCACAGTCAGCTCAAGAAATCACTGCTCTGGCCATCATTTTATACAGAATCAAACTGGCTTGGCTCTTACTTAACACTCCCCCACTACCCCCAAATAAAACATGGAGAACTTAACAGGCCTACATATGAGGTTTTAGTGTTTAATAAGCATGTCTGACAGCAGTATGTATAAGATTTATTATAAAATGTTTCATGCAAGAGATTTCCAGGAAGTCACCTAATTAAAATGCTATTTAAAAGTCATTCTCATATGATAATTAATTAGCTAAAGTCAGTCGTGAGATAGACAACCACCATCACATTTGTCACCTTGACAAGTAATGTTGATTCTATAAAATTGGGGTAATAATGGAAACTATGCCATTGTGTTGATAAAAGGCTCAAATGAGATAATACAAGTAAACTGTTTAGAGCACTACTTGGCACACAGTATGGGTGCAATAAAAATGTTTTTATTCTTTATTATGAATAAAATGTTGTCTTTATTCCCTCTAATCTTCAAGGAAGCCCCCCCCCCACCTCCAAAAAAAAAGAAAAGAAACCATAATAGTCTAGACAGAGAACATGTGCTTAGTATTATGAAGCAGAAAATGTTTTGTCTTTTTTTTTTTAACTCTTTTTATGACTGCACTCAACCACCCTCTCTGTTAAGAAGTCTACCTTAAGTTCTTTCCTCATTTTTTCATTCCATTAGTGCAGGAAACATGTCAGTTTTCAAGCCCTTGTAAAAATCTTTCATAAACTTAAAGACTCCATTTCACAAGTGTCTCTTTTCTAAGCCAAATGAATATTTTCTTAAGCTTTCTAAATAGTTTTTTTGAGAGTCTTCTCAGAACCTCCTTTCATTTTACATGTTTTTCATAAAAATAAAAACTCCCATGGATCCTGGATTTTATATAGTAGTAGTTCTAAATCCACATGTTGTGATTTGCCCACATGCTTACAATTAAATTTTGCTACAACTGGAGATATAGATCAATATGTCAATAACTATAAAAGGAATATAACACTGAATGGATATAAGTGAGGAGCAAAGTAAAAGAACATCAAGAAAGCAGCCAAGAAAGAATGGGTACCACATAGAACATTCAAGAATTATGACTTATCAATACAAAAATCAATTAAAAAACAAGACCAAAGACAGCTTTCTTGATAAAGCTACATAACTAAAACATGGGTAGAGTAATTTCATAATGGATAATTCAATTCAGTTCCTTGAAATGTATATGCCTTGCCAAAGTTTACCATAAACAGAGACATTTTAAACACCACCCATCTAATCAGAGCACTTTGGGAACTTCCTTATCAACTATGATTTGGTTATATAGTCCAATATTCTAGCTATCTCAACAGCAGGATTTTTCTCACCTGTGGAAGTGGGGTGCTAACTTGAGAGTCAGTGCTTTTAGTTTTATTTTCATTTTTACCAATTTGTTTTACCTCTAGATATAGTACTATGTAAATAATTTCCAAAGTCACCTTACACTCAAATAATCTGTTCAGTTCAGTTCAGTCACTCAGTCATGTCAGACTCTTTGCATGAATCGCAGCATGCCAGGCCTCCCTGTCCATCACCAACTAACTCCCAGAGTTTACCCAAACTCATGTCCATCGAGTCGGTCATGTCGTTTTAGTCCATGATAATAAGACCCAAAAATTGATCTGTAAGAAAATGACCTTTTTTTTTCTTTTAGACATAAAGAAATATCTTTCTTTCTTTTTTTATATTATTATTATTTATTGGAGTATAATTGCTTTATAATGCTGTATTAGTTTCTGCTGTACAACAAGTGAATCAGCTATATGTATACATATATCCCCTCCTTTTCGGGGCTCCCTCCCATCCCTGCCCCTCTAGGTCATCACAGAGCTCCAAGATGAGAATGCTCTTTTAAGTTCAATGGCTATTTTTGATGAGGTTATCCTCTTGCCGTATCGTCTTTTGGGTCTTCACCAAAGTATTTTCCGTTTCCCAGACACATTCTGTGTAACTGTATCTTTGTACATGCTGTTTCCTTTGCCTGCAGTCCTAACTCTCCACCTCATTTCCTGCTCATTTTGGTCATTCTACGTATGACAAATCTTTAAACATTTTTTGAGCCTTGGCTCAGCAATTTTCTGTGAAACTTTTCCTGATCTCTCAAGGCAGAGCCAATTCGTACTAATGCACCAAAACTAACATTTCCTGTTGTACTGTACACATCTCAGGTTTGGCTCATGACACTCATTTGTGATTACGTTGAACTTAAATATTTCCCCCTAAATGACTGAATAATTCAAGGAAATCCCTTATTTATTTTTGTATCCTCAGAGATCTACATAGCCCTTTGCACATGGCAGGCACTCAATAAACATATTTGAATAATTTAATAGTTACTTGCTGAATGAATGAACAAATGAATGAGCATATCACTTAAATTGAATTGCTTCATACTCCTGGGAGAAGAAAGGAAGGCACTATAGAGACACGCATTAAGCATTTATTATTACCTTTTATTTGTATTTTTACCTCACATTCATTTTCATACATTAAGAGATAAATCAAAGTCACTGTTAGAAGGGTTCAAAGTACTTTGAAAAATAACATTTCAAAAGAGAAATCAATGAGAATTGTTGATTTGTGGCCTACCAACTGTCCTTTTTTTCACTTTGTAATTCCACCCCTTCCACAGATAGACACAGGCGATCTTTTACAAAATTCAATATAGAAAACCATATTCATAAACAAATAACTCCTTTCACTTCCTTAAAAAGGAGACCCACGAATGAAAACACACGATCCATTCCTTTTCCATCTTGCCTCCTACATAAAACAGAAACAGCAGCTGCTGAAATCCTCAGTGTAAATGTCAAATGCAGATATTGTTACTGAAAATATTCCTGATATTAATTGTAACCTCTCTCCAGCTTAAAGAATATAAAGGAGACGAGCTCGCTAGGTGCCTCCTCTATGTCAGCTGATTTACTTAAGCATCTTTACATGAAGTTATAAAATATTTCATCTTAAAAGTATATAAACTATTTTGTCCACAAAAGTACCTAACATGCCTGAACTCAGTATTTATTTAACCTATCCATTTTTACATATTCACATACTACTTCTATTGTTTACTAAACTTATTTTAAAGTTATTTGATCATCTTTTATTTAAATAAATTTATTTTAAATAAACATCACCAGAATGAACAAAAGTAAGACTCATTCTCTATAAGTAATCAGTAACATAAATAATACATGATTATTAATAAGATTAAAAAGTAAAATAACACATGTATACCTGTGGTGGATTCATTTTGATATTTGGCAAAACTAATACAATTATGTGAAGTTTAAAAATAAAATAAAATAAAAAAAAAGTAAAATAAAAACCAGAAGTAATTTATAAAGTCTAGTTAAAAAGATAATTGATGGTTTATATACTATATCTAATTTTTCTTGTCTAATTTAAATGAAAATATTTTAAAAATGTTTGCCATGGGACATCTTAAGTAAACCACACTTGGGGAAATATTCTCACCTCATCTGATCATCATAAGAAATCTCTGAGTCAGATAATATTATCTTCCTTTTACATATTAGAAAATGACATTTTAAAGAAATCAAGTAACTTAATCATAGATAGCCCTTCCCTTCCCTTAATTCTTGATTCTCAAAACTTTTCTAGTCATAAGAAAGAGTGTAACAGTACAAAAAATATGATACAGTAGCTTGTGATAAAATAGAAATAAATAAAGAAGAGGGAATTGCTATGAGTTCAGATAACATTTATTAGCCCGTGTGCTGGAATGGAGGAGACAGACATTCAATGAAAGAAAAATTTGAGTTGACACTTAGAAAACAGATCAAAACCAAAGTACATTTATTACTTGAAACAGCAGGAGTAAGAGTAAAAAGTTTGGAAAACATGAGATGTGTTTTCAATGAAGAAGAAAAGGCTATAGCCATACTGTAATTAGACAATGCCAATAAACCCTTAATTGTGATAAAAGGGTCAGAGTTGGAGAGTCAGGAGAAAAGCTTAGGCAACAGAGGTAATGACAGTCTTAGGGGGATGATGGTAGGAAAAAGGCAAGAAGTGATATAAGAAAAATTCTTATTTAACACCTAAGAAAAGACTTGAATCCCTAATTCACTCTCATAACACAATACATGCTATTTAGTCGCTCTGCTGCTGCTGCTGCTGCTAAGTCACTTCAGTTGTGTCCGACTCTGTGCAACCCCACAGACGGCAGCCCACCAGGCTCCCTCGCCCCTGGGATTCTCCAGGCAAGAACACTGGAGTGGGTTGCCATTTCCTTCTCCAATGCATGAAAGTGAAAAGTGAAAGTGAAGTCGCTCAGTCATGTCCAACTCTTAGCGACCCCATGGACTGCAGCCTACCAGGCTCCTCCATCCATGGGATTTTCCAGGCAAGAGTACTGGAGTGGGGTGCCATTGCCTTCTCCGATTTAGTCGCTCAGTCATGTCCAATTCTTTGTGACCCCACGGACTGTAGCCCACCAGGATCTTCTGTCCATGGCATTTCCAGGCAAGAATATTGGAGTGGGTAGCCATTTCCTTCTCCAAACACAATACACAACCTTTCACTACATTTGTCACATTGATGATGATATATATATATATATATTTTTTTTTTTTCCTTTTCTTTCCTTGTGGAACATTCCTGAAAAAGTAGGGGCCATGCTTGTGTTTCACCATTGTATCCCCATGTCTAACAAAGTGCCTGGAACATAATAAGTGCTCTAAAACAATTTGCTAAAGGCTTGAATGGAAAAGGAATAACTGAGGAGACAGAATCTGTAAAAATGTGACAGATGCTTTAAAGGCTGAGAAATTGAAGTCAAAAGGAGTTAAAGATTTGAGCCCAGGGAACTCAGAGATAACTTCTAAGACAAAGAAAGCATTTGCTTTAGCTTGATTTCTTCTTTCAGTATACTTTCTATTTCTCCCCTTATCTAATTATAATTTTAAGTATTCTTTATAGTCTCTTATGAAATTTTAACTAAATGATTTCTCAAAGATTTAACATAATTTGTTGATTATTCCTCACGGTAAACAGAGTCCATGTGAGGGTTCTAAATTTTCTTTGTAAGCTCCTCTAAAGCAAAGGATTTTTTTTAAAGGAAGTATTATTGATATTTTCTACTTCAGTGTATTCTAGGTTTAATCTCTGCCTTGGGGATTTCTATATCCATATAAAAAGTGAAAGGGGTAACAATGTCTTTAAATTTTTAGATATGTTCAAGTTGTGATGACTCTGGATAAAATGGGTATATGTGTTAAGTACGCAATGTAGTGAAAAAATAAAAATAAAAATCTTCCTCCGTTTATTCATTTATTCAACACTTTTGAGTCTTACTATGCATCCACTGTATTTCTCAGCAATGAGAATATGATAACTAAATAGACAATAATTCCTACCTCATGGAGCTTGTATTTCAGTGTGGGGAGGATATAATAAGAATGATAAATAGCAATACATATCATCTATTAAATATTGATATATGCTAAAGAAAAAGTAGAACAGATAAATGGAATAAAAAGTGTTGGAGTGATGAAATTATTTGATGGACTGGTTGAGGTAAACCTCCTGAAAACAGTCACTCCTGATTAAAGATTTTAAGGAAATGAGAATAAGCTAGCACGAGAAATGAACATTCTATGTGAAAGACTATGGCTAGCTTTGATGACAATATGAAGGCCAAGGTAGCTGAAGCAGAGTGAGAAGAAAGATAGTATAAAATAAGATCAGAAAGTAGAGAGGTAAGTGAAGGGAGAGTGGAAAGGAGAATTTGCAAGCCTCATAAGCTATTGCGGGCATGTTGGCTTTTGCTCTGAATGAGGTTGGAAGCAATTTCAGAGTAGTGACATGCTTTGACTAATGTTTTAATAAGATTGTTCTTGCTGCTGTCTTGAAAGTTTTGACTGTAGGGGGTCAACGCTGGAAGCGGAGATAATAATTAAGAAATTATTGCAATTATTAAGTTCAAAGGTAATGGTAACGTAGAAAAAACTAATGCACATGAGAAAAAAAACAACAACACTGGCTGGGTTCTGAATACATTTTTAAGAGATTGGATGTGGAGAGAAAGAGGGGAGGTGGAATGACTGCAGACCCACTGACATGAGCAACTAGAAGGCTACATATACCACTGGCTGAAACAGAGGTTGTAATAGAGCAGGCTTCTTGAGAAATATAAGAAGTTTGGTTCTGGACATGTTAATTTTGAAATATCTTAGACATCTGAGTGGAGACATCACGTGAGCCAGTGGATATACAAGTCTAGCATTTCAAAGAAGATATTGGCATATAACTGGTATTTAAAGACATGATCACTGGCTGAGTCAGTGAAAAAACTCAAAACCAAGTCCTTGAGCATTTCAACATTTACAGTTATCTATGTAATACATGATTTCCTTACTGAACTGTGAATTCTGTGAAAACAAGGAACAAAGTGAACATTTATGCCATACAAGTGATGATAATGAATTTCCACCAGATTTAAACCTGGTAGGAAAAGTAGTAAACTAAGAGAGGGTGATAATAGGAAACTAGATAAGATCAATGAATATAAGAAAAGGTATGAGTCAAAGATGGTTAGAGCCAAGGTACATATAGACATCTGAGGCTTGTATTGGATTTCACATGGTTACAGTGCTCATGGGATTTAACATAAAGTATTTAACATGAGTCAAATACTTAATTTACTATTTTAATCAATCTTAAAAGAATTCTATGATGTGGCTCCAGTCTACACGTAAGTAGACTCAGAAGATAAGGAACTTGCTGGAGGTCACTCAGCTAGCAGTGGCACTGTGTGAATCCAGCCAAGGTCTGCCTCAGAACCCCCTCTTCTAACCACAGATGGGGCAGGGTGCCTGTCCCTTGGTATCAAGTCTTCTTTCCTTGGAGCAGGGACTTTAGCACCTGTGACCTGTGTTAGGGATCAGAAAACCCTCTTTGTTATATTTTTAACTTAGTTTTAATTGGAGGATAATTGCTTTAATTGGAGGATAATGTCGTGTTGGTTTCTGCCATACAATAATGTGAATCAGCCATAAGTATACATATATCCCCTCTGTCTTGAACCTCCCTCTCAATTCCTCTCCCCATCCCCCCCGCTAGGTTGTCACAAAGCACCAGATCGAGCTCCCTGTGTTATACAGCAGCTTCCCACTGGCTCTCTATTTCACATATGGGAGTGTATGTACGTCAGTTCTGCTCTCTTGGTTCATCCCACCCTCTCCTTCCCCTGATGTGCCCACAAGCCTGTTCTCATCTGTGTCTATTCCTGCTCTGCAGAGAGGTTCGTTAGTACCCTTTTTCCAGATTCCATATGTATGCATTAATATATGGTATTTGCTTTTATCTCTCTGACTTACTTCACTCTGTATAACAGGCTCTAGGTTCATGCACCTCAGCTCAATACACTCGAAATTGTTTCTTTTTGTGACTGAGTTAATATTCCATTGTATATACATATGACAACTTCTTTATCCATTCATTTGTTGACAGACATCTAGGTTGCTTCCATATCCTGTCTATTGTAAAAAAAAATGTGCTGCAGTGAACATTGGGATATGTGTATCTCTTTAAATTATGGTTTTCTCAGCGTATATGCAGTGGTGGGATTGCTGAGTCATATCATAGTTTTTTTCCTAGTTTTTTTTTTTTTTTTTTTTAAGGACTCTCCATACCCTTCTCCATAGTGGTTTTATCAATTTATATTCCCAACAACAGTGCAAGAGGGTTCCCTTATCTCCTCATTCTTTCCAGCATTTGTTGGAAAATCCTCTTTTTATTCTCTGTGTTCCTATCCTTCAATGTCTGTGGTGAAGTATTTAGTGAAGTTTTGGTAAAAGTTTCATTCTGCCTCAAAGAATCTGAAGAGAGTTAAAGAAAGGTTTTGTTCATGCTAGGGCGAGATCATGTCTGGAAGTAGTTCTATCCTGGGTTCTACGAAAGGAAAGAAAATTCAGGGGGACTGTGCTAGGGCATGGATCCAGTGCCCTATCTTCATAATCTCATAGAAGCACTAGTAAATTAGACGATTAGACAATTAGCAGTTAGAAATGCAGAGCTGAAGATCCAGAGGAAGATGAGAGCTAGAGGTATAGACTTGGGGAGCTATCATCATGGTGAGGATGGCTGTCCATCTAGAAGAATCATGTTCTTACTACCAACTAAACTTAGGAAGATGTCCAGCCAGTGAGAGGCAACTGTGCAAATGTCAAATGGAAGAATCACTCTGGGTATGGAAAATAGTGCCAACCACTTTGGAGAAGTTTGGTAGTTTCATAAAAAGTTCAATGTGTATCTACAACATGACATAGCAATTCCACTTCTAGGCATTTATCCAACTTACATGAAAGCATATGCTGATTTAAAGATAGTATACGAAGTTCATAACAGTTTATTTGTAATAGCCAAAAACTGGGAATAAAACAAATGTCCATCAACAGATGAATAGATAAAGTGTGTTATATTCATATGATGAAATACTACTCAGCAATAAAAAGGAATGAACTACTGGTATGAGCAAAAGCAGGGGTGAATCTCAGAATAATCAGGCTGAGAGAAATAAGCCAGACAAAAATAGCATATACCGATGATTACATTATGGTTCCATTTATATAAAATGCCAGAAGATGTGAACTATCTATAATGACACAAAGCATATCAATTATTGACTGGTAATGGACTCAGTGAAAGGGGGGAAAGTTGATGAAAGCGCACAAGGAAATTGTAGGGCTTGGTAGACATCTTCACTATCTTGATAAAGTGATAGATCTACAGATGGAGATCTATGTCAAAATCTATCAAATTATACACTTTAAGTATGTGCAAATTATCATATGTCATTATACCTCAATAAAGTTGTTAAAACAAGATATAAAAGGATACTTGTCATCTAAATCTTCAATGTTTTTGGTTTTCTTAAAAATGGGAGGGTTTTAAAACAGACAAAATGACTTCATAAAAAAGAAGTATAAAATAATGAAGAAGCAGAAACTAGGACAATTCGGCCAAAACTTCTTTTTTTTTCTTTCTCTACCTAACTTCTGTTCTTCTCTTCCCTCTCACCTACAGCAGTTTTCCTAATGAAATTTCACACCTGTCCATTTCTGACACCATTTAACATTTTAATAACAGTGAAAATATTTTGGGAATGTGTTTCTGTCTGGCCCTCATTACAAGTGGATCAATAAAGAATTTAAGAAAACCGAATCAATTCTGTTTTCTTTTCCATTTTATTTAGTTGGTTTTGGTATAGAAACAGATTTAACCTGGTACTTAATTTTGATTTCAGAAATTGATTTTTACTCTATGTTTTGCTGTTGCTTAGGAAACAAAGTGTCAAAGTCTATACTCTAAACTATTAATCTCAGCAATCTTTGGCAGACAAACTCTTCCAAGAGATCTTGGGACTACTTTGAGTTCCCTTTCTTTCTCCAAATGGAAGGTAATTAGAGGTGTGTGTTTTCACAGTTTGGAAGGAAAAAAAAAAAAAAAAGAATATCACTAAGGCTCATGTATGCAACAATACATACCAGAAGCTCATCACACTTTCCATTGAGCATTTAAAAGGGCATATTCAAAAATATATTCAAGGGCTTAACAGCAAATCTAAATTAGGACTCCATATCCAGGAACATTTGGGAATTTAACTGCATCATGTGGGAAAGTCTTCCCTGATGGGGAAGGGCTGCTTCAGATTCAGGTATGCCGGCCAAAATGATCAATTTGTTTCCTTTCTGCACAGCTCAAATTACATTCTTGACTCTGTAACACTGAGCTCTTTCCAGCACATCCATTAAGGGAACTTGGCTCACGTTGAGGATATCTGTAAGACCTAGTCTATGAGAGCAACATTAAACCTCGCCAAGGGAATATGGAACACTGGGTTCTGAGCAGCAGGGCCTTCATCTCAGCACTGAATAAGCCTGTTGATCAAACCCACGCCAGATATCTCTGGGCATTTGGATAGGCCAGATTCAAACTCCCTCAGCTCATTCACAGAAGCTCCATGGACCACATTTTAAATAATTTTATTTAGAAACATGAATAAATAGTTATCCACCAGAGATAAAGAATAGATGGCAAGCAGTTATGTGCGGAAATAATTATTTAGTATTAGAATCAAGCAGGCCTGACCCAGACATGATTTCAACCTAAAAAGACATCAGTGTATGGTATTTTTTTCTCACAAGGTTTTAAGAATCTAGTTCATGTAATTCACATAATGATGATAAACGATATTTGTCAATTATCTGATACGTATAAGACTGCCCTAAGTGGTTTACATGCAGTTCATACCTCATTACGACTCTGCCAAGTCAGAAACTAACTCCACTGTTTTGATACAGATCTCCTAAAGGGTCCCTGTTTTGGTATTTGTGCTGTAAATATTCCAAGAGCACACCCTCCTCAGGTCTCATAATTTGCTCTAGCTTCTGCCTGAAATTCTCATCCTGAGATAGCCACAGAATCATTCCTTCATCTCCTTCAAGTCTTCGCTAAAATGACACTTTTACAATGAAGTCTTTTTGTTGTTGCTCTCTTTTTATTTTTCAATACGAAATGTATTAGCACCTAAAGACGACTCATTGGAAAAGCCCCTGATGCTGGGAAAGATCGAGGGCATCAGAGGATGAGATGGCTGGATGGCATCACAGATGCATGAACATGAACCTGGGCAAACTCTGGGAGTCGGTGAGGGACAGGGAGGCCTGGTGTGCTGCAGTGCATGGGGTTGCATAGAGTCAGACACAACTGGACAACTGAACAACAACAACATCGTTTTCACTTATTTCCTCTCCCACCACCCACATTAGAATGCAAGTTCTATGAAGGCAAGGAATTTGACTCTTTTAAAAAGTTTACCAGCTAGAAGGATGCCTGGTCCATTATAAGTACTTATCAAGTAATTGGAAGTGGTAAGTGGAAGTGATGTGGCTTTAAGTAACAATCACTTATTATCATAAATGAGGCTAAAGACAAAAGCAAAATCTTTAAACCATTGTTCATAGTTTAAGGTTAACCACTAGTTTTGGTAATAAATCATGTTCAGATAATTTCATCTAAACTTACTTTCAAAACAAAAGGTTAAATAATTTAATGAAGGGCCATTCTTCAGAGTTTATTAGCAGGTATTAGGTACACAAATATATGTGATAGCTTAGGCTGTGCTTTCCTGAAATTTCCAATCTCAGGAGAGAAAATATATAATCTAAGACAATTAGAAGACAATATAGTAAACAGATACTTCTCATTTATTCCATTCATTCATGTAACAAATGACTACCTTCGTGTGCAAGACATTCTGGATGAGGTCCAGGAAACATAGAAGTAAGTAAGATATACTTCCCTACTTCAAGGAGTTTACAGTCTGGTAGAAGAAGTAGGATTTTCTACAAGATAAAACCTGTTCAATGAATAAAACTTGGTAAATGGAATAAAATGTGCTAAAATTGAATAAAAAGACTAAATGTTTTGAGAGTTCATCAGAGGGAAGATTTTCAAAGGCAGTATGTCATGAAGCACTAAACTGAATATAATCAAATGCCAAACAGTATGGCAGAGACGATAAAATGCTATTGCCTATCACTCCTGCAACTGAAATACACCAGGGATCTTGGTAAGCTTTCATGCAGAAAATAACATATGCCAAGACTCATCTTTCTCTTAGTTCCCTGTGAAAGGGCACTAAGCATTAAACAGAATACAGCCCTGAATGGTGTTTCCAGCTGTTCCTGAAAGCAATTTGATAACCTCAGTTTTGTTCTTCACTCCCAGGTTTTACAAGCAAACTAAAAGAAAGCCTAATATTAGTTTTCCAAAGGTTAAATTTATAATTGAATTCATGCAAAATTGATGAAATACAACAAATCTCAAGAATGCAAGCTGTCACTTCACATGTGAAGTATTACCTTCTAAAAAAAAGAGACAAACAGAATGCAATCTATATTTCAACCATTTGTCTAATTTTTTTCAGATGGAACAAGTTCTGCTAATTATTATAAAAAACCTAAAATTACATTATATAAAACAAAAGTGAAATTTATCTGTAATTCTGATATCCACCTAAAGGCTGGAAAATTGGTGTATGTTCTTCTGTATATAGGTGCACACAATGATGCAGCAATAAATGTAGCAACTGGTATGATTACAGATTATAATTTGCGTGATATGTTAGCCATTATAGCGAGAAATTGGACCGTCATTCTATGTGCTTCAAAGACATGATTTCTTTTAGCTGCATGCTATTCCCTCTCACGGTTGTGCTGTCTGTTATAAACAATCCCATGATAAAATAGGTATACAAAAATGTTTATTTGCTTTTCTGATTATTTCCCTAGGATGAATTCCTAGAATAAGACTAAAACGGTGACAGCATTTTGAGACTCTATGAAGTGTTGCCAAATTGCCTTCCAAAATGTTACATGATATAAATCCTGTCCAGCAGCATCCTGGAGTGAACATCTTCCCACACTCTTGGCAACTGGAGCACTGCCATATTCTTTTTTATATTAAATGCACATTTGTATATTTTATTTACGTTATTTTGAATGACTGATTTAGAATATTAACAAACTTATTTTAATTTATCTTAATATTTAGCTGTGTAGGATCTTGGTGGTTTTTCTATTGATTTGTGAGATCTTATAGTTATCATATAACTGTTTTATTTGTGGCCTTGCAGTTTTTTATATTTTAAACATAAATTTAAAAATTCTTATGCAGACAAATCTATTTTTGTGTGTGTAAGCTCTTCTATTGTATTTACGATTAGAAATTTCTCAAAACTGAAATCAGTTAAATAAGAACTGTTCATGGCTTTATTTTTATGTTAGTCTATTAATGCATATGAAATCAGTTTGGTGTTTGATTATAGAAATAACTGATCATGTTTATTGAGCAAAGATTATTTGCCAAACAACATACTGAATTATCTATTTGTGTGTGTTAGTCACTCAGTCATGTCTGATTCTTTGCGACCCCATGGACTATAGCCTGCCAGGCTCCTATGTCCGTGGAATAAATTGTCTGTTTAATTCTCATAACCATTTTATGACTATTATTAATACTTATATTAACAGATATTGGCGAAAACTATTACTGTCTCTGTTTTATACATGAGGAAACTAAAGTTTAGAGAGGTTAATTTATTTATCCCAAGTTATCAATGGCACCCCACTCCAGTATTCTTGCCTGGAAAATCCCATGGACGGAGGAGCCTGGTAGGCTGCAGTCCATGGGGTCACTAAGAGTAGGACACGACTGAGCGACTTCACTTTCACTTTTCACTTTCATGCATTGGAGAAGGAAATGGCAACCACTCCAGTGCTCTTGCCTGGAGAATCCCAGGGACAGGGGAGCCTGGTGGCTGCCGTCTATGGGATCGCACAGAGTCGGACACGACTGAAGCAACTTAGCAGCAGCAGCAGCAGCATATGACTAGTAAGTGATATAGCTGGTATTTGAACTCTGAAAGCTTCCAGAACCTGTTCTCTTAAGTACTCTTTATACTAGTAGGAATGGCTCCAATTGTATTACCAATTTTCTGAACCCCAAGTCTTGATTAATCTATTTGTTTTTCTCTGATTTACATTAATTCCTTCATCATATATGACATTATTTTCTACACTAACCTCTGTTTCACAGCCATTTTATTGAATTGGTCTGTCAGCCAATTCTTGAGTCAGCAGTACACCATTTGTTAATTGTTGCAGCTTTGTAATGTTTATTAATGTATATGTGCAGTAGGATAAATAGCCCATTCACCATTCTACACTTTGACAGCTAACATTACTCTACAGTTCAGTTCAGTTCAGTTCAGTTTCTCAGTCGTGTCCGACTCTTTGCGACCCCATGAATCGCAGCACGCCAGGCCTCCCTGTCCATCACCAATTCCTGGAGTTTATTCAAACTCATGTCCATCGAGTCAGTGATGCCATCCAGCCATCTCATCCTCTGTCGTCCCCTTTTCCTCCTGCCCCCAATCCTTCCCAGCATCAGAGTCTTTTCCAATGAGTCAACTCTTTGCATGAGGTGGCCAAAGTATTGGAGTTTCAGCTTTAGCATCAGTCCTTCCAAAGAATACCCAGGACTGATTTCCTTCAGAATGAACTGGTTGGATCTCCTTGCAGTCCAAGGGACTCTCAAGAGTCTTCTCTAACACCACAGTTCAAAAGCATCATTACTCTTATCATCCATTTATTCCTCTAAAAAACCAGAATCTTTCTGTTAGGTTTAAATGCTTTATTAATTGGTATATGATGAACTGTATTAAATATGAATAGAAATTAAGATTTTTCAATACCACATTTCATTGCAGGAATATGGGTTAACTTATCATTTATTCAAATACCCTTTGACATCAATCAGTAAAATTTTATAATTTTCTCCATCTACGTCTTGCATAGATGGAAACAGATTTATTCCTAGGTATGTTGTATTTTTTGCTGCTGTTGTAAATGGAATATTTAAACCCATATTTTCTCTTTATTGAGGTAATTAGGGAAGCAACTGATTGTTTACTACTTCTCTTATATCAAGCACATCTCTTGAGTTTTGGGGAAAAAACAGAAATTAATCTTCTATCAGATATATCTCATTCTGTTTCATGTCACATTTCAGTGTTCAGAAATTTCAAATAATGTTAAAGCAAAACAGTAATAATAATTACTTTCTTTTCCTCTAACTTTAATGGGGATTCTTTTAGTATTTCAACATTAAGTACAGGAAAGATTGTTAATCTGGGATAGTTATTATTTATAGTGTTAAACATATAGATTTTTAGTTTTAGTTTTCTAAGAGATTCTATCAGGAATGAGTGTTAAATTATATTAAATGCCTTTAACAGGTATTAGAATGATACTTTCAAATTTTATTTTAGATGTTATGATTTATGGTAATAGATTTCTAATTAAATCATCTTTGTCTTCCAGGGATTCATTCCTACTTAATCTTCATAAATGATTCTTCACTGATGTTAAATTTTGTTGGGTGCATTTTATTTAGGATATATTCATTCTTATTAGTGAGAATAGGTCATAGTATTATTTTTATGCTTGTCTGTTTTTACATCCAGATAATAAATGACCAATTATATTGGGTTTGCCAAAAGGTTTGTTCAAGTTTTGCTCTAAGACATTATAGAAAACCCAAATGAACATTTTGGCCATCCCAGTACTTGGAGGATTTGCTAGATAAAGCATTCCAAGGTTAAAAACTTAATATTTGTACTATACATAGTATAATATGAATATATAATATTCATATTTATAAAAATATATGATACTTATGTATCATATAGCTTTCAGATTGGCTCACTTGGGGATGACCTGTACTTTAGTTTTTCTATTAGGGAAAATATCATTACATTCACTTAATGAATATATCCTTGAATTATACCACCTTAATGTCATTTATATCAAACACAAATAAGTTATTTATGTTTATTATCAAATATATGAAATTTAACTTTTACAATAGTGCAATTATTTACTCATATATTCAAGAAGTTTTATCGAGTATGTATCATGTGTCAGCTACTTCTCTAATACTCATGGTACTGTGAGAAATAAGATATGTGAGGTTCTTGCCCTTGTAAAGTTATTCTTTGATATACATGAAGAATACAATGCTGATCAAAGAAAGCAAGTTGCCCAAATCCACATATGCTATAAATGGAGAAATTATTTTACTGTGCTGCCCTATAAAATTTTCAGTGGATAATTTTTCAGGAAATAGCTTCCATATATGTGTAGTATTTCATAATCAGTTTGATCTAAAGGCAGTGAAATTGATAGGATAACCCTTGGAAATTTCTTTAATTCTGCAAGGCTGAAAATCCTATTAGTTCACTAGAACTGCATTGTCAGAAATATGAAAAAATAGAAAAATTGTAACAATATTGACTTTTACTCCTCAAAGGCTAGGAGTTATAACTATTTCTCTTTCCATCCTTATATTTTGGACTATACACACACTCATTTTAGCATCCCGAAAGTATTTCAAGGTAGGAATTATTATTTCCACTTTAGGCTTGATAAAATGGAGACCCAGAATTTAAAATAAATTGGCCAATGTCATGTAGCAAGTAAAGGATCTAGATCTCAAATCTAGGACAGTCTCTCTTCTATGCCTTTCCCAATGTATGTTTAATAACTATACTAACTGCAAGAGTATTTATGTGAAGACTAAGTGTTTCTAAAATTGTTTAATTTGAGTTATGCTTTTAGATATCTTTTTAAATGACCAGAAATGAGAAAAAAAGTTAATTGGCCTGCCAATCAATCATAAATAGGCAGAAGTCCAAAAATGATGAAGAAATTGATCAAGTATAATGGGCTCATATTGTCATGACTTCATAAAAGCCTTGATAAAAGAATAAGCCTTGGAAAAGAATTCAAAAGTAATTTAAGGAGTAAGAAACCTAAGGATAAAAGTTAACTGGCTTTATCACAATTCTATTGAATCAATCCATACTGAAATTTTCTTTTTGGAGTAGAGAAGGGTACCAGTTTATAACTTTTCAGAGGTACAAGCAAGCTTCCCTTGTGGCTCAGCTGGTAAAGAACCTGCCTGTAATGCAGGAGACTTGGGTTCAATCCCTGGGTTGGGAATTGGGAAGATCCCCTAGAGAAGGGAAAGGCTACCCACTCCAGTATTCTGGCCTGGAGAATTCCATGGGGTCACAGAGTTGGACACGACTAAGCGACTTTCACATCACTTCACTTCACTTCTGATACATGAAACTGAGTTGTGAGAGAGAAACAACCACATTTTACTTATTGTTAGGTTCCTTGTACCTGGCACAGCACGTGCTACATAATAGTCATTCAGTTAATGCTTGTGCAAATGAATAAACGAGCCTCTAGAGGGAAATCAGTGCAAACAACTGAAAGACACCAGAAAGACAGTCAGTAGATTCACTTTTCTTGATCTGATTCTGCTACTAATTGTCATTACTGTTGAACAGAGTTTTAAGTTTCTTATGCCTCACTTTCTTCATCAGGGAAATAAAGAGGTGGAGCTAAATGATCGCACAGGTCTTTATTAACTCTAAAATTCTATGATCTCCAATTAATAATATCAGCATTTTTCTTTTCTTTTCTTTCTTTCTTTTTTTTTAACAGATTTCTTACACATCAGAGAGGAGAAGCTCCCACTTATCAAAACTCCCCCCAGGCAGTCAGAGACTCTGACCACAAATTGAACCACTTAGAGCCTTTCTGGAAGCAATCACCACAGATCCTATATCCCCATTTTCCTTAGGTAGTCTTTTAATCACTATAAAATAATGATTCTAAAAACTTTTTTCCATGATTTATTAATAGTGCAAATAAACATATACAAGAGCTGAAATTAACTGACAGAGTGATGACTGTGCTTTTAAACATGCACATAAATCTAATTTTCTAGAAAGAAGAAACATATTACCCAGTATCTCTAATGTTCTACTTGTCTAGAAACTGAGGAATGACCCAATGTTAACTGGCTAATACAGCCATTCTTCTTGCACAGGCTATAAAGTCATGAGTAATCACTTTTACACACTTAGGGCAAAATATTTATTCCATTTAGAGGGATGCCAGTTTGGTTCCATAGAAATAAGAAAATAATTATGAATGTCTTAACTGTGTAATACTTTTTTAGTTTTTCTTTTCTTTAACACTAAAGTGGAAAGGACTACATCATCACCCACTAGAGATTAGAAATGCAAAAATTCAATGACGTTTCTCTGTGTTGACTTTAGCTGAGTAGGACTGTAGTGGCCTGCTTAACAACCAGCCCCGATTTTTGTAGAAACAGTCATAGAATCTACAAAGAGTTCAGCAGGCCCATCCAGAAAAATCACACACCTGGTGTTATGGCTACAAGGAAAGAAGAGTGTACCAAATCCTAGAAATATAAGGGCTAACTCTGGGAACTGTCAGACACACAAATGGGTGCTAAGTCACTTCAGTCATGTCTAACTCTTTGCGATCCCCATGGCAAGCCTACTAGGCTTCTCTGTCCATGGGATTCTCCAGGCAATAATACTGGAGTGCATTGCCATGCTCTCCTCCAGGATATCTTCCCCACCCAGCGAAAGAACCTGCGTCTTTCTGCATCTCTCAGGTCTTCTGTAACTGCAGGCAGGTTCTTGACCACTAGCACCATCTGGGAAGCCCAAGTATTTGTTACAGAGTTTCCTAATTTACTTTCATTGGTTACAAAGTAACCTTCAGAAAGAGAGATGGAACATCAGAAGAAGGAAAGACCAAAGATCTCTGAGCCAGCTCACTTGCCTTAAAGACAAAAACCTAGGTCTCAGAGAGGTTCGTATCTTGTCCAAGGTCACACCCAGGAGCCAAGCCAGGTCACAGACTTTGCTCTCTAGCTCCCAGTCTAACATTCTTTTCTCTGTTCCTTGGACAGAGTTGTATTTCTACAATATTCCTCACTGGATGTGTCCTCTGAGAATACAGTTGCTCAGAATAAGGATAGCTCAAGAACAGAACCACATTTTACTTATTGGTGGGTTCCTGGTACCTGACATAACGCATGCTACATAATAGCCATTCAGTTAAGGCTCGGATAAATGTAGGAATGAGCCTCTGTAGCCGTAGAGAAATCAGTGCGGATGACTGAAAGACACTGGGAAGACAGTCAGCAGATTCAGATGCTACGTCTGATTCTGCGACTGTCAAGGGGTCAGGGTACAGTCCATTCTCCTCAGAAATTTCAGAGATGTTTGAAGAGGAGGAGGAAGGATAAAAGAATAAGTGGCGATAAGAGCTTGAGCTCAATTTATTCTGAATGACATTAAAAATAGATATGGATTATTAGTACTATATCAGAAAATGTCTTCTCCCAAAATAGATAAATGGATACATAAGATGTGGTATATAGATATAGATATATATTATGTATATGCATATATATATACACACACAGTGGAATACTCAGCCATTAAAAAATTGAATTTTTGCCATTTGGGAGAAATAGGTGAATGGGATTAAGAGGTACAATTCTCCAGTTATAAAATAAATAAGCCATGGGAATGTAATATATACCATAAACAATACGGTCGGTACTATTTTAATAAATTTGTATGAGGACAGATGGTTACTAGAGTTACCACATGATCATTTCATAATGTGTGTAAATGTCAAATCACTATGAAATATACCTGAAACCAACATAATATTGTACACCAGTAAAAAATTTGGTAAAATTTTTTTGAATATATATTTCAATAAAAACCTCAAGATGATGGTATAGCAAAGGGACTTGGTGTCACAAGAAGGACTAAAAATAAACACACCTCATTTACGGAATCTACTGGATTTATGATCACTGCCCAAATTCAGAGAACATCCCAGGTGGAATGTTCTTGGCTGTTGGAATGCCCCTATGCGTAGAATATAACAGTGAAGTCAATCCAAATAGGACATCATCACACATCTGATCCATTCTCATTACCATGGACCCACAGCAGGATATGCTGCCTGCTTTGGTAACTCAGAGTTCTTTTGTACAACGAACTGTGATTACTTCATAAAGGTCAATTCTCCCAAATCCCTGGAAACCATGGCACACCAACCCACCAAAATCACAGAAGCAATTAAAAGTGTTTAACCGGGAAGGTTGCCAGGACCAGATGGCTTCTGCCAGTGGGTTTTTGTTTTTGTTTTAAACTGCACAACACTAGGGAAACAGCATTTTTTTTGGCCTCATATGTATTTTCTAGTGGTTTTTTCATATTTATAAAATAATGCACTCATCATAGGCATTCTCATTACATGGACATTAGAATGTGGGTCATAAGAGACAATGATAGATTCTTCCCCCTGCCCCCATCATGTCCACTGTGTTTCAAATCAGCTCAAAGTTTGCTGTATATAGTCTACTATTATGAATGCCTACAAAATCCTACTTCTGTGAAGTAACAGGTTCTTCAAGAGCTTTTTGGAATTAGACTATAGGATAATCTATATACTAAGAAAGGGGTCAGACAACCTTTAACAAAACGGTCACTTTGTGCTACAAAAATGCTCTGCACCCCTAATTTTGTAGTTTACAATTGCCAAACATGACCACTTACTATCTATAAGATCATTATTAATATATCATATTTATTTAACTGAGATAAGGATTCAGCTTAGAAACTTATTTAAATCATACAAACATAGGGTGGCCATGGATCAAATCCTGGATCTGATGTTTCCTATTTTTTTTTCTTTTTTCAGCAAATTGACCTTGGGAAAACCATTATCTTCTGACCTTTGGAGATTATCATTATCTATAATTAAAACAGTATGATATTTGCACATTTAAAGTACAAAAAAAAAAAAGGTTGAGAAAAAGACCCAAATATATATATATAATAGATATATATATAATTTGGTGTGTGATAAAGTGGCATCTCAAATCAGTGAGAAAAAATAAATTTATAATAAATAATACTGAGACAACTGAGTAGTCACTTGGAAAAAGATAAAATTAGATCAGTACCTCACATCGTACACTAGAATAAACTCCAAATGGATCAGAGAGCTGGATGTAAAAAAGAAAAAAAAAAAAGAAAACATGATTAATTCATTAAAACATAAGATAGGAGAAAGCTTTTGTAAACATGACTCAAAAATCCATGAGCAATAACATATATATACATATATGTGTGCATGCATGCTAGGTCACTTCAGTCATGTCAAACTCTTTGCAACTCCAAGACTGCCAGGCTCCTTTGTCCATAGAATTCTCCAGGCAAGAATACTGGAGTGGGTTGCCATGCCCTTCTCCAAGTGATCTTTCCAACCCAGGGGTCGAACCAGCATCTCTTATGTCCCCTGTATTGGCAGGCAGGTTCTTTACCACTAGAGTGACCTGGGGAAGCCCACATATATGAGTATATATATGAGCAATAAAACCACATATATGTATATATTTATGTTTTTCAAAATATGAATAACAAACTATAAAAATATACTTGCAACTTAGATAATAGGCACAAAGATATAATACTTTAACACAGAGAAAGCCTCTAGAAATCTGGAAGGAAAATACCAAAGGCTCAATAGAACAGTGGGCAGCCTGAACCCAAAAAGAAAAATAAATGTTTTCAAACATACAAAAAGATCCATAATATCACTTACAAGAGAAGTAAAATTCTACTAAGATACTCTTTCCTACTATTTGATTGACAAAAATGTGAAAGCTTTTTAACAATGTAGTTGCCAAGAAGAAACAAGGATTCTCCTACATTGCTAGTGAGCATGCAAAGCATTACAACTTGTATGATAGTGCATTTGACAATACCTAACAAAATTACATGTGTGTTTTCCTTCTAATCCAGAAATCTCATTTCTAGGAACCTACTCTATGATCACACCTCTATAAATTCCAAAGAGCATATCTACAAGGCTATTTGTGACAACACTGTCTATAATAGCAAAAGACTAAAGAATTTCAAATAATCAACAGAGAATTTATTGAATAAGCCATGGTCATCTACCCAAAAAGGTGCTATGTGGTTATAAAAAAAAGATGAAGATCTCTACAGAGAGTTATAGAATGATTTAAATATATTTAATAAGTAAATGGCAACCCACTCTAGTATTCTTGCCTGGAGAATCCCATGAACGGAGGAGCCTGGGGGGCTACAGTCCACGGGGACACAAAGAGTCAGACACGACTGAGCGACTTCACTCACTCAATAAGTGAAATAGCGAGCAAGATGTTTAGCTTTTTCATTAGGAAGGAAGAAATTAATAAGCACACACATACACATGCATCTTACTACTTCCGTGGTAAGAAATGCCAAATGGTAAACGAACAATAATAATAATTGGTAACAGTGTAAGCCCACCAGTGAAAATCGTTTTGTCTAGGATAGACTATTTTAGTTTTAAACTGGCTTTATTATACATATACATATGTTGTTTTTAATGTACAAAGATTTAGATATTCTTAAAAGCTTTTAAAGAATCACTTTAGTGTGTGACTATTTTACTTGCTCTCTGATAAAATAAAATTAACTTTCAATCAATACCTTAGTATTTCAAAAGTTATGAATTGCAATTATTTTAAGTGATTCATTTCCTTCTCAAAAGTGTCCCGCTTAGACAATGAATTATATATGACTACACCTACAGGGGACTGGGAGAAACGGATAAAAAAAATGAAAGCAATACCTCTCTGCTGTATCTTTTACCACAGCTATTACTTTTAAATCCTGTGTATATACAAATAAACTTTAAGAGAAACAAAACAATAAATTCTAACAATGCAAACTAAAACAGCCTAGTCTGTCTATCAGATTACTAGTTTAATCTCAAAGAAAAAAATAGTTATTTCAAGTGACTTTTAAATACAGTTCATTTTGAGTGCCTTCTATGGAAAAAAGTGAACTGCAAAAAGCCCTGCATTTTATTCAGTAGTTTGTTTACTTGTATTGTTAGGGCTGTAATTTTGATGCTGTTTGGTCTATCAGGGAGAATAAAGCAAACAAACAAAAGTATCATTAAAAAAATGAGCATCTTAGTGTAAGAGAAAGGAATTACAAAGTCAAGGAGTTTTAACAAAATGCTATGTAATGTTAGATTTGAATTGGAAATACTGTTAGCTACTTATAACATTTATATATATATGCTGCTGCTGCTAAGTCGCTTCAGTCATGTCCGACTCTGTGCGACCCCATAGAAGGTAGCCCACCAGGCTCCTCTGTCCCTGGGATTCTCCAGGTAAGAATAGGATTCTCCAGGCAAGAATGCTGGAGTGGGTTGCCATTTCCTTCTCATATATATATATATATATATATTTTTTTTTTTCACTGTTTACTAAAAGGACCTAAGAAACAGTAACACACTCGTGGTCAGGAGCATAACTAACACCAAGATCTTGGTTTCTAACTATCATTTTCTACTAAATGGAATCAGAATACCTTGGAGAGATGACTAATTTTATATTGGGGCAGGAAAAGTTCCAGAAGATGAAAGCCATTTTGAAGGGGTCCTTCTTGACCAAATTTGGACATCAAAGAGAATACTGCTAGTTTTTTTTTTTTAATTGAAAGAGAACATTTGCCATCCTTAAAGCTGATTTTTTATATTAACTTCCTATTCTTAGGGAAATGTATTAAGTCATCCTGCATTCACATAACTAACATCTTAAGACAATGAAGAAAAACATCTTATAGAAAAATGCCCTGTAGAAGAAATAACAGAATTAGAGCAAGTGAGCTGCAGGGACCAATGTGGCAAAATGCCAACAAATGGTGAGCAAGGTAAAGGTGTATAATGGAGTGTGTTTACTGCTCTTTCAACTTTTCTCTAGGCTTTTAATTATTCAAGATAAAAATGGGGGGAGAGTTCAGTGTCATGGGGAATCTTTGAGAGGTTTAGATTACAACATAGTAAAGATATAAGATTCAAATATAATTCATGAACCACGATTGGATCCTGGTTTGGTAAAAAAACAAAATACTATAAACAGTTGAGGAGGACAGTTGAGGAACTTGCATATGAACTGGGTATTAATAATACTGGAAAGTAATCATTAATTGTTTATTGCCTGGTAATGCTGTCATGGTTATGTAGGAGATAAATATTGAAGCCTTTCTGTATGCAAGTTACCTTCAAATGGTTCTGTGAAAATAATTACAGCTGTTTACATAGATCAGGGAAGATAAATTAATAGATTGATAATTTCATAAGTAGATAATACACATTTGGTATATTGCTAACAATTGTTGAATACCAAAACTATCAATGTTCATTATATTATTCTTTCAATATTGTAGTAATTTTTAAAATTTGTCTGATAAAATGTTGAAAAAAATTAAAATCAAAGACAATATTGGGGGGCTTAACAGCATTACATATGAATAAAGTATATAATTTGTATACATAGTTGCGCCATCTTAAGATTCAGTTCAGTTGCTCAGTTGTGTCCAACTCTTTGAGACCCCATGGACTACAGCATGCCAGGCCTCCCTGTCCATCATCAACTCCCAGAGTTTACTCAAACTCATGTCTATTGCGTTGGTGAGGCCATCCGACCATCTCATCCTCTGTTTTCCCCTTCTCCTCCTGCCTTCAATCTTTCCCAACATCAGAGTTTTTCCAGTGAGTCAGTTCTTCACATCAGGTGGCCAACATACTGGAGTTTCAGCTTCAGCATCAGTCCTTCCAATGAATATTCAGGACTGATTTCCTTTAGGACTAACAGGTTGGATCTCCTTGCAGTCCATGGGACTCTCAAGAGTCTTCTCCAACACCATAGTTCAAAAGCATCAATTCTTCAGCGCTCAGCTTTCTTTATAGTCCAACTCTTACATCCATACATGACTACTGGAAAAACCATAGCTCTGACTAGACAGACCTTTGTTGGTATTTCCTTTGCTGGTATCTTAAGATTCAACTTCTAAATAAATGCTGTTTTACCCTCTTCCTCTACTATCCTACATTTTATAACACAGAATGTCATTAATATGGGGAGGAAATTGGGGATGCCTTACTGGGTTGAGTGAACAACTTTGGGTTAGGGAACATGAGATTAAGAAGGCTGAATTACTATAAAATGGTCCCTTGACTTCCCTGTATTTTAATTGGATCTTGTTGGCTAGTTTCATATTTCCCAAAGGAAGAGAGAAATGTTGATTTTCCCACTTTCTGTTTTAACTCTTCCATTTAAACTCAGCCAAGTGAAGAATACGAGTAATCCTCCTTGTACACATCCCCTCCACACACCAAACTTCCCACGCACATACCCATGATGCACTAACCTAACACACCAATTAAAGACTCCAATTACTATACTCATAACTCTTACTTCCACTGCATGCAGCCAGAACTGCTGTTAGTATCTAAGATGAATACCTTGTCAACACTCTCAATTTCACCCCATCATTGAGTCCTTGTCCTGGGATTAGATGAAGACATGTTCCAACAATTTAGCTCTTTTTTAAAGTACTGTGTTTCCCACATTTACTTACGTTAAAAACAATTTTACCAACTAAAATATTTAGAATATAAATGTAACTTAAAGTTTCCTATATTCAATCAACTCCTAGATTTTCCTTTGCTACTTCATTTTGCTTTAAAATTTTAATCCTTGCCATTTTCTGTTCCAGAACTATTATGTTTTGCTCTAGAGTAAACAGAAAGAGAGAGAGGCTAATTCATAGATTAATTCATAGATATAAGGGTTATTAAGACATTTGAATCAAGTTGTAAATTCCTAGTTCATCTTCAAGTGCCAGCTGATATGATATTTCCCTTCTAAGTCTTCTCAAACACATAGGCAAATACCAAACTAATCTATACCCCAGTAATTAGCACATCACAAGGACAAGAAAGAAAGCTGAGTGCCAAAGAATTGATACTTTTGAACTGTGGTGTTGGAGAAGACTCTTGAGAGTCTCTTGGACTGCAAGGAGATCCAACCAGTCCATCCTAAAGGAAATCAGTCCTGCATGTTCATTGGCAGGACTGATGTTGAAGCTGAAACTCCAATACTTTGGCTACCTGATGAGAAGAGCTGACTTATTGGAAAAGATCCTGATGCTGGGAAAGATTGAAGGCGGGAGGAGAAGGGGACGACAGACAATGAGACAGTTGGATGGCATCACCGACTCAGTGGACATGAGTTTGAGTAAACTCCAGGAGTTGGTGATGGACAGGGAGGCCTGGTGTGCTGCAGTTCATGGGGTTGCAAAGAATCAGACACGACTGAGTGACTGAACTGAACTGAGGACAAGGAAGGGCTCATTAAATATTTCTTGAGTGAATAATGTATCCACCCCTATGATCTTTACCATTCTACTTACTATGCTATAGCATAAATATTTCTACATACCAGTTTTCCTTCAGTGGAGCTAACATTGAATATTTTCTTCTGGGTAGAGTGAAATGATGAAGAATAGTCTTGGGAAAATAAATCTGGCAAGAGTTTTCAGGTGGAAGGGTAAATCTGAGGAATAACACATTGAAGGAGTAAGGAAGACTAGCTATAAATCATTTGTATATAAAGCCACAGAAGTTCCTTTAGACCAGATGATTGAGCCTAAGATTAGAGACAATCCATCCTTAAAACAATCCTTAAGACAATCCTATCCTTAAAACATTGGACTGATGGCACAGCAAAGCCTAGTGTCTTAAATGGATAGCTTTGGAATTAAAGTTAAAATTCAGAAACTCATTTAAAGCTTTAAAGCCTCAGCAAAAAAAAAAAAGGAAGATACTGTATGGGAGTTATTTCAGTGGGTGGCAATACATCTTTGTAGTGGAGATTTACATTGCATGGTTGTGGCAACTGCTTTATTTTTATTCTATATACTGTAGTGAATCAACATTGCCATCATTAAATATTTATCCAGCACTTCTGCTAAGTTGCTGCAGCAAACTGATTTTTTAATGCTTCTCCCTATCTAATTATAGACAAAATAGATAATATGAATATAAAAGGGCATGAATACTCAACAAATAATATTTATATTGAAATATGTACAGCTTCATTGAAACAGTCACCAGGGTGAGCTGCAAGAAAAGATGAAGTATACAGAAAATATGGTTTAATGAAAATAAATGCAAAGAAATATATAAATCAAAATTGATTGCAAGTGTGTGTGTGTGTGTGTGTGTATGTGTGTGCGTGCGCTCAGTCACTTCAGTCATGTCCAAATCTTTGCAACCCCATGGATTGTAGCCCACCAGGCTCCTCCATCCATGGGATTCTCCAGGCAAGAATACTGGAGTGCATTTCCATGTCCTCTTCCAGGGGATCTTCCCAACCGAGATCAAACCTGTGTCTCTTGAATCTCCTGCATTGCAGCTGGATTCTGAGCCAACCAGGAAGCCCCTTGGAAAACATAGTTGAGCCCAAGTACATAAATCTAAGAGTGAAATGGAAATATTGGAAAGTGGGGTGCCTGGGGATTAGTGGGGGAAAATCAAGGAGGGTTTCAAGGAAGAGGCGAGGGTAAAACAGACATTCATTTAAGGAGATTCACTTACCCTCTTATTCAACAAAATGTTTACAGGACTCTTTTCTGTCAGCCATGTTAGGTGCAAAAGATCTAGAAATAAATAAGCCATTGTTCCTATTGTCTAGGAGTTCACAGTCTAATAGAGAAGAAAGACATAAAAATAACTGCCATACAATGAAGTAAATGCTTGGGAGGAATATGGAGTTAGGAAAGACTCAAGATACTGAGATTTGTGGCTAAGTAAGAGAAAGTTTGCTGGATACAGAAAGCAAAGAACAGCGTTCTAGCAAAAGGGGCTGTGGTTCAATGCTTACACATTAGGGATTTATTTGTATAAATGGTAAGGACAATGCTCCCTGGCAGAAGCAAATACACGCACAAGTCAATACCTGCAGACAAAGTAGTAAAGAGAGTTCAGGAGAGTTTGAGTGTGTGCAGAGGGATGATGGAAAGGGCATATGAGCAATTTGGCAGAAGGGGACTGTTTATGGTATACTGATAATTCTGGGGGCTTCCCAGGTGGCACAGTGGTAAAGAATCCACTTGACAATGCAGGAGACATAGAAGATGCAAATTTGATCTCTGGATTGGGAAGATCTACTGGTGTAGGAAATGTCAACCCACTCCAATATTCTTGCCTGGAAAATTCCATGGACAGTGGAGCCTGGTGGGCTACAGTCCATGGGGTAGCAAAGAGTCGGATAGAACTGAGCATGCAACACAACAATGATGATTCTGGACTTTATTCTCTAGGTAATGGTTAAGTGACGATTTTAAGAAGGGACAATCAGATAAACAATTCAGAAGGCATTAATACATGCAGTGTTAGGACAAAGAAGGGACATTCTTAGCACCTTCCATTTTTGTGCTTCTGGGTATGTTTAAGTGCCAGATACTCAGCTCAATAGCACTCAGAAAAATAGGTGTTGACAAGATATTTGGGGGACATTCAATCAAGGTCAGGTTGTTACAACAGGACTGTACCAGCAACTGAAAAAAATAAAAATGTATTTTTCTCAATACCTGCTAATTTCAGATATCATATTGGATTATGTATCAAATTAAACTCTTTATCATTAAGGAAATTAAGTCAAGTATCACAAAACCTTATTCCTGCCACTCAAGACTTTGCGACATGTAAAGTGCCTTGAGCAAGCCAGGGGATGATGTCCCAGACCTACAGTGACAGTACTGCCAAGGCTAGAAGGATCTAAGATTTATGCAGGCTAATCTCTTTAGTTCACAAATAGGTAGACAGATATGCAGAACTACCATATGACTATCTGAAGTTCATACAACTAGCATTATAGAATTAGAGCTTTATCTTCTGACTCCCAGTGCCAGCCCCCAGCTTTTTCTGCAACGTTGGACTGCCTCTCTTTAATGGAAGGGGCCATTCTTTAAGGACATGGCTCTGGTTAATTTCTGTCTATTAGGGTCACTCTTCAATGCCCTCTTTTTGAGGCCACTAAAGCCTGACTCACAAATAGCCTGAGTCCAACATCTTTCTATATGAAGATATAGAAAGGTAATTTCATGAAATGAACATGAAACTTCCTGAAGGAAACTTGTCCCTTCTTTTACAAGACATTGCACCTGGGGAAGGCAGATCACCCTAAAGGAGACAAAGGATGCTCTGAATAGCCTACCTGATGTCATTCACAGAAATTACACAATAAATAGCCAAGATACAGAGAAGTGACATATTACTCTTACCAGGTAATGTCAAATAAGCAGAGAAAAGTAAAGATCAGCTCTGTTGGAAGTAGTCTAAAGCCATTTTCTCCAGGGGTAATTGAAAGAGAGAGAGAGAGAAAAAAAAAAAAAAAAACTAGTATATCCAGTGAGGCATGCTTTTGAAGATACTTTGCAAAACAAACTCTCTGAAAAGCAAGTTGTTTTCCTGCCTCTTTTTCATTTTGAAGAAATGGTGCTAAACACCTTAAGACTGGGTAAAAGAAGGAATCTGTTGATAATTGGAAACACAGACTTGCATGGTTTCCCAACTTGATTGCTTGTCTCACCATTCTCAATATTTATCCCCTAAAAGCAATTATTAATATTTTTCCAAAGTTTGCTTAAAATGGTGATATCCCCAACTGATTCACCACTGGTGAGCTGTAGACTTCCAGATGTACTTTTGAGAGAGCTGGTAGTAGTTCCTCCTCATATTTATGGCATCCTGTGACAAAGGGCAATGGGCCGGTTTCTGTGCACTTAGTAGCGTCCGACTGAGCTAAGGCTCAACGCCTCTTCCGCTATTCTTCAGTGCCCCTCCCAATACCTTCTCTCTTAAAAACCCATTTCTAATCCTCTACATCAAGTGCGGTCTCTTCTTGCTAACCCCCCATGAACTTTGTCTACAACCCTATTGTCTTATAGCCCTTTCTTTACCTTAGGGAGTGCTTGTGTGGGAGAGCAAGGTATCAACATGTATGTGTTCCTTCATATTGCAGTCAATAGGTAGCCCAGTTTACAGAGGTACCCAACACACAGAAGGTGTTCACCAGAGGTAATTCTTACAGCCTTTTAAAGGGATGCTACCTAATTTAATCCTCACAACAACGCTTGGATAATGATACTATAAACAATTGTAGATACTATTTATTTTACTCACACTTGGTATCAAGAGAATTTGACATGAATTTCTTTTATCCTGTGAGGTGGAATTCTCATTCTATAGATGAAACAACAGGCTCAGAGTAATCAAGTCACTTATTAAAGTTCACCTGTCCAACTGGTAGCAGATTCTAAGTACAAACCTTGGCCTTCTACTAGTTACTGCTACTACTACTACTATTACTACTATTAGTAGCAGAAGTATTTTTCTTTGTTATGTCAAATTGTCTGAGTTCAATTTCTATATCACAATCTTTCTGAAGGATGCTAAGTCACTTCAGTCGTGTCCGACTCTGTGCGACCCCATAGACGGCAGCCACCAGGCTCCCCCATCCCTGGGATTCTCCAGGCAAGAACACTGGAGTGGGTTGCCATTTCCTTCTCCAATGCATGAAAGTGAAAAGTCAAAGTGAAGTCGCTCAGTCATGTACGACTCTTCTTGACCCCATGGACTGCAGCCTACCAAGCTCCTCCATCCATGGGATTTTCCAGGCAAAAGTACTGGAGTAGGGTGCCATTGCCTTCTCCGTTCTGAAGGATAGGACCATGTCTTATTTATATCTGTTGAACTCAAATGAATATCACTGATTCAAAAGGAGGTTACACCAGCTTTTTCCCTACTGAGTAAGCCTTTTTTCCCTAATCTTTCTCCCTCCTTTGTGCTAAGATACAAAACCAAAATAAAGTTAAATTCAATTTAATAGAAGTAAAGTTAAAAACAATCTAACAGCCAAGCCTTTGGTTATGGTTTAACCTTCATTTCTGATGACAAATTAAAAAATTGACATTTGGTGTAACCGTAAGATCTGGTTGATTTGACCAAAAAATAGAAGTACGAGCCGATAGGGCATGATGAGCTATAACAAGATGTAACGAACAGGTTTTTTTTTTTTTTTTCTCTCTCTTTATCTTTCTTGGCTGGCATAGCCTGGCTTCTCTCCAATACAAGACTTGTGACATCATCTCCTGTCTCCTCTCCTCCCAAACCATCTTGTGGAAATGTATCTCATTAAAAAAAATTGATTACAGTATTTTTTTTCTTTTCACATTAAACTGAAATGTAACGTTCTGAAATATTTCTACTTATCTTCCGTAAGATTGAAATCAGTGAGAGTTTCTGAAGAAATAATCATTTTTCTCAGTCAAATGGAGATGATCTGGCGGCGGGGAGGGAAAAGGCACACCCACTATGAAACTGCTTGTAGCCCTGGAAGCCCTTCTATTTTGCCATGGGAACTGCTCACAGGATGTAGTATCTAAGGGAACTTATGAGGTTTTATGGCTGCTTTCTGGTAGTTGCTTGAATTTCACTCTTTGTTAATGAGTGTGCTGGACTGGCTCCTACACGTAGTAAAAGATAATTGTTTTGTGACCTGGATGTCAAAACATTGGTAGCTTAAAATCAGGCATGGTGGGAGTATTAACACCATGGATATCAGCAAATGCTACAAATCAGAGCCTTTTTAAAAAGAGCCTGTTTATAGCACATCATTGCATTTAACTCTGGTTTTAAGGACCCCTAGGGCTTCTCTTGGAGAAGGCAATGGCACCTCACTCCAGTACTGTTGCCTGGAAAATCCATGGACGGAGGAGCCTGGTAGGCTGCAGTCCATGGGGTCGCTAAGAGTCGGACACGACTGAGCGACTTCACTTTCACTTTCCACTTTCATGCATTGGAGAAGGAAATGGCAACCCACTCCAGTGTTCTTGCCTGGAGAATCCCATGGATGGAGAAGCCTGGTAGGCTGCAGTCCATGGGGTCGCACAGAGTCAGACATGACTGAAGCGACTTAGCAGCAGCATAAGGACCCCTAAGGTTTCTCTGGTGGCTTAGATGGTAAGGAATCTGCCTGCAATGCAGGACACCCGGGTTCAGTCCCTGGGTTGGGAAGATTCCCCTGGAGAAGGGAATGGGAACCTGCTCCAGTGTCGTTGCCTGGAGAATTCCATGGACAGAGGAGCCTGGAGGGGTACAGTCCACGGGGTCTCAAAGAGTCAGACACAGCTGAGTGACTAACACACACACACATAAGGACCTCTGCCACAAACAACTAGCCTGAAATTATCTTGAAATTGGAAGGCACTGGGCCACTGGACATGACTCTGCAGACGCCTCTGCACCCCAACGAAACTACCTGCACAGGCGCTGAAACTCAGCCCACCCTCGGGTCCCCAAGCTGTGTGCCTTGGCGTGGGGACGTGATCTTTCCAAGGAGGATGTATTTTTCCACTTTGCAGAGAGCTGCCTTATGAACTAGCACTGTCTCTGTTTAAATCAGATTGCATATGTTCCTACGCCGACGCTCCACAAGTCACCTCCAGTGTCACAATTGCAGATTACATCAGTCACGTCATTCTTTGTGTGCCCTTTACTTCAAATTACAAGGACTAAAATTATTGACTGGTTATTGTCACCTCAGCTCTGAGAATAGTCACTTCCTCTTTTATAGGTGGCTATACCGCAGCAGCAGCACACCGTATTCCAGAGAGGTTAAGAAAGTTGCCCAAAATTGCATAGCTAATAAAGGAGTTCAAATCCCCATATAACTGACTCTAAGACCTTCCCAAATGAATAGTATGCGGATCAAAATATGGCACATATGGAAATTATTTCTCTAGAATAAAGTTCTGAGGAACATTTTAAAACTTGTAATATAAAATAAAAACATTGCAAATGCTATAAATACATTTCACTTTTTAATACAAAGTTTTCACTTTTTCATCATTTAATGTAACTATATTATCTATGGCGTAATTCTTATCACTCCCATTTTACGGAGTAAAAAACTCTGAAATCAGAGAAGTTAAAGAATTGTCCATAAACACTGAAAAGTCTTGGCATTCAACCACACTGAACACCAGTAACAAGTAACACGTGTAAAGAGTTTTAGTTTATCGATGTTCTCATTTTAAAGAAAAACACCTTAAACGTGTGCGATATGTGATTTCTGCTGCTAAATCACTTCAGTCGTGTCTGACTCTGTGTGACCCCATAGACGGCAGCCCACCAAGCTCCCCCGTCCCTGGGATTTTCCAGGCAAGAACACTGGAATTGGGTTGCCAGTTCCTTCTCCAATGTGATTTCTGAGGCTAGGTCATAAAAAGGATACCCCGTCTGCCTGGCACTCTCCCTTGGGATGCTTGCCTTGGAACTCATCCTTTATGTTGTGAGTGAGTCCAGGCCTTATGTAGATGTTACAGGTTATATAACCACAATAAAGAAGGTGGCAGACAGCCAGCATTTATTGTCAAATGTAAGTGTTGAAACTTTGTATGGTTCCAGTCCCTGTGAGTCTCTCAGTTGAGAATCCAGATGTATGGACCAGAGACATATCATCCTTGTTGTGTACTATATGAATTTCTGGTCATAGAACCTATGAGATATTAATAAAAACCAGGAGTGACACTGGTTCAAGTCATTAAGGTTTAAGGTAATTTCTTAGGCATAGCACATAATGAATATAGTCATCATTGGGTAAAGAACAGGAAATACGAGCAGACAGACCCTAGAACCATGCCTGGAACACAGTGGGGCCCTCAACAAATGTTTGCTGAATGAAGGAAAGAAGCTCAACATAAAAATAAGGTAGGCTTCTGATTATAGGCTGGGGATGATCATAACTTTTTATGACCAATGTATTTTTTTGGTCCTTTTCTTATAAATGATGACGACTCTCCATGAAACCACTGAAAACAATATTCCTAGGATGAGAAAGCTCTGCAAATAACTCCGAGTAAGGTACTTACAAATTCTCTGGGGATTAGTGTGCAACTACATACGGCAGTTTTGTTTTATTTGTTTTATTTCACATGAAATCCTATTCAAACAACTTTCTCTAGCCCTTCAGTGGAGGAGAATTTAAAGGTGATTTAAATTACTTGTAATCTTGGGAAAATACGAGTATTGCAGAGCTCAGTCAGGGAAACCACCATAGTTCTAGATGAATCAATATATAGATGAGAGAATTTGTATTGGAGCTAAACCAAGTTTCAAACTCAGATTCTACCCCGTCTTAGCCCTGTGTTAGATTTAGTAGCATTAACGTTTAAAAGAATATGTTTCATGTCCCAGGCACCATTTGAAGTAATATACAAGTATTTACATGGTTAACACACATAGAAACTATCCTTCAATATGAACCGTGTTTTAATCCTGAGGACCCTGAGATCTAGAGAAGATAAGCAACTTCAGTCACACAGTAAGTGACAGGAACGAGATACAGATACACGCTCTGGAGTAATGTGCCATCTGTAAGTCTCCACATATGGAATAAAAGTGATTAATAAATGGCTGCTATTAATATTGTATTGCTCATTATTATAGATGTTTAAGGAGGAAGTGGTAGGAACATCACAGTGGTAAAGAATATGGCTTGGGCAAACTCGGCGAGATGGAGAGGGACAGGGAGGCCGGGTGTGCTGCAGCTCGCGGGGTCACAAAGAGTCGGACACAACTTGGTGACTGAACAACAGCAACAAAGAATGTGGACTCGGGTTCGAGTCCTGGAACCACTGACTCTGTGCCTTTGGGCAAGTTATGTCACCTCCTAGTGCCTCAGGGCTAATGTACAAATGGTATTAATAAGAAGGCGTGTTAGAGTGGTTTTATAAATGAAACCATA
Source organism: Bos mutus (assembly GCF_027580195.1). Lineage (NCBI taxonomy): Eukaryota > Metazoa > Chordata > Mammalia > Artiodactyla > Bovidae > Bos > Bos mutus. The sequence continues at coordinate 10,331,299 of NC_091645.1, read as the reverse complement.
CATGTAAGAGACTGACAATAGTGTTTGGAATATATCACACCATAAATGATTTTTTTGTCCATATTGCTCAATTATAGTTTTAAAAAATGAAATCATGGTATGCATTTTTCTTTGTCACCTGCTCTTTTTCCATATGATAGCATATCCTAATTAAAGTACATCTCTCAACATTTTCATTGGCAGTGTATAATTCTCATGTATGACTATACTACAACTCAACTCATTTCCTATTGTTAGACATCCAAGTCTTTTAAATTTTCTTGTCTAGTGTAAACAGCATTGCATACAAACACCCACATGCATGAATCTCTGCATAGTTTGCCTTAGGACCAATCCTTAAGACTGAAAATTCTATCTCAGTTGTAATATAATTTTAATAATAAAGAAGGAAACCATCCAGAGGAATTAAATGACCTATTCAAAAATCTTTCAGAACCATGTGAGTGACCTAGTTAGAACGAATACCCTCAAAACTACAATTGCATTCTTTTTCTCAATGCAAAGATTAAAAATGGACTAAGCTAGTGAAAGACCAGGCTAAATTTGAACCCAGAAATATTTGATCTCCAAACTTTACTCTTTAGCTTATAAAAGGTGACCTGTGTATGGCATCTGCTTTGCTTAATAACACAATCTGAATAACTGGCTTAGGTGCCTTGGCATATTCAGATGAAGAGTTTCAACAGACAGAGTTGTTGAATTCTTTGCATCCTGGTGAATCACTACTCTTTATTTATTATACTTCTAAGAAATAAAAAAGTCTATGCTACCTAAAAGGACAATCTTGCTGGAAAAGGTTATTTGTTTCCTTCTAAGAGAGGAAAAAGTATCTTCTTCAATAATGACTGATAATTCTAAGAACCAAATATCACTCAGTCAAATACCCATAACCACCTTTTGCTCAATAGATACATAATTGTTGTAAGAAAACAACAACATTTTAAGAAAACAACTAAACTTGAGATTGTTCTTGGGAAATAATTATTTCATTTTTGCTGTAAGTTGTTTCACCACTAACTAAACTAGATAAATGTCCTTAATTAGGATAAATTAGCAATATTTTTCTCAGGTTTGAGTCAAGAGATGCCACAGTGAGTTCTCAGATGGGGGCGTAAGATCTCTCTGTTCTAGCTTTTCTAACATAACAATTTTCTTCCCTTTATTCTACACAACTCTTGTTTATCTACAATTTAATTCAATTAAAAATCATATTTCTTTCCAATCGATCAATTCCTTTATTCCTTAAATATATGTTTTGAAGGCCTACTATGTCCTGGAAATAAAATCTGTAGATAATATAGTTTCTTCCTATGAGGAACTCCAAGTCTAACAGATGGATAATTTGTCCTTAAGGTTTTCTGAAATATAATGCCTTACAAATTCAAACTAAGCTTAAATAGGTGCTATATATTATGGTGCAGAAGCGGGACACACACAAAGGAAACACAGAGGGAACATATGCTAACCAAAGAGAGGTGGTAGAAAAATGTTTTTAATTGATGCCAGTGGTAAATTTAAACTTTACAAATTACTTTGGAACTTCAATATAATAGAATGGAAGGCACAGTTTAAATGCATTCACATTAGTACAACTCAACACACTACAAGTATAATCAAATGAAAGTTCTATGCCATAATGGCCATAAAAAGAAACAATTATTTATCTTAAGGGGAAACTCTATTGGCACTTAAGGGACAAAAATAGCAGTTTGCTATTATAATCTGTCCTCCTTTTTTCATTTCTCTGCGAGAATCTCAGAACTTCATTTCCCTTGTTTCTTAAATATGTAGATTTCAAAAAAGAGTTCAGACTCTTAAGAGATGTTTTGCTTATACTCTTCCCAACTTATATATTATTTCATGGACACAATGCACAGAATGAAAATGATTTTAAATGAGCCTTAATTATACTCCTTAACAACTTTATATAAATATGGAAATCTATGATTATGATTTCTTTTAAAAAATCATGAAAACCCTGAAGTGTTTAAGTTGTTTCCTGTACCCATGACTCTTTAGCTATCCTTATATCGCCTTGTTTTATCCACAAAAGCAAAAGAGTTAGTGATGTTTGCTCCATGGATGGTGAAACCTGTCAGTCTGCATGGAACTATAATTAACTCCCATGTTCTGGGCATAAAGCTGTTTATTTCCTGACAGTTACACCACTGAGAAAGTCACTGGATGAGATTAGACATCTTTGCTGGGGGGAAAAAGTGCTTCCCAAATCAGATGAGAGGTGCAGGGCCTGATAATAATTCCTTTATAGCAAATAGGGTCTAGTCTCAGGAAGATATGACTAAAATATAATGTTACAAAAGAAAGCTATATACTGTGCCAATCGTATCGCTGGTATCCAACGGGTTCAAAGAAACAGCGATTAAGTGCCTGGGCTCTGGGATCAGCATGTCTGGGTTCAAAACTCAGCTCTGCTTCTTATTATGTGATGGAAATATTCACCTATTCGTATTGCCTAATCAGGATTCTCATACATAAATAAAGAGAATAAGAACTGCCTCATAGGATTGTTCTCAGGATCAAAAGAAAGAAAATACTTGGAATTGGCTTTCCAGGTGGTGCTAGTGGTAAAGAACCAGTCTGCCAGTGCAGGAGATGTAAGAACCTCATGAGTTCAATACCTGGGTCAGGAAGATTCCCTGGAGAAGCACTCCAGTATTCTTGCCTGGAGAATTCCATGGGCAGAGGAGCCTGGAGGATTGCAAAGAGTCGGACACAACTGAAGCGACTTAGCATGCACATAGAATAAGGACTGGAATATGGTTAACATTCAGTAAGCAGTACTCATTATTATTAATTTTTGACTGTCACTTAGATTTTTACTATATTTGGATTTCTAATTGCCTGTTTCTTTTTCTGTATCTTTTCTTAACTTCATTCATTTTCATACACTGTATCACGTATTTTCTTGTCTTATTCCCAATTATTTTTTAACTCTACATCACTGTATCTGTTCAATCGCATCTTCTTTCACCCAGAGACTTCTACTTAGAATTATCTGGCCGTTAGAGGAAAATTTCACACACTTTTCTCCCATCCTGTTTTTGCAAATATTACCCATCTCTCAGAGTAGTTGAGAGAATTTCACAATATAATTTACACTAAAGGTCATCATAATGTGCTGGGGTCCAGCCCCGGTGTATCCAGGGAATTCGAAGGGGAGACGGCTTCGGCAATCAGGATACGATAGCTTTAATTAAATATTAATTAGAGATATAAAGAGTAATAGAATGAGGATAGCTCAGCAGGGAAATTCAGTGGAGAAAAGAGGCTGAATAACTTGGTTTACGTGGAAAGCTAATAAAATTCCAAGGCAAGGAATTTATGTCACCTACGTAGGCCGCAGGCGTCCTCCCGTTCTCCCGAAGGAGAGGAGACACTAAGGCCTCCCCGGTCAGATCTTAGAAGCCCAGGCATAATTAGTAGGCTTGACGAGCCTCCACATTTCAGATGGGAATTCAGCCAGAAGGTGAGAGAAAGAACGACATGGGGAGACCAGTCTTCCGAGGAACTGATCCCATTTTTTATTTTTCCAGGGTCTGTTTTTATACACTGAGATGTTATACAAAAGTCACGCGGGGTCAGCAGTCCTGACTTTTATTAAAGTCAGGTGCTTCATACAAATGTATACAGAGGTCTTAGAGGTGTTACATCATCTTCTGGCCAGGGGCCTGCTGACAATTTATGACCCTCTCCTTGTGACAGCGGTCAGTCAACCAGAACACTTATTTCTCCAGGGGTGATTATTCTTGAAACAGACGCCACCTTCCGAAGGTACCAGATAAAGTTACATTCCTATAGGGTGAGGGTGTAGTGGGTTTTAATTAAGGAAAGAATTTGCTTAGCCTAAGGTCTAATGTGATTAATAGCAAAGGTTAATACCTATTTCTTCTATATATTCATTAATGTGTATAAGGGCAGGGGATGTGAAGACTTAGCAGCAAACATTGGCTCAACAAATGAAAAACCCTTCACCAATACAATTTCTAATCAGCCCATTATACTATACTAATAGTTTTCTAACTTCTCTAAAGAACCTGTTTTTAGAAGGTTTAAAGCCTCTTGTGCCTCTCAAGAGGAGAGGCTGTGAGCAATCACATGTGGCCGGACACGCCTGTCAGGCAGGCTAGAGAACCTTCAGAGGAGTTTGTAGGTTTAAACATTCCTGTCACGCCCAGGAATTATTATTAACTAGAGCTGTAAGTTAACTCTTTTTCAGAGAGAGGTGGTGGGGGACAGCCCCCCATAAAGTCAGAGGTGTAGGTGAGAGCACAAAGTAGTAAAGCAGGCAGACTCTGGTTTTGGGGGTAGATGCTCGAGAATTTCCAGGGGGACTCCTGAGGCTCGATCCTGCCTTTGCGTATGTCGAGCCTCCTTCCTCATGACCTTTGCCACGGGCGGAGCTCCTCACGCTGGCTCCCGGCATCAGTGCCATGCACAGAGCACAGAGTTATTCAACTGATGGTGGTAAACATTACTTTAACCCAGACTGTTCTTTGTTCTTCTTTCTGGATAGCCTGTGCCCAGTCTCTAGGTATTAGTTCAGAAGCAGCTTCCTGTAGAGGCCAGTCATTTCTGAAACTACTTTCAGATTTTAGTCCACTCTTCGAATACCCCATCTCTAACTCTGCGCTCTTGACTCACAGATCACCAGGCAGTTCAAGCATTTCCTCTCTTACTTTGAAATTCTGTATCTTTCTGCCTCCCTCCCCCTCAATGAAACTTCAAGGTCTTTGAGACTGAGGAGCATGGCTTATAGTAACTTCCTTCTCTAACTTAGTATGGGGTAACAGGAGCACTCAAAACATGTTTATTGAATTTTTTTCTACGTAACTCAGGATAAGAACTCATCAAGGTTTTGTCCCTGAAGTTTTAAGTGAGTATTCGGCAGCCTTCTCTTATATCTTTATTTCAGTCTTTTTAACTTAAGAAAACTTTTCCATCCCATTAAATATGTCTTCACTTTTATTTACATAAGAAATCCATTTCTAGCATTCTTCCAATTTTTCTCTATGAGGTTAGCAAGGAAATGTGGAAAAATTCATTTGTATAGATAATGCAAGCAACCTATGTTTCTGGAAAGAGAATTTCAAAAGAAAATCATGTTCTTTACATGACAGAAGAATAAACACGTGTGTAACTCATATGAAAAACAAATTTTAAGTGGTTACATCCAAACCAGTGTTGGTCCCCAATGCATATCTTATGCCCTATAACACAGCCTCATGAAAGTTAACTTTCACCAAACCAGGACATCTTGGGTCTTCCCATAATGGACAGTGCCAAATGATACAGGCAACAGCACTGGTTAGGAATTCAGGGTCAAAAATGCTCTAGGCAAACAGGATTTAAAATAAGCCTATAGCATATCAGAAAAAGTAGATTATGTCAGTTAATAATAATGAGCTTTGAACAAGTTGCTTAACTTCAGTACACTTGTATTGACTCATCCATAAAAGAGGGTAAAGCTACCTTCCACAGAACTGTTTACAGGATTACATGAGATGACGTATTAGAAAGTCCTTTGTAAACTTGGAACAATACATCTAACAGGATGGTTAAAAATTGTGAATCCCTCAAGTTGGCTGGTTCTGAATTTCAGCACAAAGCACTCTTCTTGCTTTTATTCAATACTTCTAATCATTCAGGCCTCTGGTTTTTTTTTGTTTTTTTTTTCTGTCTCTCCCCAAAAATGAAGTCTTTTGAAGGCAATCTTATCTTTTTCCCCATCTTATTTCCCAAAACATATGGCTTTGAACATAGTAAGTGATCTAAAGTCTGATGAATGTATGAAAGAATGATAAAGAATGAAATGAATGCCCACTAGGTAACAAAAAGTTAGATAAACAAATTGCCCTTCTGATGAGGAAACTATTGGTTAAAACATTTTCACAGAAAAGAAAGACGTTGATTGCAGTTGACAAATGTAGAATTATTCAAAGTACAATCATCTCATGTACCCGAAAGTATGTGGGGAGGTGTTGGATATTAGAGAGCACGCTTGGTAGAGGAGGTAGGTTCACCAAGGGTGGTTTCCTTCTGAATTTCGAATCTTTAATGCCATAATGCTCATAAGTCTGCTGTCCCTCCAGCCACATAAAGGTGTAATTGACAGATGCCTTACGCCCTCATAAAGTTCTACTGGCAGAGCATCTTCTCCCAGGAAGAGAACTAGGATGTGAACTGCCAAGCTTTGCCTCACTGACTATTTCCACTTCACCGACTGATCAACCTCATTCTTATAGATATAATTTTATTTGCATCCAGGCCTGGTGTGCTGCGATTCATGGGGTCGCAGAGTCGGACACGACTGAGCGACTACACTGAACTGAACTGAATTCACTCATTTGGATGACCTTCATGTCTTGCTGATGGGAGACCTCTAGTCTCTCTCAGATAACCCACATATCTAGATCTAATAAGGCTTGATTTTATAAGTGAACTCTGAGGTTAATCTTATTTTCTTCATCTCACAGTTCATGGGGACCTAACTGCTCTTTCTTCTCTCCCCCTTCCACAATGTGCTTCTAAAAGATTTTGAATAACTTCAGAATGACACATCTGTTTCAAATTATTGGAAAATATAGTTATGAATATGGGGGTGAGGGCATCAGGGACTCTTCTTACTTAACATGTGCTTTTCCACCCTTTTGTGTCAGAATGACTATACAGAAAGCAATTCCAGCCTCCTTAGCTGTCCAGAGTGAATTAAACTTAAGTATTAGCATATTGATTTACTTTGGCCCATGAAATATGCCATTCCACTGTTGAGGTGATGTGTCATTTTTTTCATTTTTAAAACAAGTGAACAATCCTTATTATTCTTTCCCTTTTGCTACAGCAGCTTCATAAAGTGGGCCATCTGTCATCCTGGGTTTCTGGGTAAGGATGTTAAGAGCCAAATATCACACCATTCGCCATCATGAAATGTGAATTTGGGAGACAAATGAGACACTGAGATTCCGTGGCTATCTCTGTTGTTGTTTAGTCACTAAGTCATGTCTGACTCTTTTGTGACCCCATGGACTATAGCCTGCCAGGCTTCTCTGTTCGTGGGATTTCCCAGGCAAGCATACGGGAATGAGTTGCCATTTCCTTCTCCAGGGGATCTTCCCAAATCAGGGGTCAAACTCACGTCTCCTGCATTGGCAGCAGATTTTTTTTACCACTGAGCCACCTGGGAAGCCCCCTCTTCCAGCACAGGCTAGCCTATTTAGACCCAGGTAAGCTTAGGGTTATCATTTGCCCCACACACCCCACCCCCACTTGCAATTTCATACCAACAGATAAAGAACTCGTTCAAGTACGTGGTCATTTAGTCAGCTTAGAAACTTTTCATCATTGAAATGAACAGACTCCAATAACGATCTATTCATCTCCAACAGTAACTTATGAGCTTTCTTAATATGAATCAGGAATTCTGGGGTTGATTGGCTATAATTCTGCCAAGTTAGAATTCTGGGGCTCACAAAACAAAACTTGATCCTGGATGAGTTCACCAAGATAACTATCCCCTTTTGAAGATTTTTTGAAAGAGCCAGGTGGCTCTTTATGCAATATTTAAGCTATGCCCACTCTTGTTTATTAGAGGCATCAACAATAGTCATTGATGTTTTAAACTTGAACATCCTACTAGGATAATACATTCCATGTATGTAAAGGGCTGAATCCCTATAATACACCAGGTCATATGTGCTTTTATATGTTGTTCTTGTTCAGTCGCTGTCATGTCTGACCCTTTGTGATCTCATGAACTGGAGCACGCTAGGCCTCCCTGTCCTTCACTGTCTCCTGGAGTTTGCTCAAATTCATGTCCATTGAGTTGGTGATACCATCTAACCTTCTCATCCTCTGTCACCTGCTTCTCATTTGTCTTCAATCTTTCCCAGCATCATAGTCTTTTCCAGTGAGTCAGCTCTTCTCATCAGTGGCCAAAGTATTGGAGCTTCAGCACCAGTCCTTCCAATGAATATTTCAGGGTTGATTTCCTTTAGGATTGACTGGTTTGATCCCCTTGCTGTCCAAGGGACTCTCAAAAGTCTTCTCTAGCACCTCAATTTGAAAGCATCAAGTTTTTAGCACTCAGCCTTCTTTATGGTCCAACTCTCACATCTGTACATGACTGCTGGAAAAACCATAGCTTTGATTATACAGACCTTTGTCTGTAAAATGATGTCTTTGCTTTTCAATATGTTGTCTAGGTTTGTCATAGCTTTCTTTCCAAGAAGCAAGCATCTTTTATACTTATTCTACTCTATAATTCTCTTACATGATAATAAGGTATATTGATCTATACTTACTTTCTAGAGGAGTGGCTTACTTAAGTAATGTCATTGTGCAGCTTATATGAAGCCAGAATTTTAACCCAGTTATTCTAACTCTAAAGCCAGGAGGCATTATACACAGTAAAGGATTTTATTGGATGCTTATTATTCGGCTACAAGAGGAGCCTATCTCCTACATGCAGTGATCTGGTAAACATGTCCCTGTTTACCCTCTCTCTATGGAACTTAATTTGATATACTTTGAGTACATAATACCTCTATTTTTCATTTTATTCATTAGTAAGAATGAACAATACCCCATAATGAGACTAAATAACATAATTCCTATGGAGCCAAGGTGAGTCATATGCAATAACTTGCAAGAAACACCCAAATAACTCTAAAGGATGATAACTGAATACGTGTTGTGACACAAATATGCTTAACTCATTCCAAAATGGCTTACCCTGACTCCGTATCAATAATGATTTTTCTTAAATAAGTAGGCAATACGTACGGCTATCAGAAGTCAGAGCTGTAATATTTCTGCCTTAAGACAGAAGAGGCAGAGTAGAAGCAACTGTGAACACAGCTGTCCATGTTACTTTGCTCTGTATTTCTCAGTGCCTCATGGTACCCCAACCCTGGCTGCTTTGGCTCTGGTCTTAGAGCCTTAGTTCTAACTTTGATTGTTGGGCTAGATTCTTTGGACAACAATTTCTATACCCAAAGGACTATAGTCTGGATGACAGAATTAGCCCTTGCTCATGCTTGCAGGGCATTTGGATCTCATTTTAGGTGATGCCCTAAACTCATACCACACCCTACTTTCCCGGCTCCCTCTGTAGGGATAAAGAGACTTTGAAGACCCCACCTGTGCTTGCTGAAAACGTCTATTCACCTTAAAAGTTAGCAAATACATGCTAATGAAAGTCAACATGGTGTCACTGAAACAAGGTAGGGTTAAGAGAAACCCCATGGGCTCAGACTCAAACAAATTTGTTGACAGATTGTCTCTGCCTTTTGCTATCCACTAGGTTATCAAATCTTAGAACCTCAATGTATTCATCCATTAAATGGAGACTGTAATTAACTACCTCACAGAGATTTTGTGGAAAATAAACAACAACAGAAACAAGAGATCATATGAAGTTCCTAGCACAGTGTAGAAGCATAGTGGGTGCTCAGTCAATATTAATTCTTATCCTTCCCCCTCTGTGTTAGTCAGGATAGGTTAGGTTTATTGTAGGAATACAGTAAATCTCAGTAGCTTAATAAAATTAGGCTTATTTCTCACTCATACTACATCATTGCAGGTCAGCAGGGCACACTGTTCTACATACCCACTCAGGGATCTATTTAGAATGAAAGTGAAGTAAAAGTGTTAGTCGCTCAGCTGTGTCCAACTCTTCACAATCCCATGGACTGTAGCTTGCCAGGCTCCTCTGTCCACAGGATTTTCCAGGCAAGAATACTGGAACAGGGTGTCATTTCCTTCTCTGGGGATCTTCCCAACCTAGAAATCAAACCCAGGTCTCCTGCATTGCAGGCAGACTCTTTATTGTCTGAGCCACCAGGGAAGCCCAGACTCCATATTCTGTTACTACATCATGTCTGTGTCAGGGCAAAAATATACTAGAGGAGAGATGCACTGATATTACTTAGGGCTGGGCATGACACATACCACTTTTCCCACAATCTAGAACTAGCCATGTGACTGATTCTAACTACAAAAGGGTAAACGATATAGAGGGACAAGTCAGGTAACACCACTCTATTTGCCATTTCTTCCCTATTCCTTTACAAGAAGTAGATCTCAATAAGCTATTGACTGACACATGTGTTACCTGTGAGTAGGCCTTCTAACAGATCTTCAGCAAGGCTTAAACAACTAGGATCTGGAAGACTCTGCTTCATTAGATCATTCATCCCAACTAAGGTTAAACCCAAATTCAGTGAGTTCCAGTGAAGATTGGCCAAAATCAATATATGATGTTTCCTTTTTTCTCCTCTGAACAAACTATTCAATATCAGAGCAGCCTTTTCAAGGTGATTACCAAATAAGCTTTCTGAATCTGCTTTTTGATAGGTCCCTCCTAGGAGTACAGCAAGATTAAGTCCCCAAATTTCAAGGTGGTGTGAATCATTATGTTGATTATTTATATGTCAATATTAAAAATAAGATGAACTCTATCTATTAAAAAACAGGTGTCAAAATCTGCCTGAAATAACAGTTTTCATTCCTAGAGACAGAAGAAAGGTAGAAAGTTCTTTGAGCTAAGGCAGGACAGTATCCTATGAATAATGGAGCAACATCCGCCACTAAGGAATCTCATTATCACTGGCTTAAAAAAATCAGAAGGACTTTCCTGGTGGTCCAGTGGTTAAGAATCTGCCTGGCAATGCAGGGGACACGGGTTTGATCCCTGGTCTGGGAAGATTCCACATACCACGGAGCAATGAAGCCTGTGTGCCACAACCACTGAGCCCGGCCTCTGCAGCAAGAGAAGCCACTGCAATGAGAAGCCCATGTTCTGCACCTAGAGAGTAGCCCTCACTCACCACAACTAGAGAAAACCCTCATGCAACAGCGAAGACCCAGCGCAGTCAAAATAAATAAATAAATAAATATATATATTTAAGTGAGAAGCTTCAAGGTAAAGTACAGAAACATCTTTCTATCCATTCAATATCTTATTCAGCAGTTATTTGGTACATGCTATGAAACACTGAACATAAAAAGATAAGCAAGACTGTATTCTCAGTAAGTTCACAGCAATGAAAAACATGCCTCATCCTAAACTGATGATGTAGTACAATTAAGACATCCCTCCATAAGCAGAACGTAGATTTTTCTCTGTCTGACTTGGAAAAGCCAAGAAAAATCAATATAAGAAATCGACACACTCAAATTGGGAGTTAGTATAGTAGGGCAAATTATACAGAAAGTTTTGGCTTCAGAAGAAATATCCAGCTGTCATATCTGACTTCATCTACCGAGTTGCTTAGGCAACCAGAAAATGCAAGAAAAACATTGGGAAAATGTTCTTAATGGTTAATCGATAGCAATTTAGTATTTCTTTTCAGATTCTGAATTTGTCTGAAAGTTATTATTTTTCTTGGTTCTTAAATGTATGGTTTCCAAAGGCAATAAAATTCATCTAAGTAACCCAAGATAAACCACAAACTCAGTGCTTATAAAATTACTGTTTATTTTAAAATACTTAGGATATTGCCCAGTATAAGTAAAATACTCAATAAAATTTAGTCACTGTGATTATATTTGCAGAATAATTAGCATTATTATCATCACAATCCCACCAATAAACAAAGGGACAAAAACTGTCTTTGGATATACAGCTGACAATCAGTAGGTAGAATAGTTTACACGTATTTTTGTTATCACATTTCTAAAGTAATATAAAGCTTACTCACTTCAGCACAGCCTAATACTGTAGGTATTTTTGGAAAGTTTTTCAATTCAAATTCTCCGATTATAACATCTGCAAGATACTGTGAAATACAGTAAGATTCTGATGCAGTGCTGGTAAGAATATTAAGAGAACTACAGAGATACATATAGTGAGATATTGGGCCAGAGGAGAATTGAAGAAAACCATTGGGATTCAATAAAGGACATGGAGAATGAGGAAAGGCTCCATAGAGAAGCTACCATTAAAATGGCATTGAAAAATAGATGGGAGGATTTCAACAGGCTGAGATAAAGGAGAGTTAACCAACTATCTGGGAGAAGTGAGAATATATTCCAAATGAGCAAGCATAGAGGCAAAAAAAAAAAAAAAAGGCATAATATGTTCCAGGAAGATAATCTCATTTCGCTGGAGAAAAGGGATTATTGGCAGATGTAGCTGGAGATGCAGAATTAAACCAAATTAGAATTAAATTTGAATAGCAGAGACAAAACTAAATAAATCCATAGGTATCAAATAATGCTATATTTATATTTGTGGTCTCTTTCCCTCACTTTCATAAAAGGACCCTCCAAGCTGTCTGCTAAATCCAAGAAACCAAAACAAAAAGACAGATTGACCCAGAGTTCAGTCTTTGGAATTACAAAATAAGCTATTGAAAGGCAAAACCAGGGAACAAAGGGAACTTCTGCAAAGAGTTACACTGTAGCAACGGAACTGGAAGGAGAATCAGAGACAGAAAGAGGCCTCACTAGTAGCATTCAGGGACTTTACTAGAGAAGACGCCTGGGATCTGGCAGGGTATTACAAGTAGAGTGTCGATGGGAATGACCTCCAAATCTGGTCAAAGTTGAGGGGAGCCTTGTTGACGGCTGTGGTCAAAGCCAGGATGGGAGCTGCATGGGACCTGTGCTAATGAAACCTTAGAGCCTTGTCAGTCTTTAGTCTCTTTACTGTAGCTTAGAGGGGTTTTGAACTGTGGTGCAGGAGAAGACTCTTGAGAGTCCCTTGGACTGCAAGGAGATCCAACCAGTCCATCCTAAAGGAAATCAGTCCTGAATATTCATTGGAAGGACTGATGCTGAAGCTGAAGCTCCAGTACTTAGGCCACCTGATGTGAAGAGCTGATTCATTAGAAAAGACCCTGATGCTGGCAAAGATTGAAGGCGGGAGGAGTAGGGGATGACAGAGGATGAGATGGTTGGATAGCATGACTGACTCAATGGACTTGAGTTTGAGCAAGGTCCAGGAGTTGGTGATGGACAGGGAGGCTGGCATGCTGCAGTCTATGAGGTCACAAAGAGCCGAACACAACTAAATGACTGAACTGAACTGATGGGTTTTCTGGACTGGGACTTGTCTATAGAAGGACCTCGTTCCTTGGCCCACAGACTTGGATGGATTTCCATCTTAACTGCTCTTCTGTGTGTGACCAGAACTCCTCAGTTCCCCATGATCAACAACACTTGGAAGACAGCTTTCTCAACTTGCCCATCACTGTCTCACTGCCTCTGAGCCAGAAAGTGAGCTGGAATACAACGGAGTGGTGATTACATGAAAGAGGGCTTCACTTTGGATACATTAAAAGGACTGGACACTGGTGGGAACCTGTTCTAAAGGTGAAGAAGAATGAATAATGACAGGGTTGGTGGAAGTAACAAGTACTGTAGATTATCTGAGATGCAAATAAACTATAATTTTACACTAAATGTATATTTAATGTTATTTATAGTTATGACCCAATAAACTAAATTATAACGTAAGGAATAAAGATATGCTTCCTATTCTTCAAGAGTACTTGTCTAAGGTATATTAACTGGGATATGCAAAGATGAGACCTGGTCTGCCATAATTGCTCAAATGTCCAGTAATAGTAGGACTTCCCTGGTGGCTCAGACAGTAAAGCGTCTTGCTTACAATGCGGGAGACCTGGGTTCCATCCCTGGGTTGGGAAGATCCTCTGGAGAAGGAAATGGCAACCCACTCCGGTATTCTTGCCTGGAAAATCCCATGGACAGAGAAGCATGGTGGGCTACAGTCCACTGGGTCACAAAGAGTCGGACACGACTGAGCAACTTCACTTTCACTTTCACTTTCAGTAATAGTAGCAGTTCAGAATACTCAGAAATATCAGATAACTTTATCCAAATCTATATACCCGATAAGTTGCAGAAAAGGCTGGAATCAATGCTTTTCCTCTTTCCACAGTACCACAGATCCATCTTCCATTGCTTTGTCTTTGACACTTAAAGGATAAAGACAGTTTAAAATTTATGATACTATAAAACAAACTGCACGGTAGTATTTTTCTCTTCTTCTGTTAGCTATTATCTGTCTTTGGTTTAAACACTCATTATTTATGTATCCAAGAATAATGGTGATTCTTTATTCTACATTTGAGGTATAGGCCCCATTATTTGCATACTCTATTCCCCTTGAGTATTACCATCTATTTTTTTCTTGTATGCATGCATGCTAAGTCGCTTCAGTTGTGTCTGACTCTTTTCGACCCTATGGACCGTAGCCCAGTAGGCTCCTCTGTCCATGGAGTACTCCAGGCAAGAACACTGGAGTGGGTGGCCATGCCTTCCTCCAGGGGATCTTCCTGACCCAGTAACTAAAGCTGCAGCTCTTGTCTCTTTTGTCTCTTGCATTGGCAGGCAAGTTCTTTACCACGAGAGCCATCTGGGAAGGTGACTTTTTTCTTGACTTATCCACTATCCTTACTTAAAAGTTCCTTCTTAATTATTTTCACTGCTTTCTAGTGAAGGAAGCACAAGATACCTTATGATAAGCAAGTGCAAGCTTGTTTAAATTCTCAGTGTATACTTGCCACACTAATTTTTTAATAAGAATATATTAGATGCGGCTTATGTCTGAATCACTTAGCATACCTTGTCAAAATTAGACTCAACAATTTCCTTCCTCAACTTCCACTTTTGTTTTTCAAAATTCTCATTAGCACCATCTACCCAATTACCTCAGTTTGAATCCCGAAAAGCTTTTTTGAAACCTCTTTTCTTGTCCCAAACATAATAAGCTTTCCGCTGTTTTCAATTATATTTCTATAATTTCTCTTATATCCTCCTCCTCTTTTTCTTCCCCACTACCATGACCCTAATGAACACCAGTCACTTTTAATCATGGTATTTTGACATGCGGCTTTGTCATTCTTGGATGAGGAAAAGAGTAATGAGATGGACATAATTTTAAAAATAAATTAGAAAAAAAATTAAGTACATCCTCATAATAATAGCAGTCTTACTTGCCTACATCCCTCTCTCTACACTTTATTCAGAGTAAAGAAAGGAGTAGAATTCCAGCTATTAAGATGTTGAAGGTACATTCCTCAGGTTACATCCTTGGTCTTTATGGATATAATGTCATCCTTCAGTTGGGTTTTGACAGAAACCAAGTTTGACAACAAGAGCCAAACTATCACTTTGCTTCCAGTTTGCTTTTCCTCTAATTCATCCTATATGCTGCCAGAAGATCACTTTTCTTAAAGAAAGAACAATTCTCTGAAAACATAGTGTCCATGTTTAAAAATATCCTGTGGCTCCCCACAACCCAGGGTAGAGTCCAAATCCCTCATGTTGAAATACTGAGCTCCTTCAACCTAGCCTCACCTTATTATCTTGTTCCTAATAATTTTTCTCAGTCACTCCTTATTTCAACCAAACCAAAATGCTGGCTATACCCTTCCACATTAATGTCAATAGGACACCTCTATTCATACCATTCCTTCTTTCTGCAGTGGTTTGCATGAACTTGTCCATGCATCCAAGTACAACCAAACATTTAATCCCCAGCTCAAAACTACATCTTCCATGAAACCCTTCCTATCATTCATGTTCAAAATGTCTCTTCTTCATAACTCTGAATTCTTTCTATCATGTATGAGCATTATTTTTGCTTGAGGAGGAAGAGGATGATACAGTAGAGAAGGAAAAAAAAAAGAGGAAAATGAGGAGGAAGAAGTGGAAGAAAAAGATGGCCAAAAAAGTTGGAAAAAGAACAAGAGGAAGAATTAAAGGAAAGATGGAAGAAAATGAAAGATGTTTCAGAAGTGTCTGAAGGAACTCTACTAAGAAAGAGTATGAAAAAGGCAACCTTTAGCAAATCTTGGAAATGCAGAATGTTTGGTGGTTAATAAGAACATGAGCTCTTAAGTCAGAGAAAATGGGCTCAAGCCCCAGCTCTCTAACCTGCTGGATTGGTCATACTGTGTGCTATGCTCAGTTGCTTCAGTTGTGTCCAACCCACTGTGACCCAAGACTGTATCCTGCCAGGCTCCTCGTCCACAGGATTCTCCAAGGCCAGAATACTGGAGAGGGCTGTCATTTCCTCCTCCAGGGGCTCTTCCCAATCCAGGGATTGAACCTGCATCTCTTAGGTCTCCTGCAGTGGCAGGCGGGTTCCTTACCACTAGCACTACCTGATGTGCTAGATCTCTCATATCAGGCAAGCACAGTTTTGTCATCTGCAAAATAGAAATAATAATAGTAGCTATCCCACAAGACTGCTGCGAGGATTAAGTAAGATTGTATTAGTGATGTGCTTAAGACAGAATCTGGCATATGATTTTGAATTATATAAATTTAAACTGTGATACAGTACAAGAAATGATTTTACAATTTCTCTTAAAATAGGAAGAGGGTAGCTGAAAATCAGGGGAAGAGCTGAAATGTATACATTCCAAATACCAATACTGTAAAGTGAATGAGGGGTGAGCAGCAGTCAGGGCAGCAGAAAGTATAGAGAACTTTGTCTTAATTCAATCATCTACTGACATCTGTTTAATCATAGCTCTTGATGACTTTTGCTGCTGCTGCTGCAACACTTCAGTCGTGTCCGACCCTGTGCGACCCCATAGATGGCAGCCCACCAGGCTCCCCCGTCCCTGGGATTCTCCAGGCAGTAACAATGGAGTGGGTTGCCATTTTCTTCTCCAATGCACAGAAGTGAAAAGTGAAAGTGAAGACGCTCAGTCATATCCTACTCTTAGTGACCCCTTGGATTGCAGCCTACCAGGCTCCTCCATCCATGGGATTTTCCAGGCAAGAGTACTGGAGTGGGTTGCCATTGCCTTCTCCCTTGATGACTTTTAGTGGATTTGGGGTCCCTAGAAATAAGCTATTGATATCTTCACAGACGGAGAAGGCAATGGCACCCCACTCCAGTACTCTTGCCTGGAAAATCCCATGGACGGAAGAGCCTGGTAGGCTGCAGTCCATGGGGTTGCGAAGAGTCAGACATGACTGAGTGACTTCACTTTCACTTTTCACTTTTGTGCATTGGAGAAGAAAATGGCAACCCACTCCAGTGTTCTTGCCTGGAGAATCCCAGGGACGGGGGAGCCTGGTGGGCTGCCGTCTATGGGGTCGCACAGAGTCGAACACGACTGAAGTGACTTAGCAGATCTTCACAGAAAACAAGCATATTAGCAACTTCCTGTTGGTCAACAGGAATAAGCAAAAAGAGTAGAGGCCTGAGCAGAAGAAGCTCAGATTTAAAGAGCAGATCTAAAATCACCATGTGACCCAAGAATACCACTTCTAGGCATATACCCTGAAGAAACCAAAACTGAAAAAGACACATGTACTCCAGTGTTGACTGAAGCACTAATTACAATAGCCAAGACATGGAAGCAATTTAGATGTCTATCGACAGATGAATGGATAAAGAAACTGTGGTACATATATATAATGGAATATTACTCAGCCATAAAAAAGAACACATCTGAGTCAGTTCTAATGAGGTGGATGAAGCTAGAGCCAATTATACAGAGTGAAGTAAGCCAGGAAGAGAAAAACAAATATAATTTATTAATGCATATATATGGAATCTAGAAAGATGGTACTGACGAATCTGTTCACAGAGCCAGCAATGGTGACACAGGCATAGAGAACAGACTTACGGATAGGGGTGGGGAGAAGAGGGAGAGGGTGAGATGAATGGAGAGAGTAGCATGGAAGCATATACACTAACATTTGTAAATAGATGGCCAATGGAAATTTGCTGTATGACTCAGGGAACTCAAACGGGGGCTCTGTAGTAATCTAGGGGTGGGGGAATGGGCAGGAAGTGAGAGGGAGTTTCAAGAGGGAGGGGACATATGTATACCTATGGCTAATTCATGTTAATGTATGACAGAAACCAAACCAATATTGTAATCATCAATCAATTTAAAATAAATATTTTTTAAAATAATAAAGACCAGATCTAATGCTTTTGAAAAAGTCTGGGTTTTTCATAACATCTTACAAAACAAACTTTTTGGCCAAGCCCATGCCTATGTGTAGTTCAAAACCCAATATGACCCAGTTCTCTTCCCTTGACATTCTCTGTCTTCTAGAGTCTAGAGAGTAGGAGCAATAACAGCTGACACAGCTTGTTTTCCTAGATTTTCTAAACGGTGTGTGTGTGACTTCACTTAACTCTTACCAACTCTCTAAGATGAGTTCTGTTACTATCTTTACTTTGCATATTGTGAAACAGGCTCAAAGAGACAAACATTTACTCAAGCGGTCTAAAAGTGGAAAAACTATGGTGTGAAGCCAACTAGGCATGCTCCAGTCCTGTACTGTAAACAATTAAGAGGTATATTCTGCACCCCCGTGTCACCTCAGTGGTAGAGTTCCATAATTTCCTTTCTACTCCTATCTTTTCTGCTTCTCAGTCATGGAAATACACACATAATAAGTGAGAAGAAGCATTTACCCATGACTTATCCCTGCCATCTCTAGGTCAGAAGATCCTGAAGAGGACATCCTCTGAGTCATACCAGCCCATTGCTAAGGCTATATTTTGCTTTCCATTCTAGGTTCATTCGGTAAATATTCACCCAGCAATGGTTGGTTTGTGACTCTTGATTTAAAGGTGGAGTTGGCTAATGATAAATCACAACAGGATATGTGATTTAAAACCTTTGAGTCTTCCTTTTCTCATCTGTACACTATGGATACTGATGATGCCTTCCTTGACTCTCTTATTAGATCTATTTTGTGGGTGCAGACCTTATTTTAAAAGATCTATGTCTTTATCCTTATTACAGTGCCTGGATTTTAATAGATAGAGATGTTTGGGACTAATTAACTGATGAATAAGTGAATAAAAAATGATTAAACACTTTGAATGACATACAAAAGCAATTATTTCCCAACTGCCAAAGGAGTGAGAAGAGAGAAATCAGCAAGGCTAAGATGCCAGAGCTACACCTCGATGTAAAAGCAAGAGTGGGAAGAGACAGAATGTCAGGACACATTACTAGTGTTGGAGGAAATATGACACCAGTGACAGATATTAACAAGATGGAGCCCCAGTCCAGGACAGGGAAGGAGGATAATTGTATGACCACACCTTGCTTATTATAATCGAGTCTTCCTTTTGGCTCTAACATAGCTGCCCTAAAGTAGTCGTCTTGGAGAAATGTTTTCTGGATGATTTCTGATGGCCAGAGCAAGTGTTAGTTTTGCTCATGGCCTGCAAAGCCTACCTCAAAGTTCTAAAAATATTTTCAGCTCCCACTTGCAATGGAGTTCCATGGTTCTTAAAAATTACAGAAATGTTCTTCTCACTATTACCCTCTCTAAAACTTTCACACTGTCAAGGTCAAACAGGGTTTTCACCTAATGCATTTTCTCTGGTGCTCTGGCCTGATCCTTGACTCAGCATCTTTTCCAAGATCTACATTCACATTTACATCTTTTGATTTCATATGGTGGGGAAGTTTACTACTCTCCTTTTTATCACATGTGGCTGTTAAAGAAAAGAAGGCTTGTGGTGTTTTAGATGCTTTCAAAAGGCATTTTAAGTACACATGAGGTAAAAAATTATGATACAACAGAAGTTATAAAATGAGGTATTGATTTAATTTCACACACCGGAGAGATAAACTTAAGGCTTTTTAGGCTGGAATATATTACATGTCAGAACTGAGGCAACAATTGCTCCAGTATCAATAAAAGGTTTACATTTATTATTTTACCCCTACAGATTCCAAGAGCTGAACAATCTTCCTACCAAGCCAACTGCATATAACACATGATGATTTGATTCATATTAAGAAAAAAAAAAAAAAACTATAGTCAATATATCTGGAACCATCATAACAAGCTTCTGATCAGGCTGAACAAACCATTGTTAGCAGAATGGGTGATACAAATCCTGCCAAAAGCAAAGGAACCAGTTTCTTTTTATAGAACACACAGACTTTTGTACAGCCAATGTTCCACTGGATTAGTCTTTCTGAAATATTGAAAGTAGCCTGGTTAAGAACTCAGTCTTGATACTAGGCAGAGTTGAGTTTGAAGATTGGTTCTATCATTCTATGTCTGTTGGAGGCTGTATGTACAAGATACTGAGTCCCTATAAAGCCTTAGTTTACTTAGCTATACAATGGCAAAAATAAAAGTACAAAACTCAGGACTTCTCTCACGGTCCAGAGGTTAAGAAGCTGCCTTCTAATGCAGGGGTTCAATCTCTGGCCAGGGAACTAAGATCCCACATGCCACAGAGCAACTAAGCTCGCTCACCGTAACTACTGAGCCTGTGTGCTCTAGAGCCCGTGTGTCATAACTAAAGAGAAGCCCACATGCCACACAGAAGATCACTCATGCCACAATTAAGACCCAGTGCAGCCAAAAAAAAAATATATATATATATATATATATATATATTTTTTAAGAGTACATAACTCAACCAAACTGTGAGGAGTAAGATAATGAATGTAAAATGCTTACTGAAATACCTAGCATATTCAGTAAATGTTTGGTGCTATTTCTGTCATTATCACCAGTCTCATTATTATCATCAGCATTATCATAGCTATCATCATCATGCCATCCTTATCTTTACTAGATTCCAGTTGTTTAGTGGGCTTGAGAACCTTAGGATCAGAACTACTGGCTTACACAGAATGTCCTATGATTTCTAAGATGCAACAGATATTTGCAACCAACCTAACAAAGGAATATGCACATGAAGTTCCCTATGGACACGAACTTCCTAAAAGCATGCTTATAGAATTAT
Organism: Bos mutus; assembly: GCF_027580195.1. Lineage (NCBI taxonomy): Eukaryota > Metazoa > Chordata > Mammalia > Artiodactyla > Bovidae > Bos > Bos mutus. The sequence continues at coordinate 10,310,553 of NC_091645.1, read as the reverse complement.
GTTGTGATCCTAATGACAGTGAAAGTCACTCAGTCGTGTCTGACTCTTTGCGACCCCATGGACTATATGGTCCATGGAATTCTCCAGGCCAGAATACTGGAGTGGATAGCCATTCCCTTCTCCAGGGCATCTTTCCAACCCAGGGATTGAACCCAGGTATCCCGCATTGCAGGCAGATTCTTTACCAGCTGAGCCACAAGGGAAGCCCCAGAATACTGGAGTGGGTAGCCTATTCCTTCTCCAGCAGATCTTCCCAACACAGGAAAGATACCAGTGTCTCCTGCACTGCAGGCGGATTCTTTACCAACTGAGCTATCAGAGAAGACCATAGAATTATGTTGTAATCTTAATGACAGGGTCCCTGAGGGGGGACTCTAAAGGGGAATGGTTTTCCAAGATATTAAAATGAGAAAGCAGTTGGGTATGGGAAGTAAGACTGTATGGAAATAGTGAATGACAATATGGGATAAAATGGGCTGAGAAGACTTGATTTCTAGACATATTCCCTTTCCTATGAAATGTCTGTCAGCTTGGGGACATGATATGATGGTGGATTAATCAGGTCAGACTCAAATATCATTCAGTTGACGACTATTGGCCTACTAGGAGTGTCTAGCTTGGGCAGAGGTTCAGACTTTTGATGTATTTTACTATCTACATTAAAATAATTTGCTACTACCAAGCAGTGAAATCAGTTTTTCTAAGAAGAACAAAGGTAATTCTCAGTCCTTCTACCTCTCAATATATAAGTAGTGGTAGGTTTTGGAGCTGGGATGCTTGGGAACTTCCCCCTACTCACTCATCAACTGCCTCCCTGTACCCATCATCTCCAGCTTGCCCCTGCCCAAATTATGATAACATCTTCTATTTTGGATGTTTTTTTGTATATTACACACTAATCACATTCTTGTACAGTCTGGTAGGCAGAAATAAAGCTGCTCAAGCTGTTTAAAGAAACAGTGAGTGAGTATTAGAATCACTCAAATTGGGTTCAGATCCTGGCTCTAACCACTCACATTATTCACTTGTATCTACACATACAGGACATGGTGGGGCTTTGCACTTGAATTGGGGATGATAATCTCTGCTTTGCTAGTCCCTGAAAATGTATATTATAATGTATATACAGTGTTTAGAACAGTGGCTAGCATGTGAGAGGCATTCAAAAACTAGAAGTTTCATAAAAGGGTTAGTAATGTTTAACATCTTCTCATTCACTTTATCAGTAGCATGATAGTTGAAAGAATAATTTTTTGCTGAGATGAGCATCTTGGCCTGGAAAGGAATTAACAAGAAGTTTTCAAGAGCCCTGTCACAGTGTAATGTAGTTAGATCCACAAATGGATTCAGTTGATACAGGTGAGGAGCTTTAAAAGTACACAGGGTGGGTAGGAGACATTGTTGTTGTGGTGTGCAAAAGGCAGAGACTTCTGCGCTCAAAAATATCTTCCTTTTAGATGTGAAGTCAAGTGGGCCTTAGGAAGCATCACTACGAACAAAGCTAGTGGAGGTGATGGAATTCCAGTTGAGCTATTTCATATCCTAACAGATCAAGCTGTGAAAGTGCTGCACTCAATATGCCAGGAAATTTGGAAAACTCAGAAGTGGCCACAGGACTGGAAAGGTCAGTTTTCATTCCAATCCAAAAGAAAGGCAATGCCAAAGAATACTCAAACTATCGCACAACTGCACTCATTCCACACACTAGTAAAGTGATGCTCAAAATTCTCCAAGTCAGGCTTCAACAGTAGGTGAAGCATGAAATTCCAGACAGATGTTCAAGCTGGATTTAGAAAAGGCAGAGGAATCAGAGATCAAATCGTCAACATCCATTGGATCATCAAAAAAGCAAGACAATTCTGCTTTATTGACTATGCCAAAGCTTTTGACTGTGTGGACCACAACAAACTCAGGGAAATTCTTAAAGAGATGGGAATACCAGACCACCTGACCTGCCTCTTGAGAAATCTGTATGCAGGTCAGGAAGCAACAGTTAGAAGAGGACATGGAACAACAGACTGGTTCCATATAGGGAAAGGAGTACATCAAGCTGTATATTGTCACCCTGATTATTTAACTTATATGCAGAGTACATCATAAGAAATGCTGGGCTGGATGATGAAGCACAAGCTGGAATCAAGATTGCCTGGAGAAATATCAATAACCTCAGCTACGCAGATGACACCACCCTTATGGCAGAAAGCAAAGAAGAACTAAAGAGCCTCTTGATGAAAGTGAAAGAGGAGAGTGAAAAAGTTGACTTAAAACTCAACATTCGGAAACATAAGATCATGGCATCTGGTCACATCACTTCATGGCAAACAGATGGGGAAACCATGGAAACAATGGCCATCTTTATTTTTTTGTGCTCCAAAGTCTCTGCAAATGGTGACTGCAGTCAAGAAATTAAAAGACACTTGCTCCTTGGAAGAAATGTTATGACCAACTTAGACAGATTATTAAAAAGCAGAGACATTACTTTGCCAACAAAGGTCTGTCTAGTCAAAGCTATGGTTTTCCCAATAGCCATGTATGGATGCAAGAGTTGGACTAAAGAAAGCTGAGCACCAAAGAATTGTGGTATGGTGTTGGAGAAGACTCTTGAGAGTCCCTTGGATAACAAGGAGATCCAACCAGTCCATCCTAAAGGAAATTAGTTCTGAATATTCATTGGAAGGACTGAGGCTGAAGCTGAAGCTCCAAGACTTTGGCCACCTGATGCGAAGAACTGACTCATTTGAAAAGACCCTGATGCTGGGAAAGATTGAAGGTGGGAGGAAAAGGGGACGACAGAGGATGAGATGGTTGGATGGCATCACCAACTTAATGGGTATGAGTTTGGGTATACTCTGGGAGTTGGCGATGGACAGGGAGGCCTGGGGTGCTGCAGTCCATGGGGTCACAAAGAGTCAGACATGACTGAGTGACTGAACTGACTGAACTAGACACTTGAACATCCATCTTTGAAGAGTGACACTTTTGCATATACTCTGACCTCAATTTTTTCCTAGATCCCTCTGCAAAATATTTCTTGTGCATAAAAGGAGAAAAACAATGGATAACACATGGTATTCTAAATCTTACCTGGAAACAATGGCAGCCTAGGGCCCTGGTCTGGGACACTTCACTCCGTGACCAGGAGGAAGGAGGAAGAAGGAAAAGAGTTCTCTGAAATGGGCAGTGTCAATAAAGACCACCTTTGTCTATACAGTAGGTCCCCTACTATAGGAACCTTCAAGTTGTGAGCTTTCAAAGATGAGAACGTGTGTTCCATCAGCATCAGACATAAATGAAATTGCAGCTCCCCCCCCATCTCTGTTGCTGATGGTCCTTCAGCTCTCCCATCTCCCCCGTCCTCTCTTTCTTCCAGTCAGTAGGCCTTCTTGCCTGTTCACTTGATGCCAGCCGTGTACACCAGCTGTTGTACTGTGCTACTGTACTTTTCAAGGTCCTATGAGATTAAAAATGTGTTATTTTTTTGTGTTTATTTTTAATGCATTATTTGTGCAAAAAGTATTATAAACCTATTACAGTATATGCTATGCGAAGTCACTTCAGTCATGTCCGACTCTGTGTGACCCCATAGACGGCAGCCCACCAGGCTCCCCCATCCCTGGGATTCTCCAGGCAAGAACACTGGAGTGGGCTGCCATTTCCTTCTCCAACGCATGAAAGTAAAAAGTGAAAGTGAAAGTGAAAGTGAAGTCGTGTCCGATTCTTAGCGACCCCATGGATTGCAGACTAACAGGCTCCTCCGTCCATGGAATTTTCCAAGCAAGAGTACTGGAGTGGGGTGCCATTGCCTTCTCAGTTTACAGTATATATATAGCCAATTGTGTTAGTTGAGTATCTAAGATAAATTTGCTGGACTTATGAACAAACTGGATTTATGAATGTGCTTTTGGAATGGAACTACATCATATGTAGGGGATTTACTCTAACGTACTTTGACTTTAAGTAGAATATAAAAACCTAAGACTTTCTTCTCCAAAATTGGTTGCTCAGAGACTTTCACATTGGGAAGGCCTGGGACCCCAGACATGGGGCCACCCCAAGGAGAGTGGGACATGGGCTTAGAAAGTGACTCAGGTAAAGGCAGAAGAGTTTAGAGTTGGGACTAGGTGAGGCAGTGAGCTGCAGCTGAGGCACGTGAGCACAAGAACAAAGCCCCAGGGGACAGATGAGGTTTCAGCGATGAGGGCCAGTGAAGAGCGCTGATCCCAACAGAGGCCTGGCTGCAGTACACTGGGTGGTGGGTAGCAAAACCTCAGCTCTGACCGGAAGCAGCAGGAGCCACGCAGAGTCATGAGATCTGAGTGCTGGCTGGGTTATCCAGGATTATCTAGAATATGCCTAGAGGCCAAGCCTGACTTCCTTCAACAGCTTCCAAGAGTGTCCTGGCCTCCCATTTCCACTCCTTTCTTTCAAAATCCTTGGTTGTCTCTGACCTCATTTCTTACTCTTCTCCCCCTTGGTCATTCTTGTTGCTCATCTGACAGAGCAATTACAGTCTCAAGGTTCTTATGCTTTCAGTTTTCTGTGCCTAGATATCTTGTTGGCTTGCTTTCTCACCTTCTTCAGGCCTCTGCTCAAAATACTACCTCCAAGTTCTAGAAGTCTGAGCTTACTACCACAACACATATGTGCCACTCTACGCACCACACAAGCCTGAACCATCATTCCCTGTCTCTTGCTTTATTTGCCTTCACAGCACTCAACATCACCTTCACATTGACCGTACTTAGCATGTCTCCTTTCCATAAGTCAAGGGACCCAATCTTGTTCATTTTACTGCTATGTCATTAGATCCTTGAAGAGTGAGTGCCGGACACTCAATAAAGCTTCATTGAGTAAGTAGGTTAGCTATCACCTATTTTAAGCAGATGTCCTGACCATGTTCAAACTGGGTAAGTTTCTCTTCTGTGTTTCCACAATACCCTGTGCTTATCTCTGCCTTAGCATCAGTCACACTCACACTACGCGGAATGACCTCTCTACTTACACGGCCTCCCTACTGCTATGCAAGCTCTCAGAAGTCATGGATCCAGGCTTGTTGCCTCAAGCAGATTCAGTGCCCAGTAGGCACCCATGAATGCTTGAAGAATGAATGAAGGGTAGTAAACTGGCACAAAGTCAAAGAAGCAAGGGTGATCTAACGTTGATTCCACTGAGCCTCAGAGTCAGTGTTCCTCATATCCTCCCGGGTCATTGTGGCTTCCGAGCTGCAGAGCTGCACTGAACCTACAGAGGGGACTCGAGTAAGGATATGGGACTAGGGTTCAGAAAGGTCACTGTAGCCTCTGCTTCTCAAGTACCACCAAGCAGCTATGCTGTGCTAAGCTAAGCTGAGATGAGCAGCTCCGTGTAGGTGGAGAGAATGTTCTGGTTTCTCACCGGAAACAGGTTCACTAAAACTTCCTAGCTGACTGCATGAGGCATTGAAGTTCAGAATGTACCAACTCCTGAAGCACCAGGTTCCTTACCTTTTCATCCAGTTTCATGTTTGCTTCATTAACCAAGAAGAAGTTTTGCAAGAGGATCAGAAACTGCTGGTAAACAACAACTGTTGTATTCTTAGATGTGTGTTACCATAGAGTTTGGTGTGAATTCTATAAGCTTTCAGAGGGTCAGAGCACTTGAGTCAGACAGGGGAGTTCCCCATTACAGCTGTTGGCTGTTTCACGTTGGGCCTATTAAATGGACTGACCACAGATGTGTGGCTTAACCGTGGTAATCAGCTACCATGATGACCCCCACTTTTATGGCATGAGTGGGTCATGTCACTGAATCTAGATTCTTCATCACCTTGGTAATGAAGGCAAGATTCACTGTTGGACTTACTGCTGCCTTCCCAACATGAAGACTTTAATTCTGACACCCTATTACAGTCACATAAAAGGAAAAGTAAGGGGCTTCTAGCCAAAAAACACCCAAAGTCAATCCAGGGAAAAACTCCTTATGCATTAAAAACAACCTCTAAAATCTACTTGGTATTTTATTTGTGTTATTTTATTTTGCTCACAGTCCATGGGTGGGGTGGAGGTGGAGAAGTTCAGTGAGAGCTGTGACTTGATGATTTGCTTCATGCTGTGTCTTCAGTCTCCACAACCGTACCTGGGCCTGGTTGGTACTGACGATTTTTGAATGAAGGCATGGTCTACTTAGTTACTGCAAGGTAGAAGGTGAAATATTCCTGAGTTAAGAAACTACAGTGAAGAGCTATATGTTAAGAAATAGTAAGGGACTGAGATTTGAATTTCCCCTTTACTAACTGACCAGGTCTCTGATCTTGGGTAGGTACTTAAACTCTAATTCCCAGTGACCTTGTTTGCTAAATAAACAGATAATGGCATTTATGTGTCAGGTGGATTCAACAAAAGATGTGAAAGTGTTTAGCACAGGTTTACAAATGGAGGATATTCAATTAATATTAGAATCTCTTCCTTTTTCTTCTCAAAGAAGAGATACAAACAAATTGCTATGAAATTTCAAAGGAATTATGATGTTCACTTTTTTAAAATGTTTGAAACCTGAGAGTCCTAAGACATTAAATGACTTGCCTGAAGTCACTCAGCTGATGAGAGGCAGAGCAGGGACTGGGTCAGAGCTCTCCCAAATCCTAGATTACTGCTATTACAACCATACTCCCTGGTCTCTACAGCCTCAGAGCTGGGCCTCTGCCTAAAACACCATAGATCTGAGAATCTATCCCGCTATCCAATCAGAAAGGCAGTGTTTTTGTAAGAGAGACAGAGGCCAGAAGGTTTCTTTAGATCCTCCCCTGGGAGGATACTGCCATCTTCAAAGGAGATCCCTGAGGACATTGCTGACATTTTTTTTTTATTTTTTTAAATTTTATTTTATTTTTAAACTTTACATAATTGTATTAGTTTTGCCAAATATCAAAATGAATCCGCCACAGGTATACATGTGTTCCCCATCCTGAACCCTCCTCCCTCCTCCCTCCCCATACCATCCCTCTGGGTCGTCCCAGTGCACTAGCCCCAAGCATCCAGTATCGTGCATCAAACCTGGACTGGCAACTTGTTTCTTACATGATATTTTACATGTTTCAATGCCAAGCAAAATTATAAGTTTATTTGCCCTCTGCATGGCTCACGTAAAACTACTTAGTATTCTCATGACATGAATTGGGGAACGTTGGAATTCATATAAAATGTGTTTATTATTTTGCATAATGAAATGTGTCAACCTCCATGGAAATTAAAGCAACTAATCATCTCTTATCAATGACAGTCAAACGCCGTCACACCTCCACTGAATGTCAGTTCTGTTCAGGTCTGTCATGGATCCATATAACTTTGATCTGACAGCAGGCAGTCACGTAGGTTTCAAGGAAAGAGATAGGAAAAGGTTTCCACTGATTGAGCCGTGGCTTGTAACCAACTGGCAATCAAAATTCACACTACACCAGATGACACAACCAAGGCTCTCATTGTAAGAAAATAAATGATTACAAACCACACAAGAAAAGACGATCATTTTCTACATGACAGCTCCTCACAGATCGTCACCAAAGGTAGACTTGCTGGGTGGTGTAGAAACTGGGATACTCACTGCCTACCTAACAGCTTAGTGTGTCTCCTGATACCAAAACTGAAAGTGGTAACCAGCGATGGGCAACAATAAAGTCATAAAACGTCTCAGCAAAATATTCAACATTTTCCAGGTTTGGCTTAAATTCTCAGAAATGCTTACATTGTGCTTCTGGTTACTCTGTGATGATTAAGTAACTAAGATCTAAAGAAGCTAAGTAATAGGTCTTTGTTAATTCAGTCAACCCAGGGACAAGGGGCTGATTGGGTGCCAGGTATTATGTGTGGGTTCAGGGAAAGCAGATGAATAAACCACCATCTCCATCCTAATGAAACCCATCTTCTGTGACATCAACAAACAAAACTACAGTATTCTAAAGCTCTGTTAAGGAGGCAGTTACAGTATATCAGTAATAGTAATCAATCACCTAAATCATTTATTAAAGCTATTGGTCAAACAAATATAGAACAAAACAAAGCAAAAAAAAATGTAAATGGAGATTTTGGCTACAACACCAAAGCAATAATCTTTTGTACTGAAAGAAAAACCAACTTTTAAAAATATTGTCTATTAAGTACTGAGGCAGGGATTACTCCCAAATCCGAATCCCTGGTATCGTAGTTTTCTCAACACTTTCCTACATATTATCTCTCTTAATCCTCACGTGTAGAATATTTTTAAAAATTCTATAACCCACTCCAGTACTCTTGCCTGGAAAATCCCATGGATAGAGGAGTCTGGCAGGCTACAGTCCACGAGGTTGCAGAGTCGGACATGACTGACAGCATAGCACATAACTCACAGTTACAGAACTGAAGCAGATAGAAATAAAGGGATTGGTACAAGGTAACGGACAAAAGCAATGGGAAAGCTAAAGCTGGATGCAGGTATCTGAGAGGCAGGGTTTTTTTCCAGTACTTCACAGGATGAGCTGTTTCACGTCACGTAGAAGCATACAGTAACAAAGCTACTCTCAGCATCGACATTTTTTAAATTGGGGTGTAGTTGCTTTACAGTGTTATGTCAATTTCTGCAGTATGACAAAGTACATCAGCCAAACACACACACACACACACACACACACACACACGCACGCACGCACACCCTCCCTCTCGGAACCCCTCCCCCCACCCCTCTAGATCACCACAGGACACGGAGCTCTGCTCCCTGTTCTAACAGCAGGCTCCCTCTAGCCGTCTGTCTTACACGTGATAGGGTATACATGTCAATCCCAGCCTCCCAATTCGTCCCACCCCCTTTCCCCAACCTTGTGTCTACTTGTTCGTTCTCTATGCCTGCATTTCTATTCCTACTTTGCAAATAGGTTCATCTGTACCATTCTTTCTAGATTCCACATATATACATTAATATATGATACTTGTTTTTCTCTTTCTGACTTTCTTCACCCTGTATGACAGACGCTAGGTTCACCCACGTCTCTACAAATGACCCAACTTTGCTCCTTTTGCTGGCTGAATAACATAAAGAATCTGCCTGTAATGCAGGAGACCCTGGAGTTTGATCCTTGGGTTGGTTAGATCCCTTGGAGGAGAAAATGGCAATCCACTCTAGGATTCTTGCTTGAGAAACCCCATGGACAGAGGAGCCTGGCGGGCTATAGTCCACAGGGTCACAGAGAGACATGACTAAGCGACTGAACACACACACACGCACACGCACACACACTATTCCATCGTATACGTGTACCACATCTTCTTTATCCATCCATCTGTTGTTGGACATTTAGTTTGCTTTCACGTAATGCCTGTTGTAAATAGTGCTGCAATGAACCTACATTTAGCAATGCCTCATCCTAGGCTGCTTCCACTATAGACTGGTTCTTACTTATGGTTTGATCCTTAGTAACTTCTTTAAATATAAACTGTGCTCTTTTTCAAGGGTTTTAGTATCTTCTTCTAAACACAGTTGAGTGGTTAAGAGTTTGGATTAGGGAATCCCAAACCTGATGCTGAATAGGGTTATTGACATTACCTGGGTAGTTTAAACTCTGAATTTTTTCCTCATCTGTAAAATGGGATAACGATGCTTGCCTCATAGGCTATTTATGGCACATATTAGGTGAAATAATGCATATTAAGTGCCTGGCATAATCCTTGGTAATAGCAGATTTTAGATTTAATAGCTATTTATTAAACAATAGGGTCAATGATAGCTTAGTAGCTCACACTCACCCAGGGACTCAGAAAGGCCATACTTTCATAACCCCATCTCATAACCTTTATTCCAAAGAGATGCTAAAACACAAGCTCTGTGCTATATATTACTAGTGGGAGGCTCTGTGCAATCTACAGACTCATAACAATATTATTGCCAAGACTGCTCCATTAACTAAAAGACACTTGCCACGTTTATGAATGTCTTAAGTAAAAATGCTTCATTGGCTTAAACAGAAAGAAAAGACTATCAGTTTACTTTACATGAGAGCTTTGGGTTGGCACTAAATATATACATTTTCCAGGTTAGTAGATCAAAGCAGATATTTTTGATTCCTGCAGTATTCTTTCTTCTCTCTTTGTGTCTGTCTACTTCTTTCTCTCTCTTTCTCATGCACCAGTGTGTCTGCATATACACATTAACTACTTGCTTTTAAGCTACCTACAAGGACTGATGTAGATATTAGATTCAGTTGTGTTTGTGTGCTTAATCGCTCAGTTGTGTCCAACTCTGTGACCCCGTGGACTGTAGCCCACTAGGCCCCTCTGTCCATGTAGCTGCTGCTGATGCTGCTAAGTCACTTCAGTCATGTCCGACTCTGTGGGACCCCATAGACAGCAGCCCACCAGGCTCCCCCGTCCCTGGGATTCTCCAGGCAAGAACACTGGAGTGGGTTGCCATTTCCTTTTCCAATGCATGAAAGTAAAAAGGGAAAGTGAAGTCGCTCACTCATGTCCAACTCTTAGCAACCCCATGGACTGCAGCCTACCAGGCTCCTCCATCCATGGGGATTTTCCAGCCAAGTGTACTGGAGTGGGTTGCCATTGCCTTCTCCATCTGTCCATGTTTCCTCAGTCTAAATTCAATCTCTTCCTCCTGAAACTATTTTATCATGGGCAAAACTATTCATTTATCCATTAATTCATTTAAAATAATTAGCTGATGACCTACTATATGCCAAGCCTTGTCACTTTCTCTGGGATACAAAGATGAGTAAGATAGACGAGGTCACTGTCCTCAAGGAGATTAAATTTTAGGAGGAAAGACACAATATACAGATTAAAAAAAAAACAATAACATCAAATAGTGATAAAGAACATAAACATGGTTACTTGATAGACTGATTTGGAGAGGGACTACGAGGTTGAGTGGTTTTAATAAAACCTCTTTGCAGAGGTGATTTTTTGAGAGAAAGCTGAAGGATGAAAAGGAGCCAGTCATGGAGTGTACTGGAGGAAGAGCACTCTGCTCCAAGTCTTAGCTCTCCCCTAGTTTGGGCTTGGGAGAGAGAACTGACAGCTTTCCCCCAGGCGTGCAATTAACTCTATTCACACACAGTGATGTCTTAGCCAGGGTTATTTGGTCACAAAGATGAACAAAAAGCAAACACATGGATATAATTAAGTTAAGGGGAAAAGGAATTTATTGCTAGAAAATTGGACAGCTTAAAGAATTGATGCAACATTGGAAAACTAGATTCAGACATGGACAAAAAACAATAAAGCCCCTACCGGTATGAATAAAAGGAACTGCTTAATGTCTCTGTCAGAGTATTTCCCATCTTTGCACTCATTCCAGTCTGGCCAGGAACTGTGATCCAGCTTGGTTCACCTAAGGAGACTGCCCGAGACAGCTTAGGGCGCCTACATTTGCAGCCCCAGAGCATCAAAGAAGAAGCCTTGTCCATCTGAACTGGGGAGATTAGGTGAAAGCCATATGAAGATCTCAATTCTCACATACTTTAATAAGACTCAAGGTCCAGGGTACATTAGAACTGGAAAATCTATCAGGTTTTCCATAATTAGAAAGCTAACAAACTACATCACAACCTACTCCAAGTGTTGAGAACATGTCCCATGCTAACCAACTTTTCCAGGCAGACCTAAGCTTGCCCAAAAGTAGATTAAAGGCCCTTATTCCAGGATTCAGATAATATTACAGACAGCAGTTCACAAATACATTCTGAAAGACGTACAGTAAATCTCGATTATGATACTGATTATCCATTAAATTCAGCTCATTTGACTTCACACAATGGACTTTTTGGTGAGTGCACCTATCTCCCCTCCCCCAACCCAGTTCCCTTACTTATTTGCTCCAGAGGAGGTTCTCAGTAGAAGCTACTACTGCTGAGGTATAGGCATAATGTTGCCAGCTTTCACACTTCTTACCATCTAACTACTCCAATATGGAAATCACCATTTGTAAAATTTATATTTTAAAGTGTTTAATTAGGAAACACTCAACATATACATATAAAACAATCACTTATTTATTAGGTAAATTCAGAAATGTTTATAAGAAACGGTAAGATATATAGGATTGGAGAGCAGGCAGGGGAAGTTGGACACAGCTAGTAATAGTTGAAACTGAGTAATGGGGAAAAATGAGTTCAATATGCAATTTTTTTCTCTTTTTTGCATGCACTTTTGCTTTTAACTCCTCATCTATGAAATTGGGATAAGAATGTTTTGCTTACATCATGGGTATTTTGTGAGAAACAAGTACGTAGAGGTTTTTGTACACTTTCAGTTCAAAATGTTAGGATTTTATTATCTGTAATGAAAAAAACTGGACGAATACCCTCTAAATTATATTTTAGTTCCAAAATTGTCTTCAATGATATAATTACCTTATCAAGTCCCCATAATAATGATCTGTTAATAAGAAATACATGAAACAGTGGAAGGGCCACGAGAATAAGGGAGGAGGTCTTCTTTTTAAAGTTTAAATATTCTGATTCTCAGGAGACCTTATTTCAGATCCTGCTTTTTGCCCCCACCCAAAATTAGGAACCCAGGAAATCTGCCTTGCCTTGAAATTTCCTCATCTGTAAAATGAAGGCACTGAATTACCCATTTTAGACTATTTTCTTAAAATTCTCTGAACATTTTCTAGCGTTGTTTCTTTCTTTTCTTTATTATAAAGGTCCGTATGTTATCCACCGCTCTAAGGATCTTCCTCTTAAAAATGGAAAACACAGGTATGGGTAAACATGTAAAGGGGAGAAAGGGAGAACAAAATCCCTAAGTCAAGGAAAAACAGAAAAGTTAAGACCTCAGGAGGAATCCTCTGTGGGGAAGAAGGTCAGGGATAAGTGCCTAACTGGAATGGTTGGGAAAGAAAAGAGCAGAGAACTGAACTATGCAGAGTGGAACAGAACAGATTCTCCCATAATACACTCTAAAAATCTTCCTGGAAGTGGTGGTTCCAATAACGACTTGAAGAACAGGAGTGTTAGTGGCACAGAGCAGAGAGATAATTGGTTGGAAAAGGAGGGCCAAGTGGAACATAATTGCCTAGGGAAGAGGCCTTTTGCAGTGGTCACTTTTTGATATACAGAACTGCTCAAAGATAAGCAAACAGCTTCATTCATCTCCGAATACCTCATAAAGTTTTACAGGGTTGTCTTAGGATGAAATGAGTTAATATGTGCAAAGGGTCTAACAGTGAGTACAGCAGAGTAAACACATAATAAATGTCCCTGAATTTCATTTTGGAGAAGACAGGTTAGTGAGTAAAGAGTGGAACAAATGGATGACAATTATCAGCAGCAGGGGAATTGAATGTCGCAGCTGACTTTTCGCTAACACACCCTGCTCTCTGGGATGTGTAGGCTCCCTATTGGAAGGGCAATCAGCCTGTGTGCTTCTTAGGACAAAGTGTCTTGGCTTTCCTTAGAGAATGTCACAGATATTTTCATGGGAACAAATGAGTTGAGAGACCTTTGTGGCCAAGTCGTCCTCAACTCCAACTAAGCAATTTATCTTTGCCACGTGTTCTAGATTTAGGGCTAGACTGCCTGATGAGTTAAAGTGACAGATGGGCCTTAAGAAAAGTCTGACTCAGCGGGTTCAACAGTACAGACATTTATCTTAGGACTTTAATAAAAAAAAAAAAAAAACCCAGGCATACTCAAGAAACAGATCTTGGTGAGGCAACCCGAAATATTATCCTGTAAGCAAAACTGTCATCACAACTTATATTTGTCAGGTATCTTTAAATTCTGAAATTCCTCAATGTTTATTCCTTCTTGACAAACACTCTGTAAGGAGATCACTGTGTATTTTTTCCCTTCTCATGCATTCTGATGGCGCTGTTTGATTTCAAAAGTTCTTCATCACTGCAATATGGATGTAAATCTTCTCCCAACCTGATTATTAATATTATTGATGAAAATAATAACTAAAACACTGATCAAGAGACACCTCAATTAAATAGAGTCGGGAGACCAGAAGAGGGCGCTTTCACACCTCGTGATGAAACCAGAGTCGGACAGGAAGCAGAAAGACCCGTTTTCTGTCAAGGATTCAGCCAATGAAAAGCCAAGCACCATTTCTTTACTCTAGGTCTCCCAAGTTCCTTTTCTCCAGTGTAAAAGGGTTCTCTTTCCTTTTTTTTGTGCAGGGATTTGCATATAGCTCCTCATGGTTGCAGACCCGAAACTGCAAATCTCTGTTGATCCCAAGGAAAATCATCTTTGTTGGGGAAATATCTGACAGTCTATTTGTCTCAGGTCAATACAGCAAAAACAGCTCCTGCCATTTGCTGAGCACTCACTATATACCAGGCCCTATTCTGGGCCTTATTCTTATGTCATCTCATTTGGTAATCCTGTGAGGCAGAAGTATTACACCCACGTTAGAGACAAGGAAACCCAAACTCGGACATGTGAGGTAAAACCCAAGTTCCACACTCCAGTTTGCTTGACACTGAAGGCGCTGGTCTTTCCACTGTCCTCTTCCTCTGCAAATGGTTAGGAAGTTTCAACGATTTAGGTGTTAACTTTCCTCAGGGAAATCACAGACGCAATTATTTGCTTTCACAAGGCCAAATCCTACCTACTAAATGTTTGGTTTCTCAGAAGCCATTCTGAGAATGATTAATGCTCAATTATTAATGCCATCCTTTTTATTATCAAACACTATTAGGTCTAGATATTTTAGTCCAGTATGTAAAGCCTTATTACTTATTTATCAAAGATACAACTAAAGTCTCACTTTAAAGATAAAGCGTAAGATTGTGCTGACCCGATTGCCCACAATTTTTTTCCATCTTCAGGGTTTTTTTTTTTTTTCTGTTTTTCTTCTAAAACCTGAACTTGATTAAAATGTAAAATAAAATATTGTGTAATAACTTTTTCTAGGCATTTAAGTCAACCTTTTTAAAAAGGCATTTTTAATACCAAAATCTTCAGAGAGTACTAATTCTTGTCAGAAATGTAAGTGATGACCCAAAGGATCATATATAGGTAATGGAAACTGGCAGTTTGAGGAGCTTTGCCTGAAAAAAAAACATTCAAGATGTTGAGTCTGTGTTTCAGCAACATCTATGGGTCAATTCTAAAATTTCACTGCTCTTAGACTGGGTGAATTATCCATTTACAGGGGAATACAAATACAACCCTCTCTTCAAACACACACACATAGAAACATATGTAACACAAACATTTGTTCTCACTGCTTTGCAATATTACCGAGAGTGTGCTTGCCAGTCAGTGTCATATTCCTTTATACCATATTAGTTGAAATTGCTAGTGGTTTGAAGCACTTTACTCAGATTCGGGAGAACTGGCTCTGTGTGTGTCTTCCTATAGGACAATCTTTCTATACCTCAATTTTGACCATGGCGAAATGATTGTATTAAAACATATCTTATTTATTTCACATAACAAGTAACATGGACCGACAGAACAGAGGTAAAGGGTCTGCTGGCTTAGGGGAGCAGTCACGGGGACTCTCCCACTCCTGGCAGGGCCCACTGAGACATCTGTATAGGTTTTAAACAGAACCAGTGTGTAACAATGACAAATAAGGAAGATACAGCCTTCCTTCCTTGAAACCTGGCATTAAATGAAAAAGCAAAAAAGTTTTTAAATTGGTTTAAGATAGCACAGTGTAGGGAATAAGATTTAAGATTTTGTTTTTAAATAAAAAGTAACATTCCACAAGTATATACTGTAAGACAGTCACTGTGTCAAACATTTCCATGCATTCCATGCATAAATGCATATATCCTTTCAGACCATGTTTTTCCCTGTATATAAGCCCAGGAGTGTGATTGTAGGGTCATAGGGTACCTCGGTTTTCAGTTTCTTAAGGAACCTCTCTCCTGTTCTCAGAGAAGACATCTGCATGTCTCCTGTGAAGAAATGTCTACTTAGACCTTCTGCCCATTTTTCTGTCGGGTTGCTTGTTTCCATATTGAGCTCCTTGTATATTTTGGAGATTAATCCCTTGTCAGTTGCTTCATTTGCAGTTTTCTCCATTCTGAGAAAATGACATGTAACATGTCATTTGTCCTCACAAAATTCCTTATTAGATAGATACTATTCCCCTTTGGTAATCAGGCAATCAGAAAGGTTAAGAATTCAAATCTCATAAAAATCCAAGCATGTCTAAGGCTCCAAGCCCATTAAAAATCATTGCAGCTTTCAAAGAGACATTTAGGTTTTTTTTATATTAATTTTTATTGGAATATAGAGTTGTCTTACAATATTGTGTTAGTTTCTGCTGTACAGCAAAGTGAATCTGTTATACACATATTATACCCACTCTTCTGGATTCCCTTCCCATTTAGGTCTTTAAGTAGAGTTCCCTGTGCTGTACAGTAAGTTCTCACTATTATTACTATTTTATAGTAATTTGATAGGGATTACATTGAAACTTCAGATTCCTTATTTGCAAAATAAGCAAACTAACATCTACCTTGCAGGATTATTGTATGTACTAAATGGGATAAACTATTTCTAGGCTAGTTCCCTATATTTTATGCAATAAAAACCCTAGTTTTTTATTACTATTATCTTATTATTTAAAGTAGTAATGGAAAATTTATTAATTATTTTCAGATATCTTATAAATGTTTGTTGAGATTTGGGGAACAAGTGCTAAGGGAATTCAGCACCACCAAACCAGCATTACAACAAATCCTAAAGGGATTTCTCGAGGTGGAAAAGCCGTGAGCAGACTCAAGAAAATCACTAATGGAGAAGCTCACTGGTAAAGGCAAATATAAAGTAAGGTAGGAAATCACCTATACACACCTATGATATCATAACCAGCAGCCATGAGAAGAAGACAGATTTAGGGAACAAAAAATGTCTTAGGTATAGCTGTGGAATAGAATGTAAATAGAGAATAGAACACTTTATAGTACAGCCTGTTATATCTTGGCTTAACTTTCTAAGCAAAGACTGTCAAGGGTTGTGGTAGACGGAATATTGTTCTTCCAAAGATGTCTATCTTCTAATTCCTGGAATTTATGAATATGTTAACTTTCATGGCAAAAGTACCTCTGCAGTCACGATTAAATTAAGGACCTTAAAATGGGAAGATTATCCTGGATTATTTAGGAGCATCCAGTGTAATCTCAGTGTCTTTATATACAGAAAAGGATATGTTCGGACAGAAACAGAGTCAGAGAGGAATTTAAGGATGCTATGTTTCTGGTTTTAAGGATGGAGTTCAGTTCAGTTCATTCACTCAGTCATGTCCGACTCTCTGTGACCCCATGGACTGCAGCACACCAGGCTTCCCTGTCCATCACCAACTCCTAGAATTTACTCAAACTCATGTCCATTGAGTTGGTGGTGCCATCTGACCATCTCATCCTCTGTCGTCCCCTTGATGGAGAAGAGGCCACAAATCAAGGAATAAGGTATCCTCTAGAAGCTGGAGGGTCTTCCTAGTGGCTCAGACAGTAAAGAGTCTTCCTGAAATGCAGGAAACCCGGATTGGATCCCTGAGTTGGGAAGATCCCCTGGAGAAGGGAACAGATACCTGCTCTAGTTCTCTCGCCTGGAGAATTCCATGGACAAGAATGTGGCAAGCCACAGTCCATGGGGTCACAAACACAAAAAGCTAGAAAATGCAAGGAAACTGACTCCCCGCTAGAAACTTCAGAAGGAACAGAGCTCTGTGGACACTTTACTTTTATTCCAAAAGACCCATTTGGGACTCTTGAAATTTAGAAACATAAAAAAAATATATATGTATGTTGTTGTAAGCAACAAAGTTTGCAATAACTAGTTACAGCAGTGATGGGTAAGTGTGCTTAATGATGTTGATCTATCTAAAATCTGAAGGAGAGAAAAATACCAAGAATCCATTGTAATCTGAAAAACTTCCCAGAGGAAATGATACACCAGCAGACTACTGATGATTATTCATCTCCCTCAGCCAGTCTATCTTTAGCATAGATGAGGACATAGAGTAACCATGGCTTAAAAGTATCAGTGGTCTATTCCTTAAAGGGGCGGATGTAGGGCTATATTTTAGCAAGGCTTTTCTGCTTTAAAGCCTGTGTTTCTGTCGTTGTCTGAAGCATGCAGCCAGGACATGCAACTCTGCAATGTCATGACTCCCAGTCTCTTCTCTCCCAAGGAAAGAATGGAAGCTTTCTTGATATTCTAGAGAAATCTGTGCTTAAAATTTAAGAGAGGCAGAAGAGTGTACTGTGGGAGCCTACACAACCATTCAAAATGATGTTCAGAAAGGGTTTTTGGTTGTGTGGAAAATACTGATTTTATGATGAGAAGGGGGAAATACAATCTGAAAACTATACCCTTAATGATATATCAGAGATAGCAAATGCACTACAGAAAGATTAAATGAAATACACTAATATGTTAACACTAATTGCTTCTGGGTGGTGGGATTGTGGATGACTTCTGTGTGTGTGTGCTCAGTCATGTCCAACTCTTTGTGACCCTATGGACTGCAGCCTACAAGGCTCTTCTGTCCATGGAATTCTCCAGGTGAGAATCCTGGAGGGGGTTGCTACGTCCTCATCTAGCAGATGTTCCAGACCCAGGGATTGAACCCACGTCTCTTGCATCTTCTGCATTTCAGGCAGATTCTTTACCCAATGAGCCACCTGGGAAGCCCATTTATCTGTGTATGCTTCTATAATTTCCAAATTTTCTATAATATGCATATATTATCTTTACAAAATGAAACTAATATAAACTGTAAGAAAATAAAATAATAAAATCAGGTAAAATGAAGGTATCAGTGGTCAAAGTCATTCATTTTAATTCCCTTGCTCTAATTCTGGGTTCATTCCATAATCTTATTTATTATAATTTGGCTTCTTAGGTAGACAGTTATACTGTGAAGACTGACTGAATTGCCAACAAAATTTTTTGCTCACTTGGCAGATTTATCCTTCACTTCAGATTGATTAGTTGGCTTCAGATTTCTATTCACTCTTTCACTCATATATTCAACAAATATTCATTGAGCCTCACTAGTTGTCAGGTACAATACTATTCCAGGTGCAGAAATAAATCAAGTACAGTTTCTCCTGTTACAGCTTTCACAGTCTGATAAGGGAGACGACCTGAAGATGGATAAACAAATCAAGATGGATAAACTAATCAAACTAAACTAATCATTGTGAGTGCTAAGTGAGAGTTGCTCAGTCATGTCCGACTCTTTGTGACCCCATGGACTACACAGTCCATGGAATTCTTCAGACCAGAATACTGGAGTGTGTAGCCTATCCCTTCTCCAGGGTATCTTCCCAACCCAGGAATCAAACCCAAGTCTCCTGCATTGCAGGCGGGTTCTTTACCAACTGAGCTATCAGGGAAGCCCTAAAGTGAAAGTATAAGTGCTAAGTATACTTAGTAAGTACACTTACTAAATACGTTAGTGAAAATATAAATGCTGAGGCAGGAGTAAATACAGGGTATTACTGAAGCACCAAGAGTGTAGCTGATTTAGATTCCTGGAATCTGGCAAGGCTTTGAAGAGAAGCCATGTGTATATTGAGATTAAAAATCTTATTAATTTGGTTGACCTGAGTCAATACTTTGAACCTGATCACTCCTTGATGTATTGACAAAACTGAGCTCATGTTTTTACAAAGCTGATGTACTAAGTGCTAACAAATAATAAAGTGTAGAATGCTCTGCTGGAACATCCAACCCTTCTGACATTCTGGACATATCATGTGTGTGTGTGTGTGTATAGTCTCTTTAAAATATAACATCCCTTTAATGATAATTAGATCTTGCCTTTCCTGTGGTCCTTTCAAGTTCAACTCAAGGCAAAGAGAATTTCACACTATGTATTCTAGTAGTCAGATCATTTTCTAGCCAGGAAAGATGACTTCAAAAGAAATCATTCAACCTTAAAATGTATCCTAAGAAATGGAATGAATTAGCATAGAGTAATGGTTACATTTGGATTTTGCACTAACCCTATTCTCAAATTCAAACCTGATTTATCCTTTATTATAAACAACTATATCTCTTCATATTACTACTTCAAATAAAAATCATAAGATGTGTTTGGGAGAAGGTAAAGGTATTTTAATACTTTGCTAGAAATGTGTTTAGTTTGTAAAAATCATCCTAGAGCTATAAAAACAAAACTTTATTAGGTAATTCTTTTGCGATACCAGTTCATGCTTAGCAAACAGAGAGATAATATTTGATTTTTGTAATATAGACACAGACATTCTATTCTCTATAGAGCAGCCAAAAAGATACAGTCCAAAATATAAATTGTATCATTGTATTCTCCTACTCAGGCTTACACAATGGCTCAGCAGAGAAAAAAAATCTACCTGCAATGCAGGAGACCCAGGAGAGGCAGCTTTGATCCTTGGGTCAGGAAGATCCCCTGGAGGAGGGCACCCCAATATTCTTGATGGGAAAATCCTGTGGATAGGGGAGCCTGGCAGGCTACAATTCATAGATTTGCAGAGTCAGACACAACTGATACAACTGAGCAGCAGCCTACTCTCCTCCTACTCTTACTTTATTCTGAATGAAACCATGAGTCCTTACTTTGGTTTATAAGATACACGGGAGCTGCTGCCTCATTCATTTTAGCTTCCATGACACCTCTCTGATCTCACTTTCTATCATACTTCTTGTTCAGTGCACCATTCTGGCCATTTTGCTGTTCCTTGAACCTAGGAAATGTGGTCTAGCCTCAGGGCCCTTATGCTGGCTATTTCCTTTCATTTGGTTACTCCATTATATGCACACCTAACTTTATTTTCTTGGGCTTTTGCTTAGATGTCATTCTTAATAGAAGTTTCTTCCCTCATCCTGCTACCTAAAACAGTCTCTCATTGTCATTCTTCCCAGCATCACGTCCCCACATCACCATTTTTTATTATGCTTTTTCCCCCTAGCATTTACCACCATCTGGTATTATATTATATGCTTATGTGTTTATTGTTAGTCTATTCCACCGTAATTAAGTTTGTGCAGAAAGGAGCTTCTGTTTTATTTACCTTAGTGATTTCGTTGGTGCTGGATACAAAGTAGATACTCAGTAAGCATTTATTGTTGACTTAATGTAGGTATACAGACTATATGGACTCTTTCAACACAGCTGACCCTCCTGATACCAATATACAGAAATTCTGGAAAAGTATAAAAACAAATATTTTAAACATAGAGCTTAGCTCAAACTCAAGAACTGAAATTGTCTACATACCAAAATGTAGCATAAACTTGAAGCCAGGACAATCACCTTATAAGCCAACAGTAACACATATATATCGACTACAGTAACATATATATATTGACTATATAAACCATAATAGCTTGAAACTGGAGTTTTAATATCCACTTGGGCAAAGAAGATGTGTCATGGATTTAAACTTGTGAGCCTTGCTTCTAGAAGGCCTGAATTCTGGCAAAGCTGCTCCTTAGATAAAGAATTTTAAAAATCTCTGACCTTGTCTTAAGGAAGCAACAGGAAAGATGGTCTCTACTTAAAAATAAAAAGTTGATTGAAATAATCTAAATCTGCAAGCCAAGTCCTCTTGTGGCTGTGGACGACAAACCTATAGTTCCCATGTCATATGAGACTCTCGAGTCAAGAAATTAGTGCAAAAATATGTGGTTCTGAACAAGTGAAAAATTTGAAGTGTTCAGCAGAAGCAATCACACAATTTTTCTCTAGTGATGCTTCCCCAGCTCATGGCAAGTGTAAAGACTGTTAACTGTTCTACCACAGTTGAACTCACAACACTAAACGACAAACTACATGCAGAAGTGCTCTACCAGGAGAAAGAGTCAGCACACATTACAAATGGAAGGATTAACATATGAAGAATTTGGAAAAAGAACTGAATGATTTGGGAGAAAGTATAAAATCTATGTGTTTAAAAATGAGAAGCTAGTGGATGAATTGAACAGCAGATTTTTCATAGCTGAAAAGGGAATTGGTGAATTGAAATTATGCAGAATACAAACTATGAAGAAAAGTGATGGAAGATAAGAAAAAGATTTGGATATGAAGGATAGAAAGAGCAACTCAATTAAAACTACTCAGAAGGAGATGACAGAATGAGGAAGTGGCAATATTGGAAGATTCAATGGTTGGAAATTTTTCAAATTAAGGAAAGACATGAATCTTCATGTTTAAAGAATCTCGGGCTTCCCAGGTGGCTCAGAGGTAAAGAACCCCCCTGCCAATGCAGGAGACACAGGGGACGTGGGTTCATCCCTGGATCAGGATGATCCCCTGGAGGCAGAAATGGCAACCCACTTCAGTATTCTTGCCTGGAAAATCCCATGGACAGAGGAGCCTGGTGGATTACAGTCTATAGGGTCACACAAAGACTTGAACATGACTGAGGGACTAAGCACGCACAATGCCATTCATACCAAGTTCTAAGCAACATAAAGAAAAATAAATTCAGTTTTAGGCAGCTTCTTGTTAAACTGCAGACTGCCAAACACAAAAAGAAACCTTTAAAGACAATTGGAACTTAATCAGAGTTCAGTTACTCTTATTGTGCTTGTCATACAATAATTAGAAACACTGAGTTAATTAAGGTGAAGCTGCCATTCAGGAAGTCCAAAGAAGTGTAAGATGTTGATAGTCTGGCAAAACTGGAAAGGAAAACTAACATTGATGAGTAGCTACTCTGTGCCAGATATTGTCAGATTTTTTAAAAACATGTATCTAATTTAACACCCAAGAATCCTTAAAATCAGATTAACTACATTTTATTTCAAAAGTGAAAGTGAGTTCAGATATAGGTATCTTGCTCAATCATGATATTGATGAATGAAAGAGTCAGAATTCCTGAGGATTGGCCCCAAACTACACTAAACAGATATAAGAACTCAAACCAGAACAGAACAAAACCCCACAGCTATACTACTAAACTGGTTGTGTAATTTTAGAGAAGATATGTAACTTGTTTTCTCAACCATAAAGTGGAAGTAAAAATAGAACTAACCTCATAGGATTGTTGTAGGGAATATTTATCATATGTGAAAAATATTCAATTTGGCACATATTGAATACTTCTTAAATGCTAGCCATTTGTATTAATTCCAGCTAATAAATTCATTATAGCTAACTAATTAATGAAAGTTAACTATGACAGCAACCTCAGATATGCAGATGACAGAATTCATTATAGCTAACTAATTAATGAAAGTTAACTATGACAGCAACCTCAGATATGCAGATGACATCACTCTTATGGCAGAAAGTGAAGAGGAACTAAAAAGCCTCTTGATGAAAGCGAAAGTGGAGAGTGAAAAAGTTGGCTTAAAGCTCAACATTCAGAAAACAAAGATCATGGCATCCGGTCCCATCACTTCATGGGAAATAGATGGGGAAACAGTGGAAACAGTGTCAGACTTTATTTTTGGGGGCTCCAAGATCACAGCAGATGGTGATTGCAGCTATGAAATTAAAAGACGCTTACTCCTTGGAAAGAAAGTTATGACCAACCTAGATAGCATATTCAAAAGCAGAGACATTACTTTGCCAGAAAAGGTCCATCTAGTCAAGGCTATGGTTTTTCCAGTAGTAATGTACGGATGTGAGAGTTGAACTGTGGAGAAGGCTGAGCGCTGAAGAATGGATGCTTTTGAA
Source organism: Bos mutus (assembly GCF_027580195.1). Taxonomy (NCBI): domain Eukaryota; kingdom Metazoa; phylum Chordata; class Mammalia; order Artiodactyla; family Bovidae; genus Bos; species Bos mutus. The sequence goes on along the minus strand of NC_091645.1, from coordinate 10,286,956 downwards.
CTGTGGTGTTGGAGAAGACTCTTGAGAGTTCCTTGGACTGCAAGGAGATCTGGGTGTTCACTGGAAGGGCTGATGCTGAAGCTGAAACTCCAATACTTTGGCCACTTCATGTGAAGAGTTGACTCATTGGGAAAGACTCTGATGCTGGGAGGGATTGGGGGCAGAAGGAGAAGGGGATGGCAGAGAATGAGATGGCTGGATGGCATCACCGACTAGAGGGACATGAGTTTGGGTAAACTCCGGGAGTTGGTGTTGGACAGGGAGGCCTGGCGTGCTGCAATGCATGAAGTTGCAAAGAGTCGGACATGACTGAGTGACTGAACTGAACTGAACTATGACAGCAGTCACTCATTCTAGGAAGACAACATGTTTTATGCATTTTTTTAATTCTCTATAACCATACATAACAGGGATTTTATTAACATTGAGTGAATTATTACTAAAGTGCAATAATTTATGTTCACAGTATTGACTATAGAAATATAAAAGAAGGTTAGACTTTGTCTGGTATTCTCTAAGACTGAAACAGCCAAGAAATCCATTTAGAAATTTCCCATCAAATGTGGTAGTTTGCAAAACTTTGAAGAATAAACTAAAGATCTCAGGAAAATTTTTTACATGGAACAGTATCTTCCCTTGAGTTTAGGATTCAATGCCTAAATACTGTACTCCAGAAGGAGAAAAATATGTCTGTTTCTCAGAAGATGTTCTTTGGATTAAAAAAAAAAAAAAAGACAACAATATCTATCAAATGGGCTTAATGGGTGTGCCAGGAAAAGTATAATGCATTAAAAGAGGATTATAACGTCTAGCTTGTAGTTTCCTGATGGACAGTGTGAAAACACTCTTTTTGCCTAAATTTGTCATTAAAACATTTTTTTTAAGCTATAATGTCATTCTTCAATCTAATATAGGAATAATCAAATGAAATGAATAAATGTATGGATAATAAAAATGAACACAATCTTTGGAATGCTTGCCATACTTTTGCTTTGGACTCCTGATTGAAAAAATTCCTCCTTCGGGAACTATTGAAATTACTTTAGATCATATCAGAATTTGTATACATTTTGTCTCTCCTACAGCATGTGAAATAATGCCAGTATTTAGTAGGTTCCAAAGAAATCTTTATTAAGTGTTAATTAGATAACTTAGATTGACAACTACTTAGGTGCCAACTAGTATGCTAATAGCCAAGGATGTCAGGACTTAAATAGCCCAGTGCTTATATGAATGCTTCCATCAACAACAGTCTTCAATCCTAAGTAACCACTGAAGGGTGTGTGTGGTCTCTCCTGATGCCAGTCACCAATGACTGGCTATTTACATATTCTGATTCCCAAACTTCCCTAATGATAAAAACCATCTGAGATGCATGAGAAAAATGCAGTTCGGCCCCTGCCTAGAAATTCTGATATGTGTGTGTGTGTGTGACTCAGTCATGTCCAACTCTTCATGACCCCATGGACTGTAAGCTGCCAGGCTCCTCTATCCATGGGATTCTCCAGGCAAGAGGACTGGAATGGGTTGCCTCTTTCTTCTTCAGGGGATCTTCCTGACCCAGGAATTGAACCCAGGCTCCTCCCCTGCAGGCAGATTTACCATCTGAGCCACCAGGAAAGCACATAAATTCTGATTCTGTAAATCTAAATGGACTCAGGTTTGTAGATTTTTTTTTTTTTAAAGAATGGTTTTTATGATTAGATAATAATTGGTTTAAAAAAAAAAAAAAACTAAACTAAAACTATTTTAATCCTCACAGCAACCTTTTGAGGTAAGTGAGGTGAATTTGTTGAGACTTAGAACCATTTTGTGACATGTTCAAAGTCAACCATCTAGCAAAGGACAAAACTAGGATTCAAAATTAATGCTGCATTCCCCAAAGCCTGCAAATCTACTGCTCGGCTTTCTCTGCCAAGGCAGGCAAAAGGCTTTCATATTACTGCTGTTCCTCCAACTTGAAGAAGCCAGGGATGCCCTCGAACTAGGCCCCTGGATACAGAGGTCAGTTTCCAACCAACTTAACTGGGACCAGGACGCAGACTGTGTATTGGAGTCAGAGCACAAGTGGATCTGGTTTGGTTTAAACTCTGATCCAGTCTGACAAGAAAAAAAAAAAAGTCAGCTGTTTGGGGGTCTCTGCCTTTGCCCCCTTAGCGCACAGGAAGCTCTATTTTCAGCCAAGGAAACCAGAGGTCTTTCAGTCTATCGCTGTTCCTTCTTACATATGGGCGACAGGCCAGGTAGCATTTCCAAAGGCAATAGGCTTGTCTCAGTAAAGGCACAGAGACAGCGCTGCCTGTGACCTCCCAGTAGAGCACCATTGCAGCTTCTGTGTCACGCAGAGGTGTTTTTCAGCTTTTCTGCCTGAGAACTTCGTCTGTTCTCAGATTTCTGAGTAAACAATGTCAATATTTACTAAGAACTTCCAGGTGCATGGAGAACATTGTGAGCAAAGCAGATCCAACCGTCAGGTTGCTGAGTCTTAAAAACATCAGGTTTGAGAGAATGTGAGAGAGGAACGGACTGCTCTGTCCTGTGAGCTTCCCCTTTATTTACCTTGTTGATGCGTTTTTCTTCTGCACTTGATTTTGCTCTCCTTTAGAACGAGGACTGTTTGTCATTTATCTTTGGATTTCTAGGGTTTGCACAGGGCAGAACATAATGAATGTACAAGATGTTTTTTACTATGAATTGTGAAGGAATTTAACTATGTGATCTTAAGTGAAGAGCTTAATCTCATTTCTGAAAGATGTAAGTAATAATAACTGGCCACCTAGTTCACAAGGTGGTGGTACTAATGAAAGGAGACGTATGAGAACACTCTGTAAACCATAAAAATAATCACATATGAAGACAAGGCAGATGGATTATGTCCTGTCATTATCCAACCCAGTGGATGGTATTACCACAGAGTAAGTACTCAATATCTGACAAGGAACTTGAACCTTAATTTACCATGAGCAGCACGGTGCTCAATTTCACTAAATTCTCACTTCAACCCCATAAAGTAAAGATACTGTGTGTGTGTGTGTGCTCAGTTGCTCAGTCATGTCCAACTTTTGGTGTCCCCATGGACTGTAGCCCATCAGGCTTCACTGTCTTTGGGATTTTTCCCAACAAGAATACTGGAATGGGTTGCCATTTCCTTCTCCAGGGATCTCCTGATTCAGAGATCAGTAAGTCCAAGCTCTTCCATAACTTGCTATAGGTGACCTTGGGAAAGTCATTGATCTTTTAAAAGTCTAGATAGATCAATGACTTTCCCAAGGTCACCTATAGCAAGTTATGGAAGAGCTTGGACTGACCATGTGGGTATCATGTCAAAGTTTTGGTCCTTAACAATTAGTGAGCAAGAATGAATGGGGGGCGGTAAAAGAGAAGAGGGTGGAAGAAAATTTAACACAGAATTATAACTAAGGTAACGAATGCTAACACATATGCAGCATAGAGAAGATATCAAACAATATTCCTGGGCATAATATATTTTTAAATCTAAGATATTTTTTAAAAATAAACATTCATGGCCTCAATACAGTCTCCTTAGGAAAACAACAAGCAAACAATCTCTGTAATCAGTTCCTTCAACAAATTTTACTACTAAAGCATGATGAGTATGTTGAAAGCTCTTGAAACTGTCAGCATCTGCTTTGCTGGGGCTCATCGCATCTGATCATTTATTTGACAGAGGAACAGCTCCAGCTTCTGCAGTTTTCCTTAAATTGCTGAGATTTTCCCCCCAATTAAATCACCCAGTGACAGCAGCAATTCTATTAGGCTACTTTCTTAACTCGGTCACAAAGCAGAAAGATAACAAGGCAAGGCATGCAACAATATAAACCTAGTTAAGAACCATCACTCAGTGGCTTCAGATCCAAATCAAGGCTATGAAATACAGGATGACATGAGATGCTGAAATGAAAGATAACAACCATGTTTCTCTGACGCTCAGGCATTATTACACAGCCACATTTTATATAACAGTCAGCTCAGAGGATTAGTAAAACACAGACTGCAAAACCTGGAAACCCTCCTACCCACATTAAGCTAATTGAGTTGGAGACATCCAATTCATCACATTTGCAGCCTGATTTATAAGCAACTCACCCTGCCCTAGAGCAGAAAGTGAAATGTTATAAGCTAGCTATTCTTAAAATTTCAAGCCCAGCAACTCTGAACCTGTCAATATCTTAAAGGGAGAGAGAAAAGGAAGACTCTAATTCAAGCACACTTCTGTGACCCTGATGAAAAAATAAATACCCAGTGCACATTTTATGACTGACATTTCCATAAAGAGTCGAGCCATGAACCCTCTGTGCCTGAATCCTATAGAAAGTGCATCTTCATTTTAGCAAGTTGATGGGGTAATTTAAAGTCAGTTCTTTGCTGGGATGCAACTTCCATGCAGCATAAAGAAAATAATCTTATGACAGTTAAAAACCCAAATTCAGAGAGGCAAGATATTATAGCTCTTGGCTTGCAGGGCCGGGAAAAGCTTATGATACTAACTAATGAACACAGAAAACTGCCTCATACGTCAAAAACACTGGGAGGAATGGGAACAGAAGCATAAGTCTGGCATTTCAAGCACTCTCTTGAAGCAAATGGGCTGTCTCAGACCTTCTGCTGGTCCAGGGGAAGCTGTCGATCTCTGTTACTGAGAGCCTTCATGGAATCAGGGGTGCCTCACTGATCAAAATCAGTTGCCTTCTATCTTTCCTGACATGTAAAAAAGATTTCTTCTCGAGGACAAGCATTTCTAAAGGGATGGAAGGAAACTTGAAATTCATTCCAACCAGAAATTCTTAACTTTGAGTCTGTGGTCCTGAGAGAGTCCATAGATGGGCTTTAAGTGATCCACCCTTTAAGCAATCATCCTTGAAATTTTATGCAAAAATTGTGTGGTATATATAAATAGCTGTGAAAGTGAAAGTGCTGTACTCAATATGCCAGCAAATCTGGAAAACTCAGAAGTGGCCACAGGGCTGGAAAAGGTCAGTTGTCATTCCAATCCCAAAGAAAGGCAATGCCAAAGAATGTTCAAACTACTGCACAACTGCACTCATCTCACATGCTAGCAAAGTAAGGCTCAAAATTCTCCAAGCCAGGCTTCAATAGTACATGAACCATGAATTTCCAGATGTTCAAGCTGGATTTAGAAAAGGCAGAGGAACCAGAGATTAAACTGCCAACATCTGCTGGATCATCAAAAAAGCAAGAGAGTTCCAGAAAAACATCTATTTCTACTTCATTGACTACGCCAAAGCCTTTGACTGTGTGGATCACAACAAACTGGAAAATTCTTAAAGACATGGGAATACCAGACCACCTGACCTGCCTCCTGAGAAATCTTTATGCAGGTCAAGAAGCAACAGTTAGAACTAGACATGGAACAATAGACTGGTTCCAAATCGGGAAAGGAGTACGTCAAGGCTGTATATTGTCACCCTGCTTATTTAACTTATATGCAGAGTATATCATGTGAAACGCCAGGCTGGATGAAACACAAGCTGGAATCAAGATGGCCAGGAGAAATGTCAATAACCTCAGATACACAGATGACACCACTCTTATGGCAGAAAGCAAAGAAGAACTAAAGAAACTCTTGATGAAAGTGAAAGAGGAGAGTGAAAAAGTTGGCTTAAAACTCAACATTCAGAAAACTAAGATCATGGCATCTGGTCCCATCACTTCATGGGAAATAGATGGGGAAACAATGGAAACAGTGAGATAATTTATTTTGGGGGGCTCCAAAATCACTGCAAATGGTGACTGTAGCCATGAAATTAAAAGATGCTTTCTCCTTGGAAGAAAAGCTATGACCAACCTAGATAGCATATTAAAAAGCAGAGACATTACTTTGTCAACAAAGGTCCGTCTAGTCAAAGCTATGGTTTTTTTTCCAGTAGCCATATATGGATGTGAGAGTTGGACTATAAAGAAAGCTGAGCACTGAAGAACTGATGCTTTTAAATTGTGGTGTTGGAGAAGACTCCTGAGAGTCCCTTGGACTGCAAAGAGATCAAACTAGTCCATCCTAAAGGAGATCAATCCTGAATGTTCATTGGAAGGACTGATGCTGAAGCTGAAACTTCAATACTTTGGCCACTTGATGTGAAGAACCAACTTATTGGAAAAGACCCTGATGCTGGGAAAGATTGAAGGTGGGAGAAGGGGATGACAGAGAAAGAGATGGTTGGATGGCATCGCTGACGCAATGGACATGAGTTTGAATAGGCTCCAGGAGTGGGTGATGGATAGGGAAGCCTGGTGTGCTGTAATCCATGGGGTCACAAAGAGTAGGACAAAACTGAGTGACTAAACTGACTGCTAAATTGTTGTAGTTGTTGTTGTTTAGTAAAAAAAGGACTCTTTGTTTTGTTTTTGTAATTAATTTCTCAAAAAGGCTTATCACTTTGAAATGGTTAAAAGCACTGTTGTCCAACATCCTATCTCATGTCTAAATCATCTCTACAGTATTTTATTGAGGATTTTCTAGACTCTGTTTGAGGTACCTTCAGTGACAGGAAGTTCACTATCACATGAGGCAGCCCATTCTACCTTCAGACTGCTTGACTGAAATAAACAAATAAGTTACATAGACTTTGTCTTCTTATTGTTTACTCTAGAGATCACAGGGCCTAGAGAAATTATAGAGAATAGTCACTTGTGATAAACAATTCAAAGCCAGAAACAGCCATGTCCTCTAAGCTGAGACTCTTCTCCAGGGATCACATCACTCATGCTTTTGATGTTTCCATTTGAGATGATTTTAATCCCCTCATCGGACTATTTGCCCCTCTCTGGTAGCACTCCAATTTGCTGCCCTTCTCCCTGAAATATGCTTCTTAGATCCTAACGCCACTGTCTGGAACAGTGCAGAATTATCTCTCCTTGTTCTTGATATAACAATTCCATTACTGTGGCTGAAAATTGCATTGCCTTTTTCAAGAGCCCCATATACAGACAACTCTGACCCCCTCAAGCTCCGTTTTCTTTATTGTGTGTTGCTCATTTGTTTCCCACTGATTATTCTAAAAAAAAAAAAAAAAAGTAGAAAAGAGAAGGGAAAGGAAAAGAGAGACTAAAGAAACAGGAAGGGAAAGTGCAGGTAGCCATAGGAACATGGCAGGGAGCTGGAGACAGGGCTTTAAGCACTGGGAGTAAAATTCAAGCTGACCAACAACCATTTCTCAGTCTTAATAACTACCCTAAATGTGTTTAGCACTATCCTCAGTGTACAACTGTGGAAACTAGAATTCACAGTGAAAGTTCAAGTCAACTCAGTCATGTCCGACTCTTTGCAACCCCATGGAGTATACAGTCCATGGAGTTCTCCAGGCCAGAACACTGGAGTGGGTGGCCTATCCCTTCTCCAGGGGAGCTGCCCAACCCAGGGGTTGAACCCAGTTCTCCCACATTGTAGGCGGATTCTTTACCAGCTGAGCCACCAGGGAAGCCCAGAGTTCACAGAGGCTCAGTGATTTCTCAAACAGCATACTTCTGATGCCCAACCCACACTGCCCAGCAGCTCTGGTAAAGTACCTGATAAGATAGCATTGCCACTGCCTAGGCTGGTCTTTTAGATATGGCTTCTTTAACATTTGTTTTTAAAGAGCTATTTCATCAGCAGTTACACAAATATTCGAAGCCATCTCTGAGGTAACTAATGAAGAGGCAGACGCTATTCTTATTGAATCAAACTAATACAGGTGATTTAACTGGAGAGATTGAAGGTGAGAGAGACTTTTATGCATTTTCAACAACCTCAGCCTGGCCCTTTGAGAAAGCTGAAAATTGGCATCAACAAATACAAAGTTAGTGATAATTTCTAGCAACATTTCCTGGAAATTGGAATAAGTAAACCTCTGTGACCTGCTGAGCAGAACACACCTGCTTCTTTCCTTTTCTTTAGAAATAGAGAAATAAATTCTGGTCTGAGAATCTGGGACCCGAATTCCTGTCTCAGCTTTAGCATTAACTGTGTGTCCCGCCCAGCGAAAATCTCACAACCGACCTTACTCGTGGTTTCTTTATATGTAAAATAACAGAGTTAGACTATAGTATTTCACACGTTCCTGCTCAGTTCTAAGCTCTCTAGTTCTGTGGGCTTACTGTTGAATTCAGGTCATCTGGCTCCTTAGAGAACTTATTGCCTGGGTCTATGCAGTTCATTCTCTAAGTTGTATCAGGGTCTCAGGTTGTTTGAGGAGGAGCCCCCTATTCTAACTCATATAAATATGCTCAATGTCTAGTGGCAGTGCCGTTTTAATTATTCATAATAGATAAATTAAGCTTATTTTAGAAAGTCTATATGCACATTTTATATCGCTTGTTTATAATTAAAAGCTGGTTATATAAATCGTTCTCTGAGAAAATAAGCTACCAGTAAAACAACTTATTCAATTTCTTCCCTCATAATGGGTGCATGCTCGGTTGATTCAGTGGTCTCGCCTGGAAAATCCCATGGCCGGAGGAGCCTGGTAGGCTGCAGTCCACCGGGTCCCGAAGAGTAGGGCACGACTGAGAGACTTCACTTTCACTTTTCACTTTCATGCACTGGAGAAGGAAATGGCAACCCAGTCCAGTGTTCTTGCCTGGAGAATCCCAGGGACGGGGGAGCCTGGTGGGCTGCCGTCTATGGGGTTGCACAGAGTCGGACACGACTGAAGCGACTTAGCAGCAGCATTCTTTGTGACACTATGAAGTGCAACCCATCAGGCCCCTCTGTCCATGGGATTCTCCAGGCAAGGATACTGGAGTGGGTTGCCATGCCCTCTTCCAGAGGGTCTTCCTGACTCAGGGACCGAACCTGCATCTCTAACGTCCCCTTCATTGGCAGGTGGGTTCTTTACCACTAGCGCCACCTGGGAAGCCCTCCCACATAATACGAGAAGATAAAACCAGAACATTTCTAGAGTACCCGATCTGGAGGTTCAATCACTAGGATTTCAAACTGATTTTTGAAATGACTTCCACATGTGCCCTGTGGCCCATAGGTGGGGCTGGAGGAGACTGTCCTGCACTGGTGCTGCAGGCAAAGTGACTTCAGGAAGCTCCTCTAGAATGCATTTTAAATGCACTTACCTGTGACCCCAAATTGGCCACAAGTTCAAACACACTCCATGTTCTGCCAATAAAGAAGGAACAAATCAACTGCTTTCAGTGATTTCGGAGTCAGTTGGCCTGGGAGCGCGGCCTTGGGGTTAAATTCTCTCACTCGACTCTTGCAACTCCTCTGAGAGTTGGGGGAAATCAATTCAACATTCTCTGCCATTCTCTCTTAAATAAATGTTATGAGGCTTCTTTTGTTTATGTCTATAGAGGAATTTAAAAACTGCCTCCTGGAATGCCATTCATACTTAGTAAGGTTATATAAATCCTCAGCTATATAGTTTCTGTTCACTGCATGATTCACATGGTTTCCTTAATGTATTTAAGTTCTTCATAGAGAAAGGCTCTATTTCTTACTTCCTTTACCATGTCTCATTGTGTTTAGTAAAGTTCTAGCAATACATGTGGCAATCATTCAGTAAACACTGTGCCATCATGGAGTTCAAGACTGCAGTTTTCAATGTTAGCGTGTGACAAAGTCACCTGGAGAGGAAATAAAAATTCAGAGCCCAGGATTGGTGAAGTGCTATGGAACTGGGCCTCTGTGACTCTGATATGCAATCAAGTTTCACAACTTCCTGTTTAAGTGTCTCAACTGGTAATGGCAGCAACAACAGACAATAGACAGAGAAAACAGCAGAGCAATAGTTAATACTATAAAGTGTTCAAATTTCAGGCTCGGCCTCTTCTGACCAATCTGTTTTTAGGAAATGATTAAACTTTTCTGGGCTTAAGGTTTTCTTCCCTACTTACCCACCTTCTGTACTACGGGAAAACTGGACCAGATCAGTGGCTTCCTGGCTTTCTTGACCTTGATTACAGTCAGAAATATACATTGTGAGCCAGAACACATCCACGTTAAACTGAAGCACAGGTTTCTACTTTTGATGTACTCTCATATTTCCTATTGTTCTTTTATTCTAGTCTAAAATTACAAAATAAATTGATTTCACATTTGATGGTAAGTCAGTTGCAGTTTGAAAATCCTGGACTTGATGATTTCTACTATCCCCTTCAGTTTTACAATTATATGGTTCTCATTTGCTGGTGAATAATTTAGCACCGTGACCAAGAGTGAGGGGTCTGATGTCAGACTAGCCGCACTCATACCCCAGATCTAAGAAGAACTAAATGTGTAACCTTAGAAAAGCTTTTCTACCTTCTGAGCACACACTTTCCTTGTCCATAAAGTGGGAATAATAAGAAAACCAATCTTACAGGGTGGCTTAGTGAAATAACCCAATGCATGCAAAGCATTTAGAACAGTGCCAGCATATATCAGGAATTCAATAAATACTATACTTTATATTGTTATTATTTCTCCTAAAACAAACTTTATATAGAAAATTTGGTGAGAAAATATAAAAAGTGAGCAAACATAAAAAGAAAAATTCACAAAACTGAATTTTAGACCTTAGCAGCTCCTTCATAGGACCCCCCTCCATTGCCCCCGTCAAAGTAACTTAGTAGTTTTGTTGAACAAATATAAATGGACAAACACAAACTATTGATACAAGCAAAATCTCCTTGTTAAAGAAAACCCCAGGTAACATACACTTGATTTCAACAATAAAATTGTACCACACAAAATTATGCTAGAGTTATCCCTTCCAGTTCAAAGAAGTGGGATTTGATCTGTATTTAGAATTAGTGAGTTCTGATTATAAATACATTGCCAGACATAAAACAAAAACTGTTTCCATTTTCATGGGTTAATAATATTCTCCAAACTTTTAATATAGCTAATGTGTGAATTCAATAAGGGCATTATATATCTCTATTTTATTGCCCAACAGTTGCTAGGTATGCACTTGTTACTATGAAGCAATGCTTTTTATTTTTTAAGCAGTACATCCTTAAGTAATACAAAATTATATAACTAAATCAGTGCTTCCCACCAAGTAGCTACCTTGAAAGATTGATTATAACGTTCGGCTGCTGCTACTGCTGCTAAGTCGCTTCAGTCGTGTCCGACTCTGTGCAACCCCATAGACGGCAGCCCACCAGGCTCCCTTGTCCCTGGGATTCTCCAGGCAAGAACACTGGAGTGGGTTGCCATTTCCTTCTCCAATGCATGAAAGTGAAAAGGGAAAGTGAAGTTGCTGAAGTTGCTCAGTCATGTCCGACTCTTAGTGACCCCATGGACTGCAGCCTACCAGGCTCCTCCGTCCATGGGATTTTCCAGGCAAGAGTACTGGAGTGGGGTGCCATTGCCTTCTCTGTTATAATGTTCTAACATTCTCCAAAACTAGCCACAAAGCAGAGTATGTTTCTTAATGCTTCAGCAAAGTTTAGTTTGGATTAGTCAAAACCTGGCTGTGTTCCCAACTTATTTGCTATACTTTATTTGAACTAGTCAAAGGGACATTCACTTTTACATGAAAGACAACAGTTTTGAACGATACACCTTTGCTTAGCTGAGATGGGGGTATTCTGCAGAATAAAACCATTCTCTTAAAGACAGCACAAGCGAAAATATAACAAGAGTTCATCTCTACTGAGAGTTCAAAGAGTTGATTAACCTTAAATTTAGATCTCTTCTTACATACACATACATTTTCTACTTTATAAATGAAAACGAATTATCATTTACTGAACACCTACTAGGTGCCAAGTCCTATTCTAAAGACTCGCCACATATTATCTTAACTAAGTCCTACAATAATCCTGTGAGTTTCATGTTATTATTTACCATAGGAGAGAAGCCAATAGGTTTGCTAAAGGACACAGCTAGAAATAAAGAGAGCCAGAATTTGAGCCCAAGGAGGTCTGCTTTCCCCTGTACATTATTGCTTTTCTGGATTAGCTGGGGAAGAGTTTAAAAAAAAAAATCTAAAACTCAGTGGATATCAACACTTATTTATGAATAAATGCATGAGATGTGGAATAATGTATAGACACACACACACACATATGGGCTTCTCTGGTGGCACAGATGTTAAAGAATCTGCCTGAAATCCAGGAGACCCAGGTTCAATCCCTGGGTCGGGAAGATCCCCTGGAGAAGGAAATGGTAATCCACTCCAGTATCCTTGCTGGGAAACTCCATGGACAAAAGAGGCTGGTGAGCTATAGTCCATGGGGTTGCAAAGACTTGGACATGACTGAGAGACTTTTACTTCACTTCACATATACATATATATATATGTATGTGTGTGTACTAATAAAAACTATTGAAAGCATGCTTACTAAAAGGTTACAACTCTGAATTTCTTTAAAGGGGGAGGAGTGTAGGAGTTACACATTGTTTTAGAGCAACAATAACCACAGCATCATTACCAACAGATATAATAAGCATCCTTTAGAGTGGGCAGCCTCTGTGAGCTTTATGTATATTACTTCTAATTCTTATAGAAAGCCTTGGCAGTAGTGAAATCCTAGTCTTAAGAAGCAGTGTGTTGAGTCTTGAGTTAACCCTTTGCTGCTGCTGCTAAGTCGCGTCAGTCGTGTCTGACTCTGTGCGACCCCGTGGACGGCAGCCCACCAGGCTCCTCCGTCCATGGGATTTTCCAGGCAAGAGTACTTAGGAGTAACTAAATCTACAAATAATCACTAATGACATCTAGTTAGGATTGTTCTAAACATTCCTCATTTGAAAAGAAAAAAACTTATTATGCCTTTAATATACATAACAATCTAGTATTTCTTAGAGAAAAATTCATTATTATTGTTATCATTACACAGCTGGGAAAAATAAGAGATTTGGATGTCATTCTCCTGATTTATCTTGCCAAAGCCATGGCGTTACCCATTAACCCTCGGTGGGCTAGTTCCAGTGAACATTTATGAATTGCAAGATACTGTGGTAGGTCCTGTGCCCATTTTCTTCTTCCCTTTTTCCAGTTTCTGGCTTAAACAACCAGGATTGTTTGAGGTATGCTATTGGTACACTTCCCAACTAATGATAATTGAAGCAAGAAATGTTTCATTTGCTTAGAGTTTTGATCAGGAGCGTTTGTGCCTGGATTCAGTATATGTCTGTCAAGGCCATATTTCACTCACATTTCCTCTCGCCAAGGTTCTGGGCCTGGAACAAAATGCATTTTTCACAAATATGTAAATCTCTGCCAAACCATTCTTAGGCTTTTATTAACTAAGAGCTTCTCAATTTAGCCTCACAAAACTGTACTATTTTCCCCAAGACCAGATGCTTTCTGAACCATCAGGTCAGCTGCTTATACCATCTAGTGGAGAGAGACAGAAATGAACAAGGTTTACATTTTTGAAAATTTACTTCTTTTCTAAAATAGCAAAATCAGCTTAGTTTTCTAACTAGTAATATTAATAAAAGCACTATGGCTAGAAAGGAAAACAAATACATAATTTTAAGCCGATGGTCAGGACCCCATGACTGTTAGAGTCAATATATTTCATAAGCTTCTTTCCTTCCTCCCTCCTTTCCTCCCTTGCCCTTTCTTTCTTTCTCTCTCCCCTTCTCTCTTGTTCTTTCTTACTAAAATCAGTGGCCAATTAAGGTGGTGCTAATGGTAAGGAACACGCCTGCCAATACAGGAGACCATAAGAGATGCAGGTTTGATCCCTGGGTTTGATCCCTGAGTTGGGAAGATCCCCTGGAGGAGGGCAGGACAACCCACTCCAGCATTCTTACCTGGAGAACCCATGGACAGAGGAGCTTGGCTAGCTACGGTCCATAGGGTCACAGAGTCAGACACGACTGAAGCAACTTAGCATTCATACATGCACAACAAGTATTAACCAGTCCATCCTAAAGGAAATCAAGCCTGAATATTCATTGGAAGGACTGATGCTGAAGTTAAAGCTCCAATAGTATGGTCACCTGATGCTAAGAGCTGACTCACTGGAAAAGACCCTGATGCTGGGAAAGACTGAAGGCAGGAGGAGAAGGGGATGACAGAGGATGAGATGGTTGGATGGCATCACAGATTCAATGGACATGAGTTTGAGCAGACTCCAGGAGATGGTGAAGGATAGGGAGGCCTGGCAAGCCGCAGTCCATGGGCTTGCAAACAGTAGGACAGGACTTAGTGACTGAAGAACAGTAACAAGTATTAAAAAGGCATTTAGTGTTTGGACAACTCGATTCTAGGCACTATAAATGAGCCATACATTTTTCAGTTATAAGATATGATCCTCATCAATGAGAAATGTATAACTCAGTTTAAAACAGAAACATTAGACAACTAAGGCTTGTCCATGAGATTCTTCAGGAAAGAACACTGGAGTGGGTTGCCATGCCTGCCTCTAGGGGATCTTTGCAACCCAGGGATCAGATCTGCTTCTTTTATGTCTCCTGCATCGACAGGAGGGTTCTTTACCATAGACCACCTGGGAAGCCCACTAATGCTTAAACGTTGTGATAAATTACTCTCTGTTTCATGGTCTCCTCGGTGGTCTTCTCTGTCCATAAGACCCCTAACACGGTAGTATTGTTTCCTGTGATTCGGTCCCCAGCATCCTCCTCCCCCTTAGCTAAGCAGTCCTGCCCATACCACCTCAACTATACAGAAAATGCCTAAGTCTTCATTTCTCAATCAGGTCTCTGTAAATTCCCAGATCTTTATTTCAAACTGCCTGTTAAGCCCTTCTACTTGAGTGTAGCATATATAGATCAAACTCAATTATTCAGATCTAACCTCAGAATCTCTTCACCCCACCCTTAAATCTATCCTTCCTCTGGCATTCTTGATTACCTGCCATGATACTTCCCCTATGCAATTGGTCAAATAAAAAAAAAAAAAGTATGAATTTACTTCCATTTCTTTCTCTCCTCTATCATCTATACTCAATGGGTCTCAAGTTCCTGAGGGTATCTTTTCCTCAATAATCTTTCTAGTTCATTCCATCCTCCATCCCCAGTGTCTCTGCTATATCTCAGAGCGTGTCCACCTGTTGCATTTTGCCTGATGTCCTTGATTGCGATACACCTTTTTCTTGTTTTTCCTCCACTCTGCTGCATGACATGACTAATGGTCTAATTTGCAACTCTGACTAGGAGTCTCCTCTTTTTAAATTGCATAGTCATTCCTCATTACCTACAAGGTGACGTCCAGTCTTCACAGCAGGCCCTTCAATACCTGTTCCCATCCATCTCCCTTGTTTGAAGACATGCTTTGGACCCACTTCTGTATACCTTCTTAGTCCTTACATTCTGTCTCTCTGCCCAACTCAATTACAAATCAAAAGGCCTGCCATTTCTAGAATTCCTCCATCCTGATACGCAAGTGCTAGAATCTAGGACAACCTTGACCAATCTGCTTTATCTCCAACTTCCTTCAAGTCAAAAATAACCTCCCATCTAATGCTTTCTCTGACCACATCTGTCCCCAGATCTCCAGCTCAGAAAAAAATTAAAGCATGTCTCTAGGTCTTGGGAGGATTTTCCTCTCCTTTGCTCCTTTCCTCATTGCACACAGCATGACAGGTTGTATGCACACATCTCCAAGTTCGTAAGCCTATCTATTGCATGTAAGGAACTAGAAAGCACATTCCTCTTTGTGTCCTCAGGGAATAACAGAGCTCCCACATACAGGAGACGGTCGAAGAGATTTTACTGTACAAGTGAATGGATAAATCAATGAATCAAACAATATTCATAAGAGGTTCTGTTCATATTAAACTTAACTGCGTTTCAGAAATGCTAGATGATTTTCCTAGGTTACCCTGCCAGAAATTGCAGTCAGGATTCAAAAATCTATTTTTTGGCTCCAAAGCCCATGATGTTTAACAATAACCACACTACTTTCTGCCTGGAAGCAATGAAAACCTGGACTGGGATAGTAGATGTGGATAAAAAGAGGAAGGTGAGAACACTCAGACATTTGAAAACCAATAAGAGATTACAATGAAAAAAAATTCCATGAGAAACTTCAAAGTTTTCCATTTAGAATATTAGAATAATACTATTACATACTAATATCAAAACATCAATAGTAGTAAGGATAGCTACCATTTTTGCATATTTCTTATGTCACACTGAGCTCTTTATAGCGTTCAAAACTCAAAGAAACATCAATGAATGCCATTATTTTACAAATTAAAGAAACTGAGGCTTAAGGCAGTTAAAAAACTTGAGAGAGCTCACACAGCTAATAATTAGAGGACCAGGCATTTGATCTGATTGAGTCTGATTCTAGGGCCAGGGTGAATTTTTATGTTAAACTTTTCTATTGGTTGTACTAGCCATCGTCTATGTATCTATTATGTTAATAGTATTTTCAGAAGTGTATATATCCAAACAAAAAATAATTTTATTTGGAAGAAAGGGTCTCATGACCAAACATGTTTGGAAAATAGTGTATTAACCAGGTCCCCATCTTAGAAGTTTATATTGCATAATATCTAACAACTGAGAAATTCTTCAATAAAATTAATGCACCTAACCTCTCAAATGTTTTCAGCTTTCACTCCTTTATTTTCCTTATAATGCTGAAAAAATCCCACTGGAAATACTTTGTGAAATACTGGCTTAGTTTCACTGTAGATGTCAATGTGGAAGAAAGAGGAAAAATAAAAACAAAAATAAGATGTGGTCCAGTTCACAGGAGCTTATACATTTATTAGGAGCAAGATAAATGGAATAGCTAAAGGAAAAGACAATACCTGATTCCACAAAAATTATTTAGATTAATAGAATAAGGTATACATAAAAAAGCTAATTATGCAAACTCCTCGTGTTACAGGATATTATAACCAAGTGGAGTCAGGCAAGAGTTAATAGGAAAGACTTCATGGAAAAAGAGAATTTATTACTGTGGCTAAAACATACTTTCCTATAAGTAGGCTCTGGCAACTCTGGTAAGAAAATAGTTTGTGGAATAAAGTACACTTAATCTTTTCTGCCTGC
Organism: Bos mutus; assembly: GCF_027580195.1. NCBI lineage: Eukaryota > Metazoa > Chordata > Mammalia > Artiodactyla > Bovidae > Bos > Bos mutus. The sequence continues at coordinate 10,270,017 of NC_091645.1, read as the reverse complement.
ATTTCTGTATATTGGCTTCCTCATTCATGAGCAATCACTCCCTATAATTTCCCCAAATTTACCCTTCCCCCAGATTCCCCATTGTTTTCCCATATACATTTAACAAATGCCCATTTGTTCAAGAGTGTAAGAGTCTATCCTAACTTCTCATATTCTCACTTTCCAGTAAATCTTCCAAGAATCATTTATCTGGTCTCAATGAGAATCAGAAGACGGAAAATCATGTTTATCTGATTAAAGCAATCTATACCAATCTATAAAAAAATAGCTTTAATCTTCCATGTAAATAATCACTGATGGCTTTGACTATAAGATGTACCAACTTTTTGGGTACCTTAGGAGATGCTGCCAATTTTAACTGCAAGCTGTCATTGATTTTAGGATACACTCAGATTTCAGATATGTAACACATGAGGACATACGTTTAAAATTGATGAAATGCTGTATCCATGATGATTAGGTAAGGGGACAACAGATGGAGAAAAATAAGAAGTCTGTGCCTTCATTTCTTGCTTATTTAAATATCGATGTCACCAATCCCCCAGAAGTCAACTGTTCATACTGCCAATGAAAAATAATTAATTTAACAAGTATTTGTTGAAGGTCTGAGAATATAATAATGAATAAAACCAACACAGATTGACCTTGAAGGCATTCATATAATGATAATATTGACAGTAAATTTATTAAAACAAAACTAATAGTTATAAATAACAACAGAATTAAAATAATTGGTTAAATTTCTGCTCAAACAAATATGGTAATGTGAAACAGCATAGAGTAGCTTTATTCATTTATTGATCAATGTTTGAATCTGTAACTTGAACAATGCTCATTTCTGAAAATTGTAAGATAGTTTATGAAATCCAACACATATAGAATGAACATTTTAAAAGACGAATAACCAAATAAAAAGGACAGAAACAGATCTTGCCAGGTCCTGGGAAGGATAAAGCATGAGGGTTGTGGTGTGGATGGATGTACTTGGGTTTTTCGATGACACACACACCTACCATGAGGACTGTTTCTCAATGCAGAAAACTCTCCAGTTGCTCAAAATGCAGTGTGTCTCTCTTGCTGAGAAACACATTTTTACAATCTCAAGAGATTCTTCAAAAGGGAACTAGCCCCAAATAACGAGCTCTTGACTTGGGAGAGGAACATAGTGCTTTGGGAGTTTACTACTGGGTAGATGGAAATATTTTAAAGATAGAACCTATTTCCCTTCTCTTTTCTCATCATTTTCCCATCTATTAACACTCTTCCCTGTTCTCATTTAGGAAAGTAAATTTCTTAACAAATTCACTTATATTTTGTATCTGCTTAACTTTTAAGAATAAGGCTATATGGGGGGAAAAAAAAAGACTTTCAAATTTTACACACCTAGAGCCAACGAAAGACAATTTGCCCCTAAGATCTCTTTAAAAATAGCAGAACAGTTTAGGGGAGGAGTGATAAAGAATACAGATTTTGGAACCAGAAAGATCTGAGACACCAACGAGGACATTCCTATTCACTAGTTCTATGATTGAAAGGGAACTTTAGAATTTTAAAATCAGGTACACTGCCTCACTGAGGTCAAATGAGACAAATAAAATAAATGATTGTAAGATATTTGCCACGGTAGCAGATTGATGATAACAAAGTCAAAAGCAACGTTTTGTTGTGTTTACTATGTGCCAGCCACTTATTAAGCAATTTACATGTGTCATTTTATTTAATTAGTATAAACGTCCTATGAGATAAATATTATTATTCCCTTCATTTTACTGAGGAAGAACCTGAGATAGAGAGCTAACAGATACTCTGTAAAGAGTACTCTGATAGACGCCTGGGGTCTCACAGTACCTAAGATTCAGGAATTTGAATTCCTATTGCAGAGTAAGGATGAGCAATACATAATTAGAACTCAGATTCCCTCTGAGAGCAACAGGCATATTTAAAATCACAATTTACTGTCTTTTGTGTCCCCATCACCTATTATGATACCCATAGTAGACACTCAATTACTATTTAATGAGCTTATCTAAACTGAAAAGAAAATGCTCACACTTTATTATAGGCCAGTTTCTTTCCTGGAGGTTTCTAAGGTAGCATCTGAAGAGAACACATCCCCATCTGGAGGCCAAGAAAACAAATTCCATCCAATTCACTGCTAAATTGCATTTCTCCTTCCAACCCCATACTTCACACTGGCTGAGGTGCTCTAATGAAAACAGGCTAAGCAATCCATCTATCCGCCAAGCAGCGGGGGTGCTCCAAAGGCAGATGAATCTTAGAACCGAGGTTTCAGGTGCTACGCGGCAATGGGACAAAAGACTGTCAAAGGCTGCAACAGGCAGATTACTCAGCTAACCGTTGGGAGCCCACCAAACATGACATTTAAACTGTTCTCCAGCAATCTCACACTCTGTTCAGGCATGCCATGTGTAAATTCCTAATTAATACTAGAGAACCACACTGCTGTCTATTTTTTTAAAGACTCATTTTGATTATAATATTTTGATACTATTTTTATTGAGAAATAAATCTTTTTTAGGATTTATTTAAGGTTTATTTTGACCATTTTTAAACTCTTTACTGAAATCATCGGAACACTGTTTCTGTTTTATGTTTTGGTTTTTTGGTCACGAGGCACGTGGGATCTTAGTTCCCTGACCAGGGACCGAAACTGCAATCCCTGCCTTGGAAGGTGGAGTCTTAACCACTGGACCTCCAGGGAAGTCCCCACACTGTCTTCTAAGTAGGATCCAGGGGGAGGTATCTCATTGTGTGTTTTGTCTCCTCACTTTTCCCCCTTTTAGTGCTTGACCCAAGAGCACCAGACAGATCAAAGAAGCAACAAGGTTGAAACTGTGCCAGGTCTAATGGAGAATTTGTACCCTCTTAGCACATCTCTGGCTCTAATAGGCTTCCTTTATGAGAAAATAACACATTAGATTTTAATCAGGGCAGGTTTCCCAAACACTTGAACTGTGATGATATAATAACCTCTTAACGACTTTTGATCAGGAAATGTGTTTTTTGTGACTATAAAATTACATGTGCTTGAGTCTGATCATGCAGGGCCATGCTGGGGCCAGCTCGTCCTGTCTCATGAGAACCTCACGCGCCAATCTTTGTGAGTGCATCCAGCACCTTCAGGCTGGTAACCTGAAATCAGCCATGATGGCATACACCGTGACTTTGGCAAACGCAACACCCTGGGCTGTTTTCTTTTATGGAAAAATTGTGCATTTATTTCTATCACTTTTGCCGATACAAGGAAGGCACACAGACTCTTCATTAAGACAATCTAATAGTATATCTTGTTCAGCACAAACAACACTCTAGAGGGTCATGATGGAAACCTCCTGGCCCCAAAATAGCTAACTGGCAGGCTGGGTGCAGAAGCCCTGGATGAGGTCACCTTTCCATTCTCTTTACAATACACTGGGGGGCCACACTGCTTAGCTGGTCATTCCAAAAAGGAAAAAAAGCCTATTCTAACCTTGATGTTTCATATCAGAGGTTTATTATTCACAGGTGCTACTTTTAAAACCGATGTGAAAAAACAACAACAACAACAAAACTGATGTGAGAAATCTTCAGCAAAAGACATCACTACAGTAAAACCATGAACACCAGAAAAATAAATAAAGAACATAGTAAGAAAAAAGATAGAAGGGAGCAACTGAAACAAAATAAAACTGAAGAAAACAACCAAAGTGGAAGACATTGAACTCTGAGATTCCTGGAGTCAAGAGATAAAGGGGAGAGAGGAGAGATCCCTTTATATCTGAGAGATGATCTTCAGCAAAAAACTAAGTTGCCTTCAACTTGAATAGACATTTTCCAAATGAGGCATGAAGCACCGTTACACATGGTATAATCCCCAAAAGTGCAGATATTCAGTAATTAGATTATCAAGTATATGCTGAATATGTAACGTACAAAATGAAGATCTGATAGTCCTTTAATTATTTTGTTCATATTTTTTACTGTTGCCAGGTTAGCTTTAGACTAGCCTCCATCATCCTTCTCATCTTAAACCCATTGGGGACTCTGCTCTAGAGCTGATTAGGAAAGGACGTGGTAGGTTGTGAGGACTAACAGTTGGGGAGGCTTCATGGAGGGTCTTACAGGGATTCCTTCATCCAGTTAGAAAAACATCTGAAGTGCAACTCCTCTCTGCACAGTCCAGTCTCCCAGCTTTGCCTTTTCTCAGTTTACACTGGTCAGTACTGATTTAGGATGAGCAATTTTTTTTTTTTTTTTTTTTGCAAAGATGAAAGATGCTTAAAGCAGGAAGGGATTCATCTGACCCTGGAGTGAAATCACTGATTTCTACAGTTAGACCAAACCCTTAGAGACAACTTTGTGCGCTCTCCTGCCGAAGAAGGAGCCCTTTCCTCTGTATCACCTCTAGGTCATCAGACAAGCCTGGAAGGTTTCTGCTGCTGCTGCTAAGTCGCTTCAGTCGTATCCGACTCTGTGCGACCCCATAGATGGCAGCCCACCAGGCTCCGCCGTCCCTGGGATTCTCCAGGCAAGAACACTGGAGTGGTAGGGACAGGCAACTTGTAATTTACAAAACAGTATTTTTGGAGGTAGCACTAGTTGACATAAGTTGTGGTCCTATAATGATCCCAAATATACATTCCTATTAATTATACACAGTGGTTGTGCTTACGCCCACTGATATCATGATTCCTACATGACAGCCCTAAGTATGAGAAGGTAAATCTCTGTTCCCTATGCTTTTGTCTCCTCTTCTCCTGGCTGACCATACCTATTCCCATCCATCAGTGATTTCCAAAGAAAATTCCTTGGAAAAGACTTCTTTTCTTTCTGGGAAGAAATGAGCGATGAGTTTCAATAGCAAAATATTAAATATTGACTGGAATGTGATAATTAGCCCAATATTCTAATGTGTGGTAACCAGAACTAGTTCATTTAATAATGCAGGTTTAGGCTGCCAAGGTACTTAAAATGTACCAAATTTTGGAACTATATTAAACATAATATAGCCTTTCTCTGATGTTTTGGAAGGTATAATAAGATCCCAGAAGGCATCAGGGCAACCTTCATGGCTACATTTTTTACTGCAAGCAGCTCTATGAAAGTGCCAGTGAAGTGAACGTTCTAGCTAACAAAATAAAATTTTTTTTAGCAATATCAAGGGGCTGTGTGGTAGTTTTTTTTGTTTGTTTTGTTTTACATTTAAGTTCGCTCCTATTACATCATTGACTCTAGTTCCATTTTCCCTTTAATTGACTTTAATCAACATTTATAAGCTTTTACCCAAGACACAAAATCCCATAGCATCAGCAAAGCAAATGACACAGTAAACTGTAACCAAGGAACACAGAAATTTCTTAACTCTCATTTCATTGTCCCTTCCTGTCAAAATAGCACTTACCCAAAAATTGTTTTAAATCTAAGAAAAAAAAAATGTAGAAAGCATCGGAAAAGTATGACACCAAATAGAAAGAATTATAAAATAGAGCTGTTGATGAACCAACTCACAGATTCTTTTTTAGTCTGTAAGGTAAGGCAATTACGAGGTGTCATCATGTTATAGTTATCTGGAGCCAAGCAAATAGAGGGAGAAGTACAATTTGAATGAAATCTTGATGTCCTTGTGGGCTCTGTAAATACACGGATCCGTGGATTTTCCCATTCAGTTTGTCAGTGTTTGGTCTCTCTTTAGCCCATGTGCAGAAACTAAAAGGATTTTCCAGACACTTAAACAAATAACAGTGAGAGTAACTGTCCTGTGTCAGGAATTCCAGGTAAACCTCCAAACCACAGAAAGACCCTTTGGCAACCATGTCCCACCGTAGTGTTTTAAAAGAGCCCCACTTAAGCCAGCAGACACCTCCCTTAGCAATGCATACCATCCCCTGCCGCCAGCTCTAAGAGCAATAGAACTGACCTTCAGAGGAGAGATGTGAGACTGCAGGACGTATCCATGGACATTTTCTATCTGAGACAGGTTCTTTTCTGACACATGCACCAGTTCAGGGCCTCTCACTTCGTGGGTCAGTCGAGGTAAGGAATGATCGTGTGGAGCGTCTTCATCTTGATAGCGATACTTCTAGGAGAAAAGACAAAGAAAAAAAAGCATGAGTGTTTGCAAAAGGTACCGTTCTGAACTTCACGTTCTCACTTCATGTACAGGGCACAGTGCTCACCTATGGCTGATATCACCCAACAGACCTTGCTACAGCCCCTTTGGGTGGGCACCACAAACTAGGTCACTGGCAAGCCACATCGAACCAACCATCAGTGCCAAGCAATGCTGATGACTGGTCTTTGCCTTTAATGTACTATCTCTGTTTATAAAACATAGAAGCATGATAACAAATGACACTGAGACAATTTACCTAAGTAGGTGAGGAGGTATCCCTCCAAAGGATCAGAATAGCTAAATATGTGCTAAAAATTTTAGGCCATGGATGGAAAATTAAAAAAAAAAAAAAGTGCGGAGCAAGAAGACAGAATTCTGATGCAACCAGTTGGGGAATCTAATTTTGATTCAGAAAGCATGAAAGTTGTAAGTTTTCTAGGAAATAAGGGAAAATTTCTGCCACCTGCATTGTTTGTATTGGCCTCCAAAGAAAGAATATTTTCTTCCTTTCATATCCAAGGAGGAGGAGTGTTGATTTGGGTTAGTTAGACTCTAGGACAAAGGTTCACAATTTCCAAAGATGGAGCTTTCGTTTAAAGAACTTAACAATTAAGGCCGCCCCCCCCCCAAAAAAAAATCTGCCTGAATTATATTGAGAGGATTCCCTGAAGGGAAACAGATAAGGAAACAGTTCCTTCTCTCTTGGTCCCTTTTGTTCTTTGTCATCTTCCTTCCACACGCCTGTAATAGTAAGAGCATCCTCTGTCAACAGTAAGGCCCTCCTCTGGGTCTTCCAAGCACACCAAAGGGAGCTGGCAGAGAGAGAAACGGGCCAGGACAAGGCACGCTCTGTGGGGAGGGTCAACACGGCCATGGGTCAGTCTCCATCTCCAGCCTTGGCCTGGGTGTCCCCTTCTTCTGTCTCTCTTTGCTTCTCACCCCATTTCCTTCAGACCTACCCCACTGTTAGAGTCTCACTGTTTCATGGCTATTAGTCTACTTGGGGGAGAAAAAACGGAACCCTCTATATCCTACATGCAACCCAGCTAATAAAATGTTAGTTTGCCTTGTTTTTCCTTTGCTCCCTGTGAATGGCAAAGGGGTAATTGGGGGAGGAGATCCAAAACTGACACAACACCACAGGTTTACCTGTGACGCCTACCACTTCCCAGCACCCCTTTCTTATCATCGCCGACTACCACTTCCCAGCACCCCTTTCTTATCATCGCCGACAGCTACTATTATCATATCAAGTCACAAACAACACATTTTCTTACAAAACCATGCTTATGTTTCTCTCATTTTTAGGTGAGAAATATGATTTCTTAAACATCAGCTCTCCAGCTGACTCATAAACTGACAGTAACAAGAGGAACCACTCAAGGTTGGCAATTCAATCTTGAGTCCATTCTTACTCAGTTGATCATCATTACTTTTATTTTCCAGGGAGGCTTTCCACAGTGTTCCCAGCTTAATATCAGTTTCAAAACAAAAATTACAGCTGACAATATCATGAAGCAGTTTGCAGAGAACTCTCATTTATTTCTTTCATTCCAATTCTTCTTATCTGTGATGCTCCATTTTACTTATGAGAGAACTGACATTTAGAGAGGTTAAGAGATTTGTCCAGGACCCCCTACATACTGGTCATGAGAGCCAGGATCCTGTCCAGATAATCGGAATCTGAATCCTCTTTCTACTCTCATAAAGCTCCCCCGTGAGATGAAATCCAAGCCTACAGCAGCTTGGTTAAAAAAAAAAAAAGCACTTCATGGAGGACAGACAACAAAATGAGGGTAGAACATTCCAGTGCATTACAAAATACCATACTTTTATTTTCCTAACTCTATGAATAATTTGGGAAGGTCATCTGACTTAGAAACATGAATCAAGCTTAATATTCATTCTGGATCAGTTATGTGGGGTTTGCTGGAAGTGGAATAATGTCATACACATGCCCAGTTTAGTGTCTCTGGCTTTCAGCCTACAGCCCTTCCACGACTCCTCCCCCTTCTTCAGTTCTCTCTCTGGGAGGCACTGCCATCTCTGCGATCCCCCGAGCCAGAAAAGTAGGAGTCAGTGAGTCTCCATCCTCTCTTTCACCCCCTGCCATCTGCCAGTTCAATAAATCACTGAGTCTACCTCATTATTATCTCAGATAGCTCTTGAGCCTACTTGGTCCTCATCTCCTACCACCTCCGTGAACCACTGCCCACGTTCGGGTTGGCAGCTCTCAGCTGGACCACAGCGGCAGCCTCTGGACTGGACAGACTGCTGCTGAGGTTGCCCCTTTCCCATACATCCTGGCCAACAGGGGTCCCCAACCCTCGGGCCACGAACAAATAGCAGTCTTATGGACTGCTGGAAACGGGGTCGCACAACAGAAGTGAGCGGCCAGCGAGCACGTGAAGCGTCATCTGTATTTGCAGCTGCCCCCCATCGCTTGTATTACTGCCTGAGCACCACCTCCTGCCAGATCAGCGGCAGGATAATCAGGTCATGTGCTTGAATCATCCTGAAACCATCCCCACCCCACCCCAGCCCAGCGAAAAAAATGTCTTCCACCAAACTGGTCCCTGTGCCAAAATGGTTAAGGACGGCCGCTGTACATATGCCAAGGGGCAGGCTTTCTGAATCTTACAGTGACAGAGTCTTTCTCTTTAAAACACCTCAGTGGCTCCCACTGACCACGTGACAGAGCTCAAGCTTCCTTTCCTCGTGGTAAGTGACCCCCAACACCACTACATGAGCTGAGTCCCCACTAGTGCTGAACTCCTGTATCTCACCGCTCTTATGGCAAGACTATGGAATAAACATAAACGTATCATTACCTCCAATTTTAAAGGATTTTTTAAAAAATTGTTAAATACAGTCTTGGACTCTGTGGGAGAGGGAGAGGGTGGGATGATTTGGGAGAATGACATTGAAACATGTATAGTATCATATATGAAACGAGTCGCCAGTCCAGGTTCGATGCATGATACTGGATGCTTGGGGCTGGTGCACTGGGACGACCCAGAGGGATGGTACAGGGAGGGAGAAGGGAGGAGGGTTCAGGATGGGGAACACGTGTATACCTGTGGCGGATTCATGTTGATATATGGCAAAACCAATACAATATTGTAAAGTGAAAAAATAAAATAAATTAAATAAAAGATAAATAAATAAAAGACAAAAAATAAAAATAAAAATTGTTAAATACACATAAAATTTACCAGCTGAACTGTTTTAAGCATATGAAAGTGTGTTACTCGCTCAGTTGTATCTGACTCTGCGATCCCATGGACTGTAGCCACCCAGGCTCCTCTGTTGATGGAATTTCCCAGGCAAGAACACTGCAGTGGGTTGCCATTCCCTTCTCCAGGGGATCTTCTCAACTCAGGAGTCCAACCCGGGTCTCCTGCACTGCAGGCAGATTGTCTATCATCTGAGCCACTAGGGAAGCCCCTTTTATGTGTATCAGATCAGATCAGTCGCTCAGTTGTGTCCGACTCTTTGCAACCCCATGAATCGCAGCACGCCAGGCCTCCCTGTCCATCACCAACTCCCGGAGTTCACTCAGACTCACGTCCATCGAGTTGGTGATGCCATCCAGCCATCTCATCCTCTGTCGTCCCTTTTCCTCCTGCCCCCAATCCCTCCCAGCATCAGAGTCTTTTCCAATGAGTCAACTCTTCGCATGAGGTGGCCAAAGTACTGGAGTTTCAGCTTTAGCCTCATTCCTTCCAAAGAAATCCCAGGGCTGATCTCCTTCAGAATGGACTGGTTGGATCTCCTTGCAGTCCAAGGGACTCTCAAGAGTCTTCTCCAACACCACAGGTCAAAAAGCATCAATGCTTCGGCGCTCAGCCTTCTTCACAGTCCAACTCTCACATCCATACATGACCACAGGAAAAACCATAGCCTTGACTAGATGAACCTTTGTTGGCAAAGTAATGTCTCTGCTTTTGAATAAGCTATCTAGGTTGGTCATAACTTTCCTTCCAAGGAGTAAGCGTCTTTTAATTTCATGGCTGCAGTCACCATCTGTAGTGATTTTGGAGCCCAGAAAAATAAAGTCTGACACTGTTTCCACTGTTTCCCCATCAATTTCCCATGAAGTGGTGGGACCGGATGCCATGATCTTCGTTTTCTGAATATTGAGCTTTAAGCCAACTTTTTCACTCTCCACTTTCACTTTCAGTTTATTCACACTGACGTGCAACCGATCTTCAGATTTCATCTTGCAAAATTGAAACTCTTTACTTATTAAACAACTCAGCATTTTCTCACCTACAGCCGCTGCCAACCCCCATTCTACTTTCTGTTTATATAAATTTGGCTACTCTATGAATTTGGCAATTCCGCCTTGTATCAGTGGAATCACATGGTGTTTGCTTCTCGTGACGGGCTTACTTCTTAATGCCTTCAAGTGTCCTCCATATTGTAGCATGTGACAGGATTTCCTTCTTTTTAGGGCTGAATAATATCCCATTGTATGTATATACCACATTTTGTTTCTTCATCCGTCTGTAGATGAGCTGCTGGCTGCTTCAACCTCTTGGCTATTGAGGGTAAAGCTGTTATGAACATGCATTTACAAAAACATGTTTGGAACTATGCTTTCAATTATTTTGGAGAGATACCCAGAAGTGGAATTGCTAGATCATATGGCAATTCCATTTTTAGTTTTTTGAGGAATTTTTTAAGCTTTAAAAACTTTAACATATGTAAAGCCATATTCATGTCACTCATCACAGCCAGGAAGTGCTTGTGTTCTACAACCTAAATATCCAAGAACACCAAAAGTAAAATTTTGCAAAGTTAAACTGATTATAGAAGCTCCTCAAAGATTCTTGCAGTAAGATTCAGCTGGTATAGAGAAAGATTTCATTCATAAAAATATACATCTCACTGAATTGTTTGGCAGAATAAATCAGGACACAGAGAGATAATAAACTTGGTTAACCTTACATGGTACTGTAAAGAACTTATTTAATTATTTTCAGAAAATTAAGATCCAATTTGAAGAGTGATACAGGCTTAAATTAGACTGTAAACTCAATCTTGATGATCAATTAATGCTTTATTAGTAAAAATTGTTCATCTTAACATTCACTGATCCTCTGGACTCAATCTTGACATTACCTTTTCTCAGAAGCTTTCATGAAACGCAAATCCGAGGTTTTGTGGATATTCCCATAGTTGCCTATACCCCCCAAATCACAACTTTTATCATGCAATATGATTGTGTATATTTGGAGTTTTTATATTGCACTATAAGGTTCTGTGAGAACAGGGGCCATTTGGGTGTGGTTTATCCCCATATCTGCAGTCCTTTAACCAAATGCCTGGCACATATGCTCAATAACTATTTATTGAATAAAGTTATGACTGACAATTAAACAAATTGATGAGTTGGGTATAACCTGCTCAAGCTACCAAGTAATTCTGGCTCCTGAATGCAACCTCTTTCATTGTGAAACATTGTCAACTCAGGCTTAAGCAAAAACAGACCACATCATTGGACTGACACAATGTCAAACGATACCAGATTCTTAAGCATTATATGTCTCTCACCACATCTTTCCTTTCAGTTATATATGCTAAGAACCCAAACTGAATGTGAACCAGTTCTTGACCTTGAGAAGGCCACAAATTACCGAGTAAATAATACATACATGCAGCTAAGTCACGTGCACAGTGATAACTGTATTACTGACGGTAAACTGAGTTTTGTGTAAACAACTGTATTACTGAGTAAAAACTGAGTTTTACTGAGTGTAAACAGAGAAATAGGTAATCAACAGCTCTGAAGCGTTCCAGATTGAAAGAGGATCTAGAATGATAATAGAAAGAAACTGCTGCTTTATTGACTATGCCAAAGCCTTTGACTGTGCGGATCATAACAAACTGGAAAATTCTTAAAGGGATGGGAATACCAGTCCACCTTACCTGCCCCTGAAAAATCTGTATGCAGGTCAAGAAGCAACAGTAAGAACTGGACATGGAAAAATAGACTGGTTCTACATCGGGAAAGGAATACACCAAGGCTGTATATTGTCACCCTGCTTATTTAACTTATATGCAGAGTACATCATGAGAAATGCCAGGCTGGATAAAGCACAGGCTGGAATCAAGATTGCTGGGAGAAATATCAATAACCTCAGATATGCAGATGACACCACCCTTACGGCAGAAAGTAAAGAAGAACTAAAGATCCTCTTGATGAAAGTGAAAGAGGAGAGTGAAAAAGTTGGCTTGAGGCTCAACATTCAGAAAACTAAGACCATGGGATCTGATCTCATCACTTCATGGCAATAGATAGGCAAACAGGGGAAACAGTGAGAGACTTTATTTTGGGGTGCTCCAAAATCACTGCAAATGGTGACTCTAGCCATGAAATTAAAAGCCACTTGCTCCTTGGAAGAAAAGCTTTGACTAACCTAGACAGCATATTAAAAAGCAGAGACGCTACTTTGCCGACGAAGGTCCGTCTAGTCAAAGCTATGGTTTTTCCAGCAGTCGTGTATGGATGTGACAATTGGACTATAAAGAAAGCTGAGAATTGAAGAACTGATTCTTTTCAATTGTGGTGTTACAGAAGACTCTTGAGAATTCCTTGGATTGCAAGGAGATCCAACCAGTCAATCCTGAAGGAAATCAACCCTGAATATTCATTGGAAGCACTGATGCTAAGCAGAAACTCCAATACTTTGGCCACCTGATGCAGAGACGACTCACTGGAAAAGATCCTGATGCTGAGAAAGATTGAGGACAGGAGGATAAGGGAGCATCAGAGGATGAGATGCTTGGGTGGCATCACCAACTCAGTGGACATGAATTTGAGAAAACTCTGGGAGATAGTGTAGGACAGGGAAGCCTGGCGTGCTGCAGTCCATGGGGTCGCAAAGAGTCAGACATGATTTAGTGACTGAACAACAAGAGACCTAAACAATACTCCTCCTGGTACCAGACAAGTGGTCCTTCTCCTTTATTTTTCCAGTTTTCTCCAAGAGATGACTAAGCAAAAGATGACAAGAACCAGTGAGCGGTGCCATGTTTAACTCAAACACCAGCCTCCAGAGGAATCATTCTGATATGACTTGGAAGACTCTCTCTGCTTAGATTTAACTTCAGCTATACCAAAAAATGGTTTTTCTGTACTACTAAGACTATTATTAATATTAACATTATTAACAAAAATACTAATTCTAACATGAATGGTAATATTAAAACCATTAATAATAATTCACCTACAGTGCAGGAGACCTGGGTTCGATCCCTGGGATGGGAAGATACCCTGGAGAAGGGAAAGGCTACCCACTCCAGTATTCTGGCCTGGAGAATTCCATGGACTACACAGTCCATGGTGTCAAAAAGAATCAGATACAACTGAGCAACTTTCATTTTCATGTTTCAGGAACTATGCTAAATGCTTTACACACATCATTACATCTGGGGGATTGGTGTTACAATTTCCATCACCTCAGGCTTGGTCAGATGGGCATTTTTTTCTAAGCTTACATACCAAGCAAACCAGGATTCAAGCACAAGTCTGACTCTGGAGCTAGAGCACTTCACTTAAATATTCTTCTAAACTAATTAGGACTCCAAGATCTTAAGAGACTAATTATATCTTCAGGAACTATAACTATCAGGAAATCTTCAAGAGTCATCTGACAAGGGAGATTAAACCATTCTGGAAGAGGTCAAATCCTGATTTAAGAACTGGCTCTATACAGGTGAACTTATCAATATTTGCAAAGCAGAAATACAGACACAGACATAGAGAACAAACACACGGGCACCACAGGGGAAAGGGGGTTGGGATGAATTGGGAGACTGGGGTTGACACATATACACTCTATGTATAAAACAGGTAACCAATGAGAACCTGCTGTACAGCACAGTGGTTATGGCTGCTCAGTGCTCTGTCATGACTTAAATGGGAAGGAAATCCAGAAAAGAGTAGACACATATATGCATATAGCTGATTCACTTTGCTGTACAGCAGAAATTAACACAGCACTATAAAGCAACTACATTTCAACAACAAAAGATAAAAAGAATCAGCGCTAATGTTCTGGGCAACTCTGAGTCCTCTCTCATTCCAGGGCTTGTCTCTTAGTCATTGACGCCAGACTGGGCAACTTTGAGGGTTTCTGAATTTCCTTTAGAAGGAGGGTCACTGAGGAAGGCCTCTGCTTTGATGTACGTGCCTTCTTCTTTTCCTCCCCTCAGCTCAGCCCACTGGAGGGCCCTCTGGGACAACAGAACTTTTGTAAACCAATACTATGTTCTCTCCTAGCTCCAATGGGAACCAGGCAGAAGTGCTCAGGCCAGAGAAGAATTTATGTTCTTCCCTAAAATAATTTACATTCCCTGTTGGAGCTCATTTTGTCTCTCATCTCTGGAATCCCATGCCCTTCCCCATTCTGAAATTTAATTCCACCCCTGGTTTATTTCCTCAGGCAAATTTTTTCAGGTCCTAGATAATCAGACTGAATGTCATTCTCTCTTAGACACATACTCTGACCGACTGTTAAGGTTCAAAGGATGTCCTTTAGGCTCCCAGCCTCTTGATGAAAGTGAAAGAGGAGAGTGAAAAAGTTGGCCTGAGGCTCAACATTCAGAAAACTAAGATCATGGCACCTGGTCCCATTACTTCATGGCAAATAGACGGGGAAACAGTGGAAACAGTGACAGACTTCATTTTTGGGGGCTCCAAAATCAATGCAGATGGTGATTGCAGCCATGAAATTAAAAGACGCTTGCTCCTTGGAAGAAAAGTTATAACCAACCAATCTAGACAGCATATTAAAAAGCACAGACATTGCTTTACCAACAAAGGTCCATCTAGTCAAAGCTATGGTTTTTCCAGTAGTCATGTATGGATGTGAGAGTTGGACTATAAAGAAAGCTGAGTGCCCAAGAATTGATGCTTTTGAACTGTGGTGTTGGAGAAGACTCTTGAGGGTCCCTTGGACTACAAGGAGATCCAACCAGTCCATCCGAAAAGGAATCAGTCCTGAATATTCATAGGAAGGACTGATGCTGAAGCTGAAACTCCAATACTTTGGTCACCTGATGTGAAGAACTGACTCCTTGGAAAAGATCCTGATGCTGGGAAAGATGGAAGGCAGGAGGAGAAGGGGACAACAGGGGATGAGATGGCTGGATGGCATCACCAAATCAATGGACATGAGTTTGAGTAAACTCTGGGAGTTGGTGATGGACAGGGAGGACAGGCGTGCTGCAGTTCATGGGGTCTCAAAGAGTCGAAGAGGACTGAGCAACTAAACCAAACTGAACTGAGGGTTCTTCACAGTTTCCTGCTATTAAATAACAGCTCTAAGGCAATGGCACCCCACTCCAGTACTCTTGCCTGGAAAATCCCATGGACAGAGGGCCTGGTGGGCTGTAGTCCATGGGGTCGCTAAGAGTCGGACACAACTGAGCGACTTCACTTTCACTTTTCACTTTCATGCATTGGAGAAGGAAATGGCAACCCACTCCAGTGTTCTTGCCTGGAGAATCCCAGGGATGGGGGAGCCTGGTGGGCTGCCGTCTATGGGGTCGCACAGAGTCAGACATGACTGAAGCGACTTAGCAGCAGCAGCAAACCACAGTGACCTGTCTGTGTGTCTGTCTCTCCTACTAGCCCATGAGCACTTCTGAGTAGAGACGGAGTTGAGACAGGCCTGGGGCCTGGGACCCTCTGCTGCAGTTTTGCAAAGCTTGTACCTGGACATACCTCCCCTCGAGCTACAATATACAAAGACTATATGGAACTAAAAACAACTGTGTGCATGGGACAAAAGATACAAAGACCAAAAAAAAAAAAACCCCAAAAAAACAACTGCCATTTCTGAAGAGCTAGGAGTCAAAAAACTGGGTGTCTGGAAAAAAAACAGGGCATTGTGTGTGCCCCTCTGCATTCAACTCCACAAAGGGGTGGGCCAACCATCTCAGCCACCGTCCCAGCTCAACCCCTGGACACATCCCTACCCTCATCGCATGTAAGGAAGTAGCTTGCCCCTATCGAGGGAGCGAACAACCAAACCTTTTACTTGATTTTGCTCTTGTGCTTAGTCACTCAGTCACGTCTGACTCTGTGACCCCATGGTCTGTAGCCCGCCAGGCTCCTCTGTCCATGGAATTTTCTGGAGTGGGTTACCATTTCCTACTCCAGGGGATCTTCCCAACCCAGGGAATGAACTTGTTTCTCCTGCTTAGCAGGGGGTGGTTTTTACCACTGTGCCGCCTGGGAAGCTGGCACAAGAGCCCTGATAAAGCCTTGGCTCAACTTCTGGTTTGGCCTCTTGTCAATTTCTGTTGATTAAGGAAGGCCAAGAACCCTATTCAGTATCAGAGTGATAGTCATCTCAATCTCCAGTGGACCACAGTAAGACATATAGAAACTGATGAATGTGACATTAACTGAAGTAAGTAGACTGAAGTCATCTGAGCAATAATATGATCAATCTGATGAAACAGCCCTCCCAGCTGAATCATCATGCAATCATACTGGGACTCTTATTCTGCCACCGGGCCCTCCCACGTGGATGGCCATGACTGGATCAAATTCTGCTCACTGCATTCTGTTGAGGCCTGTTGTGAGTCAGAACCATCCTGAGTTTCCCAGGATTCCAACGCAGGTTCCTGCAAGCATCTGGTCCATCCCTGGGAGGTTCTGCAAGGTTTGGAAGATGATGCTGCAAGAGCAAGGTGTATAATAGCTGAGGGAGAAGTCACAAAGTTTTCAAGGTCTCATAAATAAAATCCTGGGTCTAGTGGTTTCTGCAATAAAAAGTGCTCTGCTTCCCCCTGGCTGCAGGAGCTGGCACTGTTCTGATGAGAGACAGAAACAAGTCAGTGAGAACCAGAATATGTTTGTGTGCTCTTGAAAGGGAAGTGTGTGAAAGTGCCTTTGTTGTTTGGTCACTCAAACATGCCTAACTCTTTGTGACCCCATGAACTGAAGCACACCAAGCTTCCCTATCCTTTACTATCTCCCAGAGACTGCTCAAACTCATGTCCGTTGAGCTGGTGATGCCATCCAACCATCTTATCCTCTGTCACCTTTTTCTCCTCGTGCCCTCAATCTTTCCCAGCATCAAGGTCTTTTCCAGTGAGTCGGCTCTTCACATCAGGGGCCAAAGTCCTTGAGCTTCAGCTTCAGCCCTTTCAGTGAATATTCAGGGCTGATTTCCTTTAGGAAGGACTAGTTGGATCTCCCTGCTGTCCAAGGGACTCTGAAGAGTCTTCTCCAACAGCACAATTCAAAAGCATCAGTTCTTCAGCACTCAGTCTTCTTTAAGGTCCAACTCTAAGATAGTAAATGTTGTGCACTTTTCAAAGAGTGTTATACAAAGTATCCCATTTAAGACTGACAGCAACATTGTGAAGCAGGTACAAACTTAAGGCAAGATTACAGCTTCATACACAAAGCCTGACATTTAGTAAATGCTCAAAACCTCTTGGCTTCTTGCCTTCTGTTAATATAGCAACAGATAGCATTCTTTGTGTCAAGTCTTAACCCCTGTGTAATCTACGGTTATTTGAGACCAGGAACCTCTGCCATCTGTCTTTGTCTCCTGCGGAGCCTCAGGCCAGAACAAGGGCCACGTAGCGGGTGCTCAATAGACTTGGCTGACTGCATACTGCCACTGGGAGAAGTCTCTCAGCTTTAAAAATGTGTAGAAGAGAAGCACTGATTTTCAGAGAAGCATGAAGTCACTTAGAAAGTTAAACATAAATAACAGTCTGGCAAAGAGTGATAAACCTCTAAGAAAGAAGTGAGTGAAGCTCAGAAAACAGGAAAAAAAAAAAAAAAAAAAAGAGAGTGAGGAAAGTAGTCTCAAAAAATGAATTATATGAAAATAAAGGGTTTTCCTTTCTTCTCAAGACTGTATAAGTTTATCTTTCAAAACAGGGTATTCTTATCCAGGCCTTGCCTCCACCATCTTATTTTGAGGAAAATATTTTGCTTAATAAATGGCTGTTTCTTTATAGGGACTTTATTCACCAGAGACTTGGGCGGTATGTAGCTAGCCAGCCCTCTTTTCCAGTTCCTTCCTTTTCCCATGATGTCCTAGCCAATCTGTGACCCGAGACTCATCCCCATTACCATGCCTTTGGCGTCCTCTCTCTAATTCACTGCCTCCCTTCTGGAGGGAAAACATGGACAGAAGAAAGAGGAAAAAAAGAGAGAGAGAAGATAAAAGAATGTTTAATGCATTGAGCAGATTAGTATGTATATTTGCATCTTTATTTTCAAATACAGTCTCTAGCGTTTGGACTGCAGCAGGGTTCTCTTTCCCCTTTCATCATTTCTGTCCACCATCCCAACCTATTCTTCCAGAACAGTTGCATGGACACCGCAAATCTGGAGGAGGGGGATTTAGAGAGGAGCAAAGTGGGAGGAGCTGACTCATTTGAAAAGACCCTGATGCTGGGAAAGATTGAGGGCAGGAGGAGAAGGGACGACAGAGGATGAGACTGCTGGATGGCATCATCGACTCAATGGACATGGGTTTGGGTGGACTCTGGGAGTTGGTGATGGACAGGGAGGCCTGGCGTGCTGCCGTTCATGGGGTCGCAAAGAGTCGGACATGACTGAGCGACTGAACTGAACTGAAAATGGGAGGAGGAAAGGCAAGACAGAAATACCTAATTTCCCCCTTTGCTTCCTCAAGGAGTCCTCCTGACTTCTCAGATTAGGGCAGTGCTCAGTCACTCGGTCGTGTCCAGCACTTTGCACTCCCATGGTTTCCCATGCAGAGCCTGCCAGGCTCCTCTGTCCATGGAATTTCCCAGACAAGAACACTGGAGCAGATTGCCATTTCCTACTCTGAGCAGATTAGGGCTCTGGGATCTAATGCCCAATGAGCTGAGGTGGAGCTGATGTAATAATAATAGAAATAAAGTGTACAATAAATGTAATGCACTTGAATCATCCTGAAACCACACCTTCCCCACCCGTCCATGGAATAATTATCTTGCATGACCACAGTCTCTGGTGCCTAAAAGGTTGGGGGCCGCTAGATTATGGAATTCCCCTCCGTGTATCTCACTGCTTCCTGCTTACCAGGATTTCAGGGTACCTGTATTCACTTTTCATAAAACTCATCAGATTTTAAATTTACATTTCTTTCTGTGATCATTTACTTACTGTCTGCGTCCTCCTTTAAATCAAAACCTCCATGGGGCTGGCACCCTGCCTGCTTGGTTCACTACTCACCTCTGGTATCTGCTACGTGGCAGGTTCTCGACCAACACTCACTGAATAAATAGTAGTCTGCGGCCAAATCTCTCTGCAAAATCCATCACTCAAAGAGCTAATAAAAGTGGGTCAGGGAAAGTAGCATCCATGTATATGTATTACCATTAAAATAAGACAGCTGCTATATAACACAGGGAGCCCAGCCCGGTGCTCTGGGTTGGTGGGAGGAGGGAAGGGAAGGAGTTGATATATGTATAATTATGGTTTGCATTGCTGCAGTGTAGAAGCCAATACCACATTGTAATTTTCCCCCAATTAAAAAATAAATAAAAATAAAAGATAAAAAAAAGTGGGTCGAAGCTCAGTGATGACCGATTCCATGCAGATCTTCCCCAAGAGAAGTTATCCTTCAAAAAAAATGAAGTGATCCACAATTGGCAATACAGCTAACCCAAAGGACATTTGAAAGAGGAATTTTTCGAAGACGGGAGCAGGATGTAAGTGAAGGGACTGATGTGAGGGATGAAAAGCACTCCCAGGTGCTCTATTTGAATTTTTTCAAACAAACTCACTAATGAAAGGAAATACATTCCTACTTTTTGCCACAAAGAACAGGACAAGCCAGGATGTTAATTAAATTACAAATCAGCTGTCAGCTTGCAGCTGACTGAGCTTTGTGTGCTTCCAAGCAACATCAGATATTTTAAACCCTCTGTAATTACCTACAATGCGGGAGCTGCCAGGAAGAATGCTTTCATGAATATTTAACTGATCTTAAGATCCTTTTTAAAGAACTGATGATTTACATAATCATGAGAGGACTTGCTCCAGCTCAGTGCTGCCCTCCAGCTGTTATAACTGAAGTTGCAGGAAATGGAGCTTGGCAAGCTTCATCTCCTAAAACTCAGAGCCACCCAGGGGAGGCCGGGCTCTCCCAGCATAGGTCACTATAGGGCTAGACAGCCTAAGCTCTCTGGAAAAGTCAGAATGGGACCACACACCTGTGATTTGGGAAAATGATGGATGTGGAACTGTAAAGTGAATTTGTACCCAATGTCACATATGCAGGTTGCTATTTACAATTTTGGGCTTCCCTGGTGGCTCAGGGATAAAGAATCGATCTGTCAATGCAGGAGATGCTAGTTCCATCCCTGAGTAAGGAAGATCCCCTGGAGAAGAAAACGGCAACCCCTTCAGTGTTCTTGCCTGGGGAATCCCACGGACAGAGAAACCTGGTGGGCTGCAGTCCACGGGGTCACAAAGAGTCAGACTTAGCAACTAAACAACAATATTTATGATTTACAAAGCACTCTCAGAAGCATTGGCCCAAGTACCTCGCTCAAGAATTGAGAAAAAGAAGGCACTATCACTCTTTCCAAATGAGAAAACAGGATCAGAGAGTCTCCAAACCGTTAAACAAATGGCAAAGCTGGGTTTCAAATGGACATAGCTGAGTCCAAGAGGCAGCCCAATTCAGTGGAATGTGCATAAATTCTGGCATTAGAAATACGACTTCAAATCTTGCAACATTTGTCAAGTTGCTGGTATCTCTGAGCTTCAATTGACTGAAGCTATAAACTTGGAATGACAGGATCAGTCTGGTAGACATATGAGCATTGGATGAGACACGGCACAGCTGGCACACAGTAGCTACTTGATGAAACTGAATGTTCTCCTTTCTGGAGCTGTCATGTTCTGTACTTTGCAGGTCTGGCATCATAAAACCTGAGGAGGACGACGAGTGAACTCTTCAGACTGTTAATACTGTCAGCAGAATGGAAACCAGTGTGAACGGTCATTTGTAGCTTCTAAATATGACTCTCAGCTTCTTCTTCCTTAGTCCCTCATTCTAGAATAACTTTCTAAAACTTCAGTTATAGAGTAGTGGCTAAGAGTACAGTTTTTAGAGAGGTTGTCTGGATCAATTTCCAGTTCTACCATGTACTACATGACCTTGGGCAACTTATCAACTTCTGTGAGACTTGATAATCTAATCTACAAAATGGAACTAGGCCTTCACAGAGTTTCTGAGAAACCCAAGGGAGATAATACATGGAAACCACTTAGAACAGTGTCTATGACCCAGTAAGTGGTCCCTTAATGTTAGCTATGATTATTCTATTGTAACATTAGATTTTTGATTACAAAAAGTTTGGAAATATAAAACATAGTTAATTGAAGGGGAAAAAAATGTAGCTTTTTTTTTTTTAAATTCTCAAGTTTTTCCTAAGCCTGCAATTACAATTTTTCCCATGACTCTACAACATGTAGACTCTGTGCTCTACTCTCACAGCTCTCCTGACCCCACAAAGCACTTTTCAACCTTCCTTTATGTCATCTTCAAGCCTGAAAACCTTCCGTCCGTTCCCAAACCATCTCCACTCAACTCAGCCTATCCTGACCCTTCCAGCTCCTACTACTGTACTCTCCTCTCAATTTTTTCATCTAACAAGAATTTACCTCTATTTAAAAAATAAATAAGCCATGGAGATGCAATATGCAGCATGGTGAGTATAGTTTAAAATAATGTTTATTTAAAAAAAAAAACAACACAAGAATTTCTTGAGCACCTACTAGGCACCAGTCATTTTAAGTACTAAGGATACAACAGTAAAGAGGAAACACACAACCCCTCCCTATGGTTTGTTTTTTTTTTTTTTTTTTTTAGTATTTATTTATTTGGCTGCATTGGGTTGGTCTGTTGGCAGCATGCAGGATCTTTGATAGTGTCATGTGAGATCCTTCCTTGTGATGCGTGAAAATTCTAGGTGTGCTGCAGAGGCTCAGTAGCTGTGGCTCACTGCCTTAGCTGCTCCCCAGCATTTGGGATTTCCCTGGACCAGGGATCGAACCTGTGTCCCCTGCATTGCAAGGTGCATTCTTAACCACTGGACCACCACAGAAGTCTCCCTATGTTTTGTTCTGGAGGTCTTCTCTTCCTCTAATAACCTTCCCAATTATCTCTTACCTGGCTATTGCTCAACCTGAAAACTCAACTCATATATGACGTCCTCAAGGATGCTTTCACTGGACACACAGGTATGGCTGTCTCCTTTCCCTATGTATACATAACTGAAACCTGGAGAATTATTTTTTTAAAGCATAAATGTATCTGATTCTCTCATGAGAACATAAACACTTCTTCATTATTGTAACACTAGCAGCAAATATTCTGCCTGGGACTCTGAAGGTGCTTAAGAAATGTTTCTGAAGTAAACTACACCCTGTGGAGATATAAATTCCTAGGACTCTTGTGTATTCCACCACACCTAGCACATTCTAAAAATAAAATGTACTCAAGAAACCTGTCTGGAGGGTAGAGAAGATCTGATTATGGAACAGCACCCTGCCAGATTCTGAGTCATAAAATGAGAAACTGGCTCATGGTGCAGCACAGGTAATGAAGTGGGGTAGGTTCATGGAAACTGAGTTGTTCGAGGCTGAGGCGTAAGGCACTTGGAAGCAATCGTGTATGGTGACTTTCTGGACCAATGAGTTGAGAACAGGAAAAAATATAACATGGAGGACAGTAACCAAGGACCCTTCCTCCTTCCCCTACTCTGCCAGCCCCGAGTTAGAGCAACTAAGGAAGCACAACCATAAAAGAAGTAGTCTCACCCGAGATTCTCCAAACCCAGACCAGCAGCTGGGCACACAGAGCAGTGTATCAGACCTGAGAGGCACAATAAAATATACTAAAGTGTGATTCCTCACCTAGAGCCAGACATCCTGGAATGTGAAGTCAAGTGGGCCTTAGAAAGCATCACTACGAACAAAGCTAGTGGAGGTGATGGAATTCCAGTTGAGCTATTCCAAATCCTGAAAGATGATGCTGTGAAAGTGCTGCACTCAATATGCCAGGAAATTTGGAAAACTCAGCAGTGGCCACAGGACTGGAAAAGGTCAGTTTTCATTCCAATCCCAAAGAAAGGCAATGCCAAAGAATGCTCAAACTACTGCACAATTGCACTCATCTCACACACTAGTAAAGTAATGCTCAAAATTCTCCAAGCCAGGCTTCAGCAATATGTGAACCATGAACTTCCAGATGTTCAAGCTGGTTTTAGAAAAGGCAGAGGAACCAGAGATCAAATTGCTAACATCCGCTGGATCATGGAAAAAGCAAGAAAGTTCCAGAAAAACATCTATTTCTGCTTTATTGACTACGCCGAAGCCTTTGACTGTGTGGATCACAATAAACTGTGGAAAATTCTGAAAGAGATGGGAATACCAGACCACCTGACCTGCCTCTTGAGAAACCTATATGCAGGTCAGGAAGCAACAGTTAGAACTGGACATGGAACAACAGACTGGTTCCAAATAGGAAAAGGAGTACATCAAGGCTGTATATTGTCACCCTGCTTATTTAACTTATATGCAGAGTACATCATGAGAAACGCTGGACTGGAAGAAGCACAAGCTTCTTCCAATCAAGATTGCCGGGAGAAATATCAATAACCTCAGATATGTAGATGATACCCTTATGGCAGAAAGTGAAGAGGAACTAAAAAGCCTCTTGATGAAAGTAAAAGAGGAGAGTGAAAAAGTTGGCTTAAAGCTCAACATTCAGAAAACTAAGATCATAGTATCCGGTCCAATCACTTCATGGGAAATAGATGGGGAAACAGTGGAAACAGTGTCAGACTTTATTTTGGGGGGCTCCAAAATCACTGCAGATGGTGACTGCAGCCATGAAATTAAAAGATGCTTACTCCTTGGAAGGTAAGTTATGACCAACCTAGATAGCATATTAAAAAGCAGAGACATTACTTTGCCAACAAAGGTCCATCTAGTCAAGGCTATGGTTTTTCCAATGGCCATGTATGGATGAGAGAGTTGGACTGTGAAGAAAGCTGAGCACCAAAGAATTGATGCTTTTGAACTGTGGTGTTGGAGAAGACTCTTGAGAGTCCCTTGGACACAAGGAGATCCAACCAGTCCATCCTAAAGGAGACGAGTCCTGGGTGTTCATTGGAAGGACTGATGGTGAAGCTGAAACTCCAATACTTTGGCCACCTCATGCAAAGAGCTGACTCATTGGAAAAGACCCTGATGCTGGGAGGGATTGGGGGCTGGAGGAGAAGAGGACAACAGAGGATGAGATGGCTGGATGGCATCACTGACTCAATGGACATGAGTTTGGGTAAACTCCAGGAGTTGGTGATGGACAGGGAAGCCTGGTGTGCTGCGATTCATTGGGTCATAAAGAGTCAGACACAACTGAGTGACTGAACTGAACTGAACTGAAAGTGTACGCAGAGCAGGGAAGAACTCTGGAAGCTTGCATGCTATATTGACAGTGATCATCTCTGTGTGATCATTCATTTCATTTTTTTGAGCTACAAATATTACTTGGAAAATAAAAAATAGTGAACATGATAGAGTGTGTAAGATACAATCAAGCATTTAATTTGTTGTAATGGAGAAGGTCCAGTGAACTGCAAGCTTTACAGTGAGGGAAAATTCTCACTGGAAAAGGTTTATTATACGAATTTGGTTGAGCTAACTTTGGCTGAAGGATGCAAGGATGATTGGCAGCTCACAGATGAAGGAGAGGGAGCTGAGAAGAAACAGGGCTTGAAGTCAAATTGCTTTGTTACCAAGAAATCAAAGCAATGATTTGGGAACAAACTCAACAATTAGTTTGTCCATTTGAAGCATGACTTCAAACACTGAGTAATTCTCCAGGGATCATTGCCGCTGGAAAGGAGCCATGGCAGTAAGACTTGTGGGCAGTCGCTGTCTGACTCAGGCCACCAGCTGTGCCATTGCTGCAGCGTCTGCAAGTGAGAGTCAGTCGTTCACTGCTGAAGGCTAGAAGCATGTTCTGCTCAGGATGCCTGGTGCCCAGGAAAGACGAAACGTTTATCTCAGCACAACGCTTAGCTAAGTGACGCAGACTCCCCACACCTCCGTTTCCTGCGTTTAAATTCCGTTCTTGCCACTAATCAGCAATGCAACTTTGAGCAAGTGTGGAAGTTCTCTGAAACTCAGATTCCTCATTTGTAAAACGGAGATAATAAGACTTCTAACAGTGTTGCTATGGGCAATTGATGAGAGGATGTGTCTACGTGTCTTGACACAGGGCTTGACTCCTGATTGACAATTAGGAAAGCTAAGCCTCTTCCTATTTCTGTATCAGCGTCCCACAACCATCATTGCAAGTCAGTAAGAAGGGTCACAACACACACACACACACACATACACACACTTTCAATTAAGCCTAATCACTTTGTGGGAGCTGGTTTTCTCCCTGCTTTCACAAGCATCTTGGCAGCATTATGTTGCTGCTGCTGCTGCTAAGTCGCTTCAGTCGTGTCTGACTCTGTGTGACCCATAGACGGCAGCCCACCAAGCTTCCCGTCCCTGGCATTCTCCAGGCAAGAACTCTGGAGTGGGTTGCCATTTCCTTCTCCAGTGCATGAAAGTGAAAAGTGAAAGTGAAGTCGCTCAGTCGTGTCCGACTCTAGCGACCCCATGGACTGCAGCCTACCAGGCTCCTCCGTCCATGGGATTTTCCAGGCAAAAGTACTGGAGTGGGGTGTGGCAGCATTACAGATCAGTACAAATCCTCTGAAGGAGGCAGACTGAGTTGAGAAGGCCTTGCCTCCAGTGCACTAAAATGAGCAAGTGCCTGCTCAGTCGTGTCTGACTCTTTGTGACCCCCATGGACCAGGCCCACAAGGCTCCTCTGTCCATGGAGTTTCCCAGGCAAGAATACTCGAGTGGGTTGCTACTTCCTTCTCCAGGGGATCTTCCTGACGCAGGGATTGAACCCATGTCTGTTGAGCCTCCTGCTTTGGCAGATTCTTTAGTACTTGTGTCACCTGGGAAGCACTAAGATTAGTTTTTTGGTTTTTTTCCTCTGTATGTGAGGACATCTTACCCTTTGAACCACTGTTTCCATCTGGGCCAAGGCTTCTGGCCTCTTCTGCCGTGATCATCACTTTCACCCAGAGGGCAGAGAGAAGAGAGTCTCAGACACAGTGGTGAATGTACCACCACTGCCCACTCACGCTCCTCTTATGACCCATTGAGCTTCTGGACCTCAGAACCTGCTGTGGAGTCGGCACCCCCCCACCCCAGCCCTTCCATCCATATCTGACTCCCCAGGACTAAGCCACCTGCCCACCGGAGATGAGAACCTCTCCTGGATTCTTTCTGACCTGCCGTGTGCGTGTTCCTGGGTTTTCCTGGACATTCTGTTGACACAAGCCTTCCTCTTGGATGCTAGAGAGAGTAAAATCCCTTCCTAATAAGAAACATCATCATCCATTCATTCAACAAAGCGGTCATCAAGCATATTATATATGAATCACATTTCAAGTGCTGGGGATACAGTAGTAAAAAAATACATGAGCTCTGAGTCAGACATTAGTTATATTAGATAATACAGATCTTTGCTTGAATTCTCTTTTTCTTCCCCCTCAACATGCTTCCATTACCCTGCAGCAAGCATGAATGCTATGCTCTCCATGGGGAGATGCCCAAGTCTAAGTGGACCACTGCCCAAACTGTCTCTGCTGGTGGCCCAAGTGGGCTTGACCCATCCAGCTGTTCTCAACCACCTGCCTTTGTCCCCAAGCCCCTCATGACAAGCTGCCCTGAGTGACTTTGGAACATGAAACAGGTGTAAGATCAAAGACAGAAGGTATGGCCTTGACCCTGGCCTCACTGGCAGTAGGTTCTAACCAAAGAGGATTATTTGGCCATCAAATACTGTTATAAAAATACTAATATGTCCTCAAAGTTGCTTCATAGTTTGTGCGTGCTTATGGTGGTTCAATCTCCAAATGAGATACACTTCTCTTGGGAAGTCATTTCTGTAGAGAATCTAGGTTACTTGACCATGCAATTGAAAGCACAATTGCAGGATGCTATTTTGCGTCTAAGGTGTAAGCCCCACATTTAAAAAACCTAGAATGTTTTCTCATTTTCTGTTCTTCTGCCCTACTGCAAACTGGCAGTACCACCTTTCAGATGAATGCCTACAATGTGGCATGTGTATATATTGGTGCTTGTAAGTATTTTATTCATCTAATTTTTACATCAAACTTATAGTAGTTATAATTGATTTCTCTCATTTTCCAGATAAGAAATGAGAGGCAGAAGTTAAGTAAGTTAGTTCACACAGCTGGCATAGGAGCTAAGATTCATAGCTCACTATTTTCACAACCCCTGCCTTTAATACTGCGCTGTACGCTCTCTCTCAGGTATTGTGCATTTCGTATTCTCTGACTCAACCATTTCTTCCGTGTGTGGTAGATACTTCAGTCCTTTGGTTTAAATGTCAAGGTCTGCAAGCTCCCCTCTATCCTGGTGGAGCCACAGAATCCGATTGGGAGAAAGTGAAAATAGAGATAATCTAGCAGGCGATACTGCCATTTCCCTAGTCACCCAAATGCAAAGCTATACAGAGAAGATGATGATCCTTCAGTGTCCTTCCCTTCTCATGACTTCTATAAGATCAATATGACTCAGTTAGCAGGACATGACGCTTAATGTCATATTCAAGGCCAAGATGATTTCGATAAGATTGTGATGCTATAGCTGTCATCATCTTAGAAACCCTCTGGCACACAGGAGGGATTTAATATGGAGCTGGCCAAAAGATTGAAGGCGGGAGGAGAAGGGGACGACAGAGGATGAGATGGTTGGATGGCACCACTGACTCAATGGACATGAGTTTGAGTAAACTCTGGGAGTTGGTGATGGACAGGGAGGCCTGTGTGCTGCAACCCATGGGGTCGCAAAGAGTCAGACACGACTGAGCGACTCAACTGAATTGGCCAAAAATGTTGTTTGAGATTTTCCATAACATCTTATGGAAAAACTCAAAGGAACATTTTGGCCAACCTAATACATTCTGCCAAGTGCATGAGTCTATTATAAGTTAAATATATTCTACTTCAGAAGAGACTCTTGTTTTTTTTTTTTCCATCTCCATTGCCCCATCAGGCCCTTGGTTCCTCCCTCCAGAATACTATACTTGCTTCCTCCTTCCCTCTCCAGGCACATTTGGCTTCTCTTCCTGCCCTGACACACCAACCTGCCTTCCTCCACCTCTCCATCTTTTCCCACCTCATCCCCACAACCCATCATTCCACCATTCTGAATTATCTACGATGGGAAGTAAGAGAGATACATCACCCCCGGGACCTTGCACTTACCGCCTCTCAGATGCCTTCTGTCATCTTTCACGTTCAGGGCTCAGCTAAGAAGATACCTCCTTCCCAGGGGCTTCCTTCACTGATCGACCCGTTTCCCCTGTCTGCGCCCAGTCTTAGACGGGGGTCAGGACTCATGGACCATGTGCACACACAGGACATGCTTTATTGTATACTTTTTCTCCTTGATTTGACTGTCTGCCTTTATAAATGATAAGATCTTTGAAGATAACAACTGAGTTTCTTATTTATTGCTATGGCACCTGTGTCCGGTACTCAATAAGTGCTGAACAAATGTTTGCTGTATGAGTGAAAGCCGCTTAGTAACTAGTTTTAGTATCTATATTGTCTCCACCAAACAATTCACTTAACAAATCACCCCTAGATACATCTTTAAGCACAACTTTGGCCATTCAACCCCTGAAAGCCCTTGAGTCGTTCACTACTGTTCCAGAATAGAACATGGATGGTTGGCCATCACACTCATGATGCTCTCAAACTCTCTCTAAAATCCTGTGTCTATCTATGCCCTTTTTACCCACTTGCATTTCCTTGAAAGTAGCCAAGCACCATTTTTCTGAAGTTTCACTCATCTTTCCCATCTTTCTGTCTTACGCTCTTTCTTCTGCTGTGAAAAATGCTCCTTACGTCACAAGTGGGGAATGCCTTGCTCTTTTCTGAAGTTCTGTTCAAATGTATCTTTTTCTTCAGTCTCCCCTGATATTTCTCACGCAGATGAGCTTTATCTCCGGTTTGTACTGCTCTCACAATGAAACTTTCTATCACTGAATTTCTAGTTTTCCCATCTGTCCACCCTTTCATTAAGCACTTGCAGTGAGTTGCTGAGGCACCGTGATAGACATGGCTAATCTTTACAGAGGTAAAACACAGTCCCGCTCCCCACTGAGCTCCCTTTTCAGTAGCTAAGACTAACAAATATAATCAATTGAAGATATCATTGACAAGAAATCTTTATTTCAGAAAAACTAAATACTTCAAAGTACGTCTTAGAATTGATGAAATGCAACACTAAAGTGTGTATTCACAGGTTCCTCTAGAAGTGCACTTCATCTAGGTTTGGGACTAGACAGGGGCAGTTTCCTGGAGAATAAGGTGCCTGTGATTTCTCTTATAGACTGAAAATACATTAGGCAAGAGGCAGCCAGGATACTGGCCCCCAAAATAAAACCAGTAGGTTCAAAGTCAGGGAGGAGTGACGACAGAGCATAACTTCTTAAGATGGTAAAATGCGTGAAGTCAAGTTCTTACATTCATTTTCTCCAGAGGGTTTAGTTTAGAGCCTTAAATGGGTATGCTAGATTAAAATTAAATATATTCTGGGACACAGAAATATCAGTCAAAGGATATCAACATTTACATCAGTCAGTGATGTGTGCTTAGTCATGTCTGACTCTGTGACACCATGGACTGTAGCCCGTCAGGCTCCTCTGTCCATGGAATTTTCCAGGCAAGAATACTGGAGTGGGTTGCCATTTCCTACTTGAGGGGATCTTCGCAACCCAGGGATCGAACTTGCATCTTTCGAGTTCCTGCATGGGCGGGCGGACTCTTTACCAGGGCACCCCCTGGGGATCCTCACCACGCATATGCTACGATATAAATCAGCGTGTCAACCACTCCTTAAACTCTGAGATATGAAATTCACAGCTGAGGAAAGTTTGAAGAATGAACTGCTTGGGGTAAATAGCCAATTCAAAATCTGAAATATAACTAATAAGTTTATCGTTCCCAAGAATAGAGCCTGAACGATTACACTGTTACGCAGTTTGGACTTTTGTAAACTAGACTTGGCAGGGTTAATAGAGGTCACCTAGTGCGTGTTCCCTCTTCATCATCAATAAAAAGAAGAGACGAGAAAAGCCAACCAAAAAACTAAAACAAAACAAAAACAACTTTGCTCTAAAAGCCACAGGCGATCTCCAGCCTCTGTTTAGACCCACGTTGGTCCACTCAGTTCTTGGCTACATTTCCAGTTTCTGTGTGTGTTTTATTTTCTTCTGTTTAAAGGTTCTACCTAGATATGAAAGGTTAACAATTATAGGGAAATTTTCCAAACATGACACTCTTTAGTCTAAAAATATTCCCCCACCTTAATTTGGATGCAACTTCTTGAACCTTGAGTGTAGGATAAGCTGTAAGTTTATTAGGTGCTGGAATCCAATAATGAACAGGACAGACAATATTTGTTCTCTATGAAGCTTTGCTTCTACAACAAGTGAAAGACAAAATAGAATTAAAAAATAACTAAAACAACCCCAGGTAGCCCAGGCAAAGTGAAGGTGCTCCAAGAGATCACGAAGGAAAAAAAACTTATTCAATAGAGGAGGTCAAGGGACATTTTCTATAAGGATGTTATAAAAGCTGAATCCTGAAGGGTAGGAGCATTTCTGTATAAGGAGTTGGGCAGACAGTATTCCAAATAAAGGCAAGAATAACCATAAACAGCTCTGAACAACAACACCACCAAAGCAGGGTGGGTTTAACATCTGACAGAGTTTTCTGAAGAGATAGGGGTGATATGCAATATAAGCAGGAAAGGTAACCTGGGATCAGACCACACAGGACCCTGGAGGGCTTGGGAAGGATTGAGGTCCTGAGAAAAATGGGAATCCAACAAAGGATGTCAACAGGAAAGTTATGGATCTGATTTAGTTTTAAAAGTCTCACTCTTGCGCTACAGGTGATCTTGAAAAATGTTGCAACCACTCTGGAAAACACTAGAGAGGCTCATCAAAAGAATGAAAACAGAACCACCATAGATGCAGCCATCTCTTCTGGGTATACATCTGA
This sequence comes from Bos mutus, assembly GCF_027580195.1. Classification (NCBI taxonomy): domain Eukaryota; kingdom Metazoa; phylum Chordata; class Mammalia; order Artiodactyla; family Bovidae; genus Bos; species Bos mutus. Next base: position 10,238,720 of record NC_091645.1, on the reverse strand, counting down.
AAGAACTGAAAGCAAGATCTCAGAGCGATATCCGCACCCATGTTCATAGCTGCACTATTCACAGCAGCAGAAAGGTGGCTGGAACCCAAAGTCCATCGACAGATGGCTGGATAAACACAATGCAGCATATATGCACAGCGGAATACCGTTTAGCCTTAAAAAGAGAAATTTCTGTCAGATGATCCAAACCTTGAAGATATTAAAATAAAGGAGCCAGTCATAAAAAGACAAACGCTGTATGATTCCACGTATATGAGGTATTTAGTGTAGTCAAATTCACAGAAGGAGAAAGGAGGCCCAGTGAGCGCCAAGGGCAAGGAGAAGGGGACAAGGAGAGCTTTTACCTAATACATATTGCTTCAGTTTTTCAAGATGAAAACTTCTGGAGATCTGTTATACAATAATGTAAGTATCCTGAACACTACTGAACTGTACATTTAAAAATAGCTAAGATAGTAAACTGTATGTTGCGTGTTTTTTACTATAGCCCTCTGGCAGCTGGTGGAGAATGGGCTAGAAGGGGGAGTGGGAAGCCGCGGGGGTGGGGCACCAGCTCTCAGCACCCAGGCTCGCTCCTGGCATAGGCATGCAGCAGAGTCTGCAGGTCAGCGAGCTCCTTCTACAATGAGAACACATCCGAGGCCCACAGCTCCAAGTTTTCACCCACAAAACCATTTCAAATGTCCATGTATCTCATTCCTGCAACATTGTAACATCTTGTGTCCGAAGAAATCAGATGTAATAAAATATAAGAAACTCTCCAACAGCTGGTGATGGAATAGGTCTTTGCCTTGGAGGAAAGAGGAAGAAGTCAGGTAACAGGTGGGCTCTAAGTAACTGGACATAATCTGCCTGAAGCATTAGATACTCTGTGTCTGTCTCCCACCAAAGATGGACCTTTCATTGTTTCTAATAAACCTGAGCATTGGCCTAACAGCGACTTAGACATTCATCCTGACTCATCTTTATGATCTGGATCACAGCAGCAATCCTATATGGCTAAAGCACACAAGGGCAGAGAGGAGAGGCCAACTCCCCAGGTTATACATTCTTCAGTTCAGTTCAGTTCAGTTCAGTCACTCAGTCGTGTCCGACTCTTAGCGACCCCATGGACTGCAGCACGCCAGGCCTCCCTGTCCATCACCAATTCCCGGAGCTTATTCAAACTCATGTGCATTGAGTCGGTGATGCCATCCAACCATCTCATCCTCTGTTGTCCCCTTCTCCTCCCGCCTTCAATCTTTCCCAGAATCAGGGTCTTTTCCAACATTCCAACATTACACGTTCTTAGAAAATTATTTTGTATTTCGATTAAAAGGGCTTCCCTGGTGGCTCAGACAGTAAAGAATCTGCCTGCAATGCAGGAGACCTGGGTTCACCCCCTGAGCTGGGAAGATCCCCTGGAGAAGGGAATGGCAAACCACTCCAATAAAATTACATTTAAAATTCATTAGGAAGTCTTTCATGCAGACACAATAATTTTTTATCAGCCATACACGCTATAAGGAATATAACAAGCTCTGTCACTCAGCTTTAAGAAGTGGAATATTTTCAACAGAGGGAAAACTGCTGGGTACTTATCTTCAGTCATACCTATCTCCCCATCCCCAAAAGTCACTGCTACATTTTGTATTTACAATTTCTTGTTTTTCTCAATGATTTCACTACATTGAGATATGCATCTCTGATGGTCAATTTTATGTGTCAACTTGGCTAACTTAGAGTATGCCATTATTTAATCTAGGTTTTGCTGTGAAGAAATTTTGTGATTGTGGTTTATAGATACAATAAGTTGATTTTAAGTAAAGGAGATTAACCTCAACCTAACTTGGCCTCTTCTAATCAGCTGAAAAGATTTAAGAGCAAAATTAAGATTTCTGAGAAGAATAAATCTCATTAGTGGAATGTTAAAGAGTCTCCAACCTGTTGGGCTCCCCTATGGATTTTAGACTTGTCCGCCTCCACAATCACATAAGCTAGTTCCTTTAAAAATTCCTTTAATACACACACACACACATACAACACACAGAGACTGGTTTCATTTCTGTGGTAGGACCTTGACTGATATGGAAGCCCTAAAAACTGTATAGTTTGTCTTTTTTGAAACTTTAAATAAGCAGTTGCATACTGTAGCTCTTTCTCTGCAGTATTATGGAATCCATTCATGTTGATGTATACAGGTCTAGTTCATTTCTTTCAACTTTTGTACAGTATGACATTATATGATATAACACATACCATTTTCTTGCTAAAGGGCATTCACACTACTTTTACATTTTCCTTTCTGGAATAATAACACTATTATGACAATGTGGCTATAATAGTCTTGTATATGTTTCTTGGTGCACATATATAAGAACTTCACTAGAGCATACAAATAAGAGTAGAATTTTTGGATCACAGAGTATCTGAATCTTCAACTTTCCTAAGTAACCAAATTGCACCAAAATGGTTGCATCTCTCATCAGAAAAAAAACGATTTGCACCCTGCCAGCAATATGTTGCAGCTTTAATTACTCGATGTTCTCAATAAAACCTGAAATTATCAATAAAAGCACTTCTAACAAAGACAGATATCAGATCTATTTGGAAAATGAATCAATAGAGCTTAAGGAGGCCTTATATGTGAAAGGTGAAAGAGAGAAAGGAGTCAAGAATCATTCTCAGATTTTTGACTTTTGTAACAATTAATATTTGCCTCAGGTGTCTTTTCTGATTTTGTTTTTATCTCAAATACTTGTGATAAACTTGAACATGTTTAAAAAATTAATTTAACAGGCATTAAAAATAGTTGATTTATCACGTTGCATGTAAGGCAACAGCAAACGGATTCAGTTATACATATGTATATGTATAAACTTTGTTTATAGTTCCTTAACTGGTTTGGGGACTGTCTGTATTTCTCAGATCAATGTGCAGGAGCTTTGTTCGGCCACAAGGTGGCAAGCTAAGCATCTTCAAATTTAAAGCACAACGCTGAGACCTAAGTGAACTTGACTCAGAAAGTTTATAAAGCAAGAATTCTTTCCTCCGTAGATTCTTTATGGATGTAATACACATGATTCTTACACACTGTAATATCTTCGTATTTACCACTTTCTTCTATAAAAGAGTGATCAGAAGCATTGCTATTTCTCCCTCTCTCTGCACATTCCAGCCTCAGGACATGATCCAGCTACACCAAATTCCTCCAAGATGTGTATACCACTCTTTTTCTGCTTCCATGGCATGGGGGGCTGCTGAGTGGACACTCTGCTATTTCTAGTCCCCCTACTCAACAGAAAAATCAAACACAAGTCTCAGAGGCAACTCTGGAGAGGTCTGGGTCTCTTCCAGCAGTGATTCACCACTCCTCCAAATGCCCTAAAATATTTTTCTATATATGACTATTAGAGCTGGCATGTTTTCTTTTGATATTTTTGTCTCCCCCTCCCCAAATGTTTGCTAGTTACCAATAGGAAGACAAGATAGGTTTTTCTTTTCTCTATTCTAGGGCCTTGCACTCCGGCTGCCCAGCTGATGGATCTCAATGAATGTTGACTAGCTTGCTGAATGAATGAAGAAAAGGAAGAAAGGAATATTGAATGAAGGTGGATATTGTAATTTTGAGTAATTAATACTTTCCATCAATATGTATAGTACTTAACACAGTGCTTATACTTTTAGAACTTCTATTATATAATTTATTAAACTGATTTAAAAGTAAACACACACTGAGAGGTTTGTGAACAAGAAGCTGCTTCTGCCCACTAGGGTCTAAGCCAAGAGGACTTGGGGAGATGGTATAGCTCAGGAAACAAGAGAGCCAGGCAATGAGTGCACATGTAAATCAGCATTAAATATCGATTTAGTAAACTGATTCACTTAGTAAATGTGGTTAAATTACTGAGTTTAGCCATTGACACGGGAAGTTTCCATAATCAGTTGACACGTCAAATGTTTTTCTCAGCAAACAATATTACTGATTTTCCACAAAGGTTACAATTTAATAAACACATGATACTGATTTTTTTTTAAAGGTTCTCAGTCTAGAGTTACAAGGATCTCAGTGGAATTGTAATTCCTTCTAATTAAAAGCCTCAACATGCACACATGTGCCATAAGGCAGTAGCCACCATATGCTGTACTGGAATTCAAACCTGACTCCACCCCTTTTGTCCTGTGAATATAAACTCCTTCCTCATCAGTAATTTTTTTGCCTTTGATCTTCTTGGGTTTAAACTTAGCATGTTTCCTCTCTGTATTAACTTATTCTAGACTTTTTATTCAATTTTAATTTACAATTAATTATATTAATAGTTATGGAACCCCTACTGAGTGCAAGGAAATGGGCTGTGTTCAAACATTGTGACGCACTCCTATTTATTTTTAGCTACTCTTTTGATAAAAGCCTATTCTGTGCCAGGTAGTCTTCTAGGAGGAAGAATCTAAGTAGCAAAGATTTCTATCATATGCTTGAGGATCTTATCTACTTGTTGGGGATACACAGAAAGAACTTCATCCCAAAAGTTTTTGCATATATTTTTTAGATTCTTTACAGAAGACAGTTGCTAAAGACTGTATATAGCCTGGGCCACACATTTGAAAACTTGATCTTTTTTCCTTAAGTCAAATCTAGTAGGAAAGCCACAGTATATTGATTTTAGCCAGCATTCTCAAATGGAGCAAGTCAGCATATAAATTGCTGTTGACTATTATTGAATACCCACAGTATGCCAGGCACTATTAATTCAGCCGAAACTCATTAATTCAAGTGAATAACTAGGTCCACATTAAGAGGGCTCACATTTTACAAATGACCAAGCAAGAGAAAAACACCCAGCTGAAAGGCAACAGAACTGGCAGGCACTTCCATCATCTGCTGTTAATTGGAAGAAGTAGAACTTAATTTTATTCAGAATAATGCTCCATTATGGCTTTGGAAAGTAATGAAACCTCAGAGCATCTGAATGGGCTCCTCTAAAAAAACTTTCCATGAGATAAGACAGATGGGTTGAAGGAGGAGAGGGGTCTTCTTTAGAAATTTTAAGGACTTAAAATGAATAACATCTACAGTTTTGTGGCCAAAGAACCAGAGAAATCACATTATTTTCCCTGGCCATCCAAGGACTACTCCCTTTGAGACCAATTTAAGGATGAGAGTAATGGAGGGTTGAGAGAAGAAAATGAAGCCCATGCTGAACTTGAGAACCTGCTCCTCTAAGAGTTCTGGGCGCCCTCCCTTGCTGTGAAAGTAATTAGAAGTTGATATTCTGGAGTCAGAGTACTCACATTCTTATATGACTTGATAGTACATCTTCCTAATGATTTCTTACTAGTGTCTTTCAATCATCACATCTTATTTTAACAAATATTTATTAAGCATTTCTTTCAAGCTAAGCAGTCTGTTATCTATTCCTAGATATGAGGAATATAATAATTAACCAAATAATTTTATTCCCTGCCCTCATGGAGATTACACAGAGTAGGGAAGACAGAAACTTAATGCATTGATGGCCACTTAAATATAGCCATAATAAAGTATACTAAACTTCTGGAATGTGTACCCGTAACTAGTAATGCATATGGTTCAACAGGTCTGAATGATAATACATATGATAGGTATGCTTTACTGATCACCTATGCTGTTCTTGGCACTATCCTAAGTACTTTGCATTATTTTTTATTTCACATCTACTGTGTAAGAACCAGATAAACTCCTGTCACTGATGAGACTCTTGCCCTGTGGACTTCACGATGCCAGATGCTATAAAATGTATCTCAGCAACAAGCTGGTTATAGTCTGAGGGCTGCCATTTTGCCAACTTGTTTTTAAAACTCAGTTTACTTATATATTTTAAATTTGTATTGGTGTATAGTTAATTTACAATGTTGTAAATAAGTACAGTTTCATAGTGACACAGTTATATATATATATATATATATACACACATATCCATTCTTTGTAAGATTGTTTTCTCATACAGGTTATCACAGAATATTGAGTAGACTTTTTAAATATTTAATGTTTAAATGTTAAATGTTTCATGTTCAAATATTTCCTTGTCTGTGAAGCCTTCTACCCAGGAAACCAGTGTTTTCTCTTCTGTGGTTCCAATACTCATGGCTTAAACTCCCATATATTGAGATGCAATTGGTCTATTTATATGTCTGACTCCCCTACTGGGCTATAATCTTGATGAATGAGACTAAGGTTTAACTGAATTAATTATTTTTATATCTCTTGCATCTTATAAGCTCAATACTTGATATATATAGGTACTCAATAAATATGTATTGAATCTTTGTCAACTGAAATAAAACGTGCTCTTATACTCTACAACAAGACTGCCACACATACTGGAAACTACAGAGAGCATTTCATTTGAATTACAAAGAAAATATTTGAAAGGCAAAGTGTTCATTGATAAGTATCTAGAATGGATACTTGCACCTGGTACAAAACAGATATCCATTTGAGGATTTAAGATGGACAATTTCTTTATTTCCTGTGTTGATGAACACTGTCTAAATGTCAGAGAAAGTAGCAACTGGGTTTCAACCAAAGAGAACACGCTTAGATAATTTAGCCTTGGGCTTGTTTTGCAATCTTGACTTATGCTAAGTATAATGGGGAAAAATGTGCTTTGAAAAAGTACACTTTGCAAGATCAAGCAAAGTCTAATAGCATCGCGACTCTGAAGCTGGAAGGGGTGCTGACGCGTCCTTTGGTTCGGTCTCCTGTCTCCGTGACCTGCTCAGGCCTGACGACGTTCATAGGCTGAACGACGACTGCCACACCCAGGTCATCCATCTCCTCTCAACGGGAGCTCTTCTCACGACTGTCTATACTCTGCTGAACATAAGCTCTGCTGCTGCTGCTGCTGCTGCTAAGTCGCTTCAGTTGTGTCCGACTCTGTGTGACCCCATAGACGGCAGCCCACCAGGCTCCCCCATCCATGGATTTTCCAGGCAAGAGTACTGGAGTGGGGTGCCACTACCTTCTCTGGAACATAAGCTGTAAAGCACCATTAAATGCAAAATTTAAAAACAAAGAAAAACAAAGAAAGAAAAGAAACATTGCTCCCAACTTCCTTCTCTGAATCCAGAGAACTCACTTGCTTCTGAGGGACAGTCCAGCTAGATTCAGATTCCCACTGTCTATTGTGAAGCCTTCTGCGTTTGCGTCCTCTGAAAGTGTTTTATCACTCAATGCTTATCATAGCCAGCTTGAGATCAAAGTAGAGTATTTTGGAATTGCCTGCATCATTTATTCAAGTAAGAATCTCAGAGATGTATGCATCCCGCCTTACAACTAAATCGATTCTAACAGTGCTCCTGTCTTACGTTTCTTGATATTCCTCCAAGCAACTAGCATAGTCTCTGCACCTTGTACATATTATAATAAGGATGTAAAAATATTTAAACTTCATTTCTTAGAAGAAGCAAATCCAACTTTTTTAAAAGCACAGTTCAATTCCATATAAATAGGTTTATCTTGGGTAACATTTCTAGAAAAAAATCCATTCCCTATCAGGCCACATTCCTTGTGCCTAGCATAGTGACTGATCTACAATGACCTCTGAATAAAAACACGTTGAGTAAATGAAGGAAGACTCTACTGACAACTGTGGGCTTCCCAGCCTCATCTAACAGTGGGCTGTCTCCAAACAGGACGGTGAGTAAATGAGTGAGTGAGTTCACACCCATATGTCCATATATGCAAGCAACACTATGCATAAAGCTATTGTGATTTTCTTTATATTTAATATCAATACTGATACATTTTTAAAAAGCCTGACATTTTTTGAGGCCTTTTTCTAACATAATTAGTGAGGAGAAAAGGCTGGATGACCTTATAACAACAATCCCCAGAGCTGAAAGAAATCATGCTTTTCTCCAGAAACTGGAATTTTTGCTGTGAGCAGCAGCACTGGGAGCTCCCTGGAAGGGTCAAAATGTGTCCCAGTACAGGACACGGGGGCAAAGCTGACAGATGGGGTTTGGATGCCATCCCTGTAAAAGCAATTAAAAAGCAGACCCTAAAATCAGCTTTGTACTTGCAACTTCTTGCAGCTCTGGAGCTCTTAGCCCCAGAAAGTTTCTGTAAGCAGCTAAATGAACACAGCATGACTACCATGATTCTTAGGCCTTGCTGTCCTGTCTCTGCCCCTGAGTAGACAGTGTCTTTAGCAAAAGTACTTTTCTTTGTCTGGCAGGCAGATCCCTCATCCAAAATTTATTAGGGAACGAGGCTAGAACAGTGGTCCTCTGTTGTGCTGGGGAGTTTCTGAAGTGTCATCTTCACGTGCGAGAAGCACTGAAGGTATTCTGATTGCAAATCATATACTTGAGAAAAGGGAGAGCAGATTTTAGAGGCTATAACATCAAATCTCACTCCCTTGCTTTCTGTTGTGTTGGCTTTAAAGGAAGAGAAGGGAGTCAGATTACAGTAATTTCAACCACAAAAAAGCATGGCTATTTTATCTCAGTTAGAACTATTGTTGTTCAGTAGCTAAGTCACATCCAACTCTTTACAACCCCGTGGACTGCAGCACACTGGGCTTCCCTGTCCTTCACCATCTCCTGGAGTTTGCTCAGGCTCACGTCCATTGAGTTGGGGATGCCCGTCTAACCATCTTGTCCTCTGCCGCCCCCTTCTCCTCCTGCCCTCAACCTTTCCCAGCATCAGGGTCTTTTCCAGAAAGAACTATCGTAGGGGACCCTAACTGATGTGATAATAAGAGCTAGGTGCAAAGTTCTCTTTCTCTGTAATATTTTGAGGGATTTAATCAACACTTGGGTATGTTGATAGGAATAAGTTGCCTGTCATAGAAGAAAAACTTCTGAAAACAGTGGGCAAGAGGCTGGCTAAATCCTTGCTAGCACAGAGCTGTAGCAATTTGGATCAGAGTAGACCCCAGAGTACTGGCTGTGCAGAGTTACTGGGGACACAGCAAATGTCCCTAAAGGAAGACTTACATCTCCTGAAAGAACCTTGCCCAAGAGGGTAGTACTTTATTCTTCCTTAATTTGGTGAGACTGAAAAACGGCTGGTTGGAAAAAGTAATACAACTCAAAAAGCTTGAAATGCCTCTAACTTCAAATATATAACTTCAAATAAATAGCACCTCCATTTCTTTGCTATTCTGCATATAACGTGTTTAATTAATATTTATATAGATTTTTATTTAATAAAAAGTACTTCTCACAGAACTATTTTTAATCATAGTTATAGGTCTCAAATTTTCATAATTGTTAGATGGTTTGGACTAAAGAGTATCTAAGGTCCCTCATCCCGTGTCAATTTTTTAAATAGCAGATATGAGTGCATGACTACTGCCACCTGGTGGCTGCTACCTGAACTGTACTTATTAAACCTGTAACTCACTCCTGTTCTCCAGCTATGTTTGCAGTTTCAGTCCTGTTTAGTGACTGGATCCCAGTACAACCTGCTGTGATGAATCTGTAACTTGAAGTGGCCTCGCAAGCTATTCCATATGATTTTGTGAGACATTAAAAGAGACATAAAAAATTGTATTCTAATTTTAAAGACCTCTAGAGACAGATTCTCCAACTTCTCTTGCGTCACCGTTTCTGTGTTTAACCACATTTGAAGTTCTTCCTGGTATTAATCCTTCCTATTGCATTATTGATGTATGTTTAAAGCACTTTCTTCTAAACTCCAAAGCAAAGCTAAAATGTTTTCATCTTTGTTGGAGGAAATTAAAAGGACATACACACAGGTGTTAACACTGTTTCCAAAAGAAGTCTCTGACATATAAAACTTAGGCCTCTCTCATTCACCACCATGCACTTAAAAATATCCATACAATGTCTCCATTAGCTGAAGCATGGGCTGTCAAAGTAGCAGAAGGGGGAATCAGCGTGGCTGTAGGAATCTGGTATAAATCATCTACGGGCTACTTGCTGTACAACACTGGGGAGATTAATTTCATGATCAGTTTCCATTTGTACATGGGGATAAAAATTCCTACCTTATAGCTTTTATTGGATAAATAAAGTGACTAGAATATAGCAGTGTCTAATAAATGTTAGCTAGCTCTCTGCGGCACACAAAGCATTATGAATGCTACTGAAGAAAGATTTCCAGCCCTGAAAAAATCAGCACAATGCCTGGAGCACACCGTGTGCTCAACACGTATCTGTTGAATGAGTGAATGGGTATTCAGTTCAGTTCAGTTCAGTTCAGTCGCTCAGTCATGTCCGAATCCTTGAGACCCCATGAATCACAGCACGCCAGGTCTCCCTGTCCATCATTAACTCCAGGAGTTCACTCAAACTCATGTCCATTGAGTCAGTGATGCCATCCAGTCATCTCATCCTCTGTTGTCCCCTTCTCCTTCTGCCCCCAATCCCTCCCAGCATCAGGGTCTTTTCCAATGAGTCAACTCTTCACATGAGGTGGCCAAAGTATTGGAGTTTCAGCTTCAGCATCAGTCCTTCCAATGGACACCCAGGACTGATGTCCTTTAGGATGGACTGGTTGGATCTCCTTGCGTCCAAGGGACTCTCAAGAGTCTTCTCCAACACCACAGTTCAAAAGCATCAATTCTTTGGTGCTCAGCTTTCTTCACAGTCCAACTCTCGCATCCATACATGAACACTGGAAAAACCATAGCCTTGACTAGATGGACCTTTGTTGGCAAAGTAATGTCTCTGCTTTTCAATATGCTATCTAGGTTGGTCATAACTTTCCTTCCAAGGAGTAAGCGTCTTTTATTTATTTTTTTTTTCCATTTAAATTTATTTATTTTAACCATAGCCTTGACTAGACGGACCCTTGTTGGAAAAGTAATGTCTCTGCTTTTCAATATGCTATCTAGGTTGGTCATAACTTTCCTTCCAAGGAGTAAGCATCTTTTAATTTCATGGCTGAAATCACCATCTGCAGTGATTTTGGAGCCCCCAAAAATAAAGTATTACTCACATTCAAATGTCAGTTGAGAAGGATCACTTGGTAGGCACTGATGCTCTAGTTCAAATTTATGTGGGTAGGAGGTGAGCCTGATCACAGAACAGGTACTAGGAGAATAGGACACAGATCATGTAACATATTGCTACAAATTGTTTTTAGTTGTACTGATATCAGCTTCCCCTAGGAGCCTATGAACTCCTTCAAGGCAGGGGCTACATTTTAAGTACATTTCCATCCTCTATACTAATCACTAATAGTGATTGCTATTCACTATCTATTATAACTATTACTAATCACTAATACTTGATCACTAATTAAAGTGAAAGTGTTAATCGCTCAGTCATATCTGACTCTTTGTGACCCCATGGAGTATACAGTACACCAGGCTCCTCTGTCCATGGAATTCTTTAGGCAAGCATACTGGAGTGGGTTGCCATTCCCTTCTCCAGGGCATTGTCCCAACCTGCTGTTAAGTCGCCTCAGTCGTGTCCGACTCTGTGCGACCCCAAACACGGCAGCCCACCAGGCTCCCCCGTCCCTGGGATTCTCCAGGCAAGAACACTGGAGTGGGTTGCCATTTCCTTCTCCCATGCATGAAAGTGAAAAGTGAAAGGGAAGTCGCTCAGTCATTCCCGACTCTTAGTGACCCCATGGACTGCAGCCCACCAGGCCCCTCCGTCCGTGGGATTTCCCAGGCAAGAGTACTGGAGTGGGGTGCCATTGCCTTCTCCATTGTCCCAACCTAGGGATTGACTAATATGACCTTCTTATTAATATTTAATCTAACTGAGTACTGCTGACCAACCTAGACAGCATATTAAAAAGCAGAGACATTACTTTGCCAACAAAAGTCCGTCTAGTCAAAGCTATAGTTATTCCAGTGGTCATGTATGGATGTGAGAGCTGGACTATAAAGAAAGCTGAGTGCCAAAGAATTGATGCTTTTGAACTGTGGTGTTGGAGAAGACTCTTCAGAGTTCCTTGGACGCAAGGAGATCCAACCAGTCCTTCCTAAAGGAAATCGGTCCTGAATATTCATTGGAAGGACTGATGCTGAAGCTGAAACTCCAATACTTCGGCCACCTGATGCAAAGAGCTGACTCATTTGAAAAGACCCTGATGCTGGGAAAGATTGAAGGCGGGAGGAGAAGGGGACGGCAGAGGATGAGATGGCTGGATGGCATCACCGACTCAATGGACATAAGTTTGAGTAAACTCCGGGAGTTGGTGATGGACAGGGAGGCCTGGGGTGCTGTGGTCCATGGGTTCTCAAAGAGTCGGACACGACTGACTGACTGAACTGAACTGGACTGACTCCTAACATAACCACTATTTCTAGATGCAATTTCACTTGATAAAGTAATGATATTTCTCTTTTATATAAGAAAATGAAACTGTAGGCAAATAGAATCAGAAGCTCTTTCTCAGATACACATTATTGGTTTTAATAGCCCAGGGTTTCCTTAGAAACTGACTCCCAACTATCTATAGACATCAAGGCCAAAAATGGTTAAATGTTGGACACACAGAGAATTTAAGGGCTAAGGGCAAGACCCTCTGACCCCCAAGATTTCAGCTGGTGCAAAAAATGTCAGGGGAAACCCTCTGTCACAGTGTGACAGACCGAGTTGGTAATCAACTGTATGAGTGTTAACCGGGAGCGTGTGGTTTTAGAGAAGCACAGCTGTTTGTCATCAAGAGCAAGGCCACCACGCTGCCACGGTTCCTCGCTCCACTTTCAAGCGGATTTTAGGATAAATTTTGTGAAAACTGTGCTATAAAAAGCCCTGATGCCGTCCTTTCTCGGGTCTGCAGCATGAAGAGGGTCAGCTTTACTTAAGTGATTGGCTTCCTGTTTTTCTTAATTATACAAAATGGGGACAATGCAAAACACAGCTGGTGGAAACTCAGATGTTGCTCAAAGCCTGAAACACGTAACAACTTGGTGATGAAAAACAGAAAATTCTTGCTGTTGAGGAGATAGGAGCAGTGACACGCTTCCAGGGGCGTGCTTACTATAGCTGAGAAGCTGATTTCACCTCAGAAAAGAAGACAAGGAGAATGTCTTGCCACGGGGTGTAAATGGTAGCATTTAACTTAGACACATGCATGTGATTGAATAGAACAGAAAAGAAGAAGAAGAAAGGGGTGAGGGAGAGTAATGAATAACTGGTGATTATGGGTGATTATGATTTTGACACCTAAAGGGCAATGAGGAATTTCTTCGTAATCTGCAACGTGTACCTGTGCACACAGCTGCTTAGCTGTGTCCGACTCTTTGTGGCCCTATGGACTGTAGCCCGCCAGGCTCTTCCGTCCATGGAATTTATCAGGCAAGAATACTGGAGTGGGTTGCCATTTCCTCCTCCAGGGGATCTTCCAGACCCAGGGATCGAACCCACATCTCCTGCAGATTCTGCATTGGCAAGCAGATTCTTTACCACTGAGCCACCTGGGAGTCACAGAGATTTCTCTGGTACATATGAAGAGTCAAACTACCCTAGGCGGTGAGAAAAGAAGCAGCAAAGTATACTAAAAGTAGTCAGTTATCAAACATGGCATGGAATGCGGCCTCCTGGGGAAGAGAGGCTGTATTGCTTAACCGGGATTTGGAACAGGTATTTGGTACGATGTGACATTAAAGGAACTCTTCATACATTTGCTGGCTCCTTGGTGGATCACTACTCATCTTTCAAGGCTGAGTTCAAGTCCTGCCTCCTCTGTAATGCCTTTCTCCAACAACCAGGCTGAAATAACGCCTCTTCTTTGCATCTCCTCTGGTGCTGTGCAGCACTTACCGAACTATCACAATCGGTGGTGTATACATCTGCCTTCCTGCTATGCTGTGTCTTAAGTCACTTCAGTCGTGTCAGACTCTTTGTGGCTCTATAGCCCACCAGGCGCCTCTGTCCATGGGACTCTCCAGGTAAGAATACTGGAGTGGTTGTCATTTCCTCCTCCAGGGGACCTTCCTGACCCAGGGACCAAACCCTCATCTCTTATGTCTCCTGCATTGGCAGGCAGGTTCTGCACCACTAACGCCACCTGGGAAGCCCTCCTGCTATATTATGAGCTCCTTAAAAGCAGAGGTTATAACTTGATCATTTTTCTAACTCCCGCAGCAATTAGCATCAGGCAAGACCTTAAGAGTTCAATAAATGTTAATTGAATGAGTTAGTCAATCAATCTGAGTAAACATATGGTTGATAAAATATAGATGTCTTTCTGTGTTCAACCTCATTGCTAGAGTATGCAAATCAATTCAATTCAATACACCTCTAATTTATCATGCACTTACTGTGTGTCAGATGCTGTGCTCGATACTGTTAAAAGAAAGAGTGTCTCCTAAATGCAAAACCTGTTGCTGAACTGTTGTAGGTTTGAAGCCGTGATTTCCAGGATTCCATAACCGCCAGTGGCTAACCAACTGCTCTATTGTATCAAATAGACTAACTGACCTGAGCATGACCATCGTTCTCTCACAATATCTGTTTCTTCTTCACTATATTAACAAAGCCTCAACATTTTAGCTGAATATAAAGAGGTAAGAAGAAGTTTCTTCTATGAGAGCTCAGACAATCCTAGAAAGTAAGAAAATTATGCTTCCCAGGCTTGCTAACACTGTTCAGCATTCCAGTATGTTATAAAAGGAGGTTTCTTGAGAAAAGAGGCCATATTGCTGTGTTAGGATTTAAAATAAGTCTTATGTGTTGAACAACTTTTTTTTTTTTTTAACTGCTTATACATAAAAGTGATTCCTCTTTCATGAATTTCTACCTATTTTTCATAGCTGCTACAGAATAATACTCGTTACTCATTACTTTTACAAAATATTCCACACACTTCCCTGTAGCTACAGGTGGCCATGTGATAAACCTGGACCAATGGAGTGCAGGCAGAAGTGCTTTGTGGCAGTTTCTGGAAATATTCCTCGAGACAGGGCATTTGTGCTCCCTTTCCCCGGGCGTCTTTGTCTTGCCGTTTTGACCTAAGATGGAGGCCTCTTGAGGATCAACAAGAGGGGAAAAGACCGGGGCACTGACCCGGTAGCGACTTACCCTGCATGAATACCTGGGCCGTACAAGCAGAGGGAAACAAGCCTCCACTCTAACTCAGCTCCTGCTCCTTTGGTGTCCTGCCAACCAGAATTGGTGTCCAATCCCAGCTAAACATCACTGTTGACATGTGGTTTCCACTCAGCTGTGGATGAGGTGGGAGCGGTGGTTAGATGGGGAGGTGGATGTCTGTATGTGAGGACAACCTTCGAATGAGTAACAACTGAACAATGAATGAAGGACTTTTAATCTATATGACTTTCTGACAATCACCCACATCAGTCCCCTTGCAGTTTCATGCCCTCTTGTCTCTGAGTACGTAGCCCTCCGCTCACTTCTTTTCTTCATATGACACACTAAGGTGTTGTCTCCAAAAAGAACATTCCCCTGACTCCCTTTCTGGGGCTAGGTACCTCATCTGTACTCACTTGTAGTCCCAAGTATATACCGTTGACTTAGATCTGATCTCTCATAATTGTAATCTTTTGCTCTTTTCTTCGGAGAAGGCGATGGCACCCCACTCCAGTACTCTTGCCTGGAAAATCCCATGGACGGAGGAGCCTGGTGGGCTGCAGTCCATGGGGTTGGGAAGAGTCAGACATGGCTGAGCGACTTCACTTTCACTTTTCACTTTCATGCATTGGAGAAGGAAATGGCAACCCACTCCAGTGTTCTTGCCTGGAGAATCCCAGGGACAGGGGAGCCTAGTGGGCTGCCATCTGTGGGGTCGCACAGAGTCGGACACGACTGAAGTTACTTAGTAGCAGCAGCAGCAGCTCTGTTCTTTCTCTCTCTTCTATAAATTGTAAGATTACTGAAAGAGAGGATAACATTGGATCTCTAAAAGTTCAATGTCTATCACACAGTAGCTGTCACATAATAGCACATAGAAGTATTACACAGCTACCCCATCCCATTATCAGCTTTCCTTTCAATAAGATGAAAGACCTAAAACCTACTGCTGGTCAGTTCATAGAGTCTGGGTCATCCCTGAATCCTGTAGCAGACAGTTCCTTGAATTTCATGACCCTTGTCTCTGAGGACATCTTTCCTTCTCCCTTCCCCTCCTCTGTATCAACTTAGTTCCGAAAATGTATTTTAGGTGCCTACTTGGCCAGATATTGGACTGGAAATAATGTTTTAAAATCAGTCTGTCAAAATTTTTTCCTCTGTATTTTATCCTTTTCTGCCAGTTTCTTCATAGAGTGAAGTTATCCTCGTGACTCAAAGCTTGAGGACTAGGAAAGTGGGGGGCTGGAGGAAAATCTGTCTTTTGACATTTAAGAGATATGTGCTAAAATTAGGGAACAGCTAGCACTTCTATTTAATAGTCAGATGAGGCCACACATATTTATGAACATTCGAAATAGCCCAGCTTTGTGTTTCCCCAGGCCACAGAGGCCGACGCTATGAAGGAGAGTGCGTGGACATGAAGGAGAAGTCCTGCTTTGTCATGGACACAAGGGTCCTGCTGCTAGGCTGGCTGTTTCTTACTCTGGATGCTCTTCTCCTCCCCCTCCTCCCCACTCTTCTCCTTCTCTCCTTAGTCCTTTATTCTTCTTTCCTTTCTCCTTCTTCTCTTCTGCTTCATCATCTCTGTCTCTGTCTATGTCTTCTCCTCCTCCTTCTCCCTTTTCTCTTTTTTCTCCCCCACCCCCTCCCCTTGCAATCAGAAGAAACCAAAGACTACTTCATACCCATTTCAGAGGGGCACAGACCAACAGAACTCTGGCAATGGATTGCTCACGAGGAGGCCAGTCTTGGTCTCTCTAGTGTCTTCCTCTTGGTGGCTCAGCCTGGCGCTTTCCCCTCCTCCTGCTCACCAATGCCGAGTGCTCACAAGTATATCCTTCATTTGTACATGCTCAATGCCCTTTCCCCACTCGCCAATCAACAGCATATTTTTCTCCCACAGAGCTTAGGAGAGGTGACATATAGATGCACAAAGCCTCAGAATTCCAGCTATAGTTAACTGTAGAGACTCACAGAATGAATGAAGGAGTAGTGGCTATGTGGGGTGGGGGAGGGAAGGCCCAGGTTTCCAAACATGTGGTGGCTTAGACGGTAAAGTGACTGCCTGCAATGCAGGAGACCTGGGTTCAATCCCTGGGTTGGGAAGATTCCCTGGAGAAGGAAATGGCAGCCCACCCCAGTACACTTGCCTGGAAAATCCCACGGATGGAGGAGCCTGGTGGGCTACAGTCCATGGGGTCAGAAGGAGTCAGACATGACTGAGCGACTTCACTTTCACTTTCTTTCATCATTTCAGGGAACAGAAAACAAGCATGGAAGACACATTAAATCCAGCTGGCTAAATGGACACGTGGGCATTCGAGGTCTAAGAACAACTACTTTTACTTACTGCCTACTTCCTATGTATGTGTGCATCCTCCGTTTCTTCTCAGTTTGTATTTACATCACTATGAGGTAAACATATTCTATCCTCATTTCACACGGAGGAAACTGAGACGCCGAGAGATCTGAGACTCTGAGATTCAAAAAGAAGTAAATTTAAATCTAGATTCGTTTAGAGTCTAGGCTTAAATGAATTCCTCATGAAGAGATCAGTCTTGTTCTCTAGGGTATCCTCCTTTTGGTGGCTCAGCTCAGCACTGCCCCCTCCTTCTGTTCACCAACCTCGAGTGCTCACACGTACAACCTTCTTTCTGTACATCCTCAATGCCTTTTCCCACTCATGAACCAACAGCACATTTTTCTTCCACCAGGCTTCAGGAGAGGTGACACGTGCTGCCAAATTCGTCACGTGTCTTTCTAGTACCTTCTATTCAGAGGTGGAGTCTATTTCTACCCTTGAACAGTGAGCTGGCTCACGACTCGCTTTGGCCAGTGGAACACAGCGAAAGTGAGGGTGTGGCAGTTTGTGCCCAGATCTCAAGAGGTCTCCCGTTCCTCCTCCTCGCGACACCTGCCACCAGAGCCCATGGACAAGCCTCAGCTGGCCTCGGGGAGGATAAGAGGCTACATGGAATGGAGACGATCCATTGCAGCTGAAACCCTTCAGCCTCATCGGTCCCCAAGTGAGATTAGCCAAGCCTGGCCGAGACCAGCAGAACCTACCCAGCTGAGCACAATCCAGACTGCTGGCCTTCAGAATATTACCAGCAGCAACTCACTATAAGCCTCAAAAGCTCCTGCGTATTCTTGCTGGGTGTGCAAGAAAAAAACACCCTGACCACCTTCCATGTGAGACATTTCTCACAGTTGTATTTGCAGTGAGAAGACTTGCAAAACAAAGTAATGTTTCCCTCTGGGACAAAAAGCCAGTGTTGCCTGATATGTGTCCACATACAGACTGAGATCATCTTGGGAGTAATTTCTTTTTTTTTTCCTTTTAGTTTTTTTTTTTCTTTGATTCTTTTATTCTCCTCTTTGATGTTAATTTCTCTCTCACTTATAAAATGTTAGAATTTCCCAGCTCTAGAAGTTAAGAGTTCCAGCCTTTTAGTTATTATTTAAAATGTAAACTCTATTTATAGTTACCTACTGATCAGCAAGCTTTGCCAGTTTTCACTGATAGTACCTACACACAATCAAAAAGTGAATTGATCTAAAGAAAATAATTAACAACAAATAAAACTGGTTCTTTTTTTTTTTCACTCATGTGTTTTCTTTCTTAATTTTTTTAATTAATTTTATTTTATTTTTAAACTTTACATAATTGTATTAGTTTTGCCAAATATCAAAATGAATCCACCACAGGTATACATGTGTTCCCCATCCTGAACCCTCCTCCTCCCCATACCATCCCTCTGGGTCGTCCCAGTGCACCAGCCCAAAGCATCCAGTATCGTGCATTGAACCTGGACTGGCATCTCGTTTCATACATGATATTTTACATGTTTCAATGCCATTCTCCCAAATCTTCCCACCCTCTCCCTCTCCCACAGAGTCCATAAGACTGTTCTATACGTCAGTGTCTCTTTTGCTGTCTCGTATACAGGGTTATCGTTACCATCTTTCTAAATTCCATATATATGCGTTAGTATACTGTATTGGTGTTTTTCCTTCTGGCTTACTTCACTCTGTATAATAGGCTCCAGTTTCATCCACCTCATTAGAACTGATTCAAATGTATTCTTTTTTTTTTTTTTTTATCTATATTTGAAACCATCTGCTGGGGTTTTTTTTTTTTTTTTTTTTTTACGCATCAGAAAAAAATTTTATTTCACATGTTTTCCTTAAACGTTGCTAAAGAAATATTATAGAACTCAAATCGTATTACAACCACAATCCCCAATCTTCCTACTCCAATAATTATTTTTAGGCTTAATTTTATTTTATTTTATTTTATTTTTTGAAAATTTATGCCTTTATTTCAGTTGTTGTGTTGGCAATATCAATCTTAAAATAATGATGAAAAGTTAACTCTTTCCAAATATGGGTATTTTGGGTTATGGTGAAATAGCAGTAGCTTTAAAACAGTATAGTAGCTAGATCCTACCTATCTTTTCCTGGAATGCCCACTTCAACACCAAGCTGTAAGATACATTCCTGAACTTTTGAAGACATTATAATGATGGTAATGTCAGGCCAGGGTAAAAAAAAACAGAAATGATCAGAAGACTGAGGGGAAAAAGACATGAGATGGAAAAAAAAAAATTGTTCGTATTGTCGACACCATCCAGTCTAGCAATTTTACAGATGCTTTCTGTTTGCTCGAGACAGTTTATTGCTTATGTTATTTCTTCTGTTCCTTTTTTTTTTTAATTTTTCAGCACTTTATTTATTTATTTATTTTTTTATTTGATAAATTTAACGCCTTTTATTGCCATACCTCATTTTACTGTGCTTTGCTTTAGTGAACTTTATAGATACATTTTTTTTCCTTGTTAATTTTCTGTTTAGTTGATCTATCCATAAGTGTGAGTGGGGTATTAAAGTCTCCCACTATTATTGTGTTATTGTTAATTTCTCCTTTCATACTTGTTAGAATTTGTCTTACATACTCATGTGCTCCCATGTTGGGTGGATATATATTATATAATTGTTACATCTTCTTCTTGGATTGATCCTTTGATCATTATGTAGTGACCTTCTTTGTCTCTTTTCACAGCCTTTGTTTTAAAGTCTAATTTATCTGATACGAGTATTGTGACTCCTGCTTTCTTTTGGTCCCAATTTGCATGGAAAATCTTTTTCCAGCCCTTCACTTTCAGTCTGTATGTGTCCCCTGTTTTGAGGTGGGTCTCTTGTAGACAACATATGTAGGGGTCTTGTTTTTGTATCCATTTAGCCAGTCTTTGTCTTTTGGTTGGGGCATTCAACCCATTTACGTTTAAGGTAATTACTGATAAGTATGATCCCGTTGCCATTTACTTTATTGTTTTGGGTTCGAGTTTATACACCATTTTTGTGTTTCCTGTCTATAGAATATCCTTTAGTATTTGTTGGAGAGCTGGTTTGGTGGTGCAGAATTCTCTCAGCTTTTGCTTGTCTGAAAAACTTTTGATTTCTCCTTCATACTTGAATAAGATCCTTGCTGGGTACAATAATCTGGGCTGTAGGTTATTTTCTTTCATCATTTTAAGTATGTCTTGCCATTCCCTCCTGGCTTGAAGAGTTTCTATTGAAAGATCAGCTGTTATCCTTATGGGAATTCCCTTGTGTGTTATTTGTTGTTTTTCCCTTGCTGCTTTTAATATTTGTTCTTTGTGTTTGATCTTTGTTAATTTGATTAATATGTGTCTTGGGGTGTTTCTCCTTGGGTTTATCCTGTTTGGGACTCTCTGGGTTTCTTGGACTTGGGTGATTATTTCCTTCCCCATTTTAGGAAGTTTTCAACTATTATCTCCTCAAGTATTTTCTCATGGTCTTTCTTTTTGTCTTCTTCTTCTGGAACCCCTATGATTGAATGTTGTAGCGTTTAATATTGTCCTGGAGGTCTCTGAGATTGTCCTCATTTCTTTTAATTCGTTTTTCTTTTATCCTCTCTGATTCATTTATTTCTACCATTCTATCTTCTAATTCACTAATCCTATCTTCTGCCTCTGTTATTCTACTATTTGTTGCCTCCAGAGTGTTTTTAATTTCATTTATTGCATTATTCATTATATATTGACTCTTTTTTATTTCTTCTAGGTCCTTGTTAAACCTTTCTTGCATCTTCTCAATCCTTGTCTCCAGGCTATTTATCTGTGATTCCATTTTAATTTCAAGATTTTGGATCAATTTCACTATCATTATTTGGAATTCTTTATCAGGTAGATTCCCTATCTCTTCCTCTTTTTGTTTGGTTTGGTGGGCATTTATCCTGTTCCTTTATCTGCTGGGTATTCCTCTGTCTCTTCATCTTGTTTAAATTGCTGAGTTTGGGAGTCCTTTCTGTATTCTGGCAGTTTGTGAGTTCTCTTTATTGTGGCGTTTCCTCGCTGTGTGTGGGTATGTAGAGGTGGCTTGTCAAGGTTTCCTGGTTAGGGAAGCTTGTGTCGGTGTTCTGGTGGGTGGAGCTGTATTTCTTCTCTTTGTTCAGTCGTGCTATGGGGAGGGAGGGAGGGATGCTGCAAACAAATGACACTGGCGCGCAGGCGCCGCAGTGCCTCAGCCACACTGGGTCTGCCCCCGCTCACGGCGCGTGTAGCCTCCCTGCCCACACTGCTCAGGCTCTAGGTTGTTCCGCCAGGAACAATCCGAGGCTGGGCCTGGGTTGCATGCACCTCCTAGGTCCAAGCCGCTCAGGTTCAGGCACTCAGGTAGTCCTCAGAGGCGCAGACTCAGTTGGGGCTGCGTTTTGTGCTCTTCCCAGGTCCGAGCAGCTCAGGTGATGAGGTGTTTGGCGGCGCCAATGCTGCGACTTATCGCCTCCCGCCACTTGGTTATCTGGGTGTAAAACCGCACACCTTCTCAGGCAGATGTTGACCGTCCAGACCCCAATAAGTTTTAGTTAGCAAAGAAGCCAGTTTTATAGATAATGTCTCTCTGGGGCTGCGATTGCCCCCTTCCGCTCTGGCTGCCTGTCACCAGAGGGGGGAAGGTTTGCAGCCGCTACCTCTGTTTAGTCCTTTGTTCCGCGCTGGCTGGCGGTGTCTTAGGTTAGGGCTGGCTTTTCGCATGGTAGATATCCCACAGTCTGGTTTGCTAGCCCAAATTATTTTGCTCAGATAGCGCTCAGGGTATTCAGGCCAGATTCTTACTCTCAGCGATGCAGCCCACGCCGCGCCTCCCTGCCCAGCCCCCGCTTGCTAATGGCGGATGCAGGCATCTGCGCTGCTTCTCTGCTGGAGGAGTTACCATAGGGCTCGCAATCTGCGAGTTTTAATTGTTTATTTATTTTTTCTCCCTGTTATGTTGTCCTCTGTGCTTCCAAAGCTCGGCACGGATTCGCAGTGAGAAGGTTTCCTGGTGTTTGGAAACCTCTCTCTTTTTAAGACTCCCTTCCTGGGACGGAGCTCCGTCCCTCCCTCTTTTGTCTCTTGTATTGTCTTTAATATTTTTTCCTACCTCCTTTCGAGGAGTTGGGTTGCTTTTCTGGGTGCCTGATGTCCTCTGCCAGCATTCAGAAGTTGTTTTGTGGAATTTACTCCACGTTTAAATGCTCTTTTGATGAATTTATGGGGAGAAAGTGTTTTCCCCGTCCTACTCCTCCGCCATCTTGGCGCCTTCCCTCAAATGTATTCTTTTTAATGGCTGAGTAATACTCCATTGTGTATATGTACCATAGCTTTCTTATCCATTCATCTGCTGATGGACATCTAGGTTGCTTCCATGTCCTGGCTATTATAAACAGTGCTCTTGAAACTGGTTCTTGATTATAAAAAAACAACTATTATGACAGGACCTAAGTGACTTATTTTTAGGAATCACTACAAAAAATCAATATTGTTGTTTATTGAAACAAAATATATATATATATATATGAATGAACCAAGCTATGGCTCCTTCTTATTTAACTCATATGCAGAGTGTATCATGCAAAATGCTGGGCTGTTTGAAGCACAAGCTGGAATCAAGATTGCCAGGAGAAATATCAACAAACACAGATATGCAGATGATAGCACCCTAATGGCAGAAAATGAAGAGGAACTAAAGAGTCTTTTGATGAAGGTGAAAGAGGAGAGTGAAAAAGGTGGCTTAAAACTCAACATTCAAAAAATTAAATTCATGGCATCCGGTCCCATCAAATCCCATCACTTAATGACAAATAGATGGGGAAAAACTGGAAACAGTGGCAGACTTTATTTTCTTGGGCTTCAAAATCACTGTGGACAGTGACTGCAGTCATGAGAGTAAAAGACACGTGCTCTTTGGAAGAAAAGTTAAGACAAACCTAAACAGCATATTAAAAAGCAGAGACTTCACTTGGCCAACAAAGGTCTGTATATTCAAACCTATAGTTTTTCCAGCAGTCATGTACGGATGTGAGAGCTGGACCATAAAAAAGGCTGAGCACCAAAGAATTGATGCTTTTGAATTGTGGTGCTGAAGAAGTCTCTTGAGAGTCCCTTGAACAACAAGGAGATCAAACCAGTTAATCCTAAAGGAAATCAACCCTGAATATTCACTGGGAGGACTGATACTGAAGCTGAAGCTCCAATATTTTGGCCACCTGATGTAAACAGTGAATCACTGGAAAAGTCTCTGATGCTGGGAAAGAGTGAGGGCAGGAGAAGGGCGCAACAGAGGATGAGATGGTTGGATGGCATCACCGACTCAATGGACATGAGTTAAAGCAAAGTCTGGGAGATGGTGAAGGACAGGGAAGCCTGGCGTGCTGCAGCCCATGGGATTGCAAAGACAGGACTTAGTGAGTGAACAGCAGCAGCTCCTTTAAATCTTTTCTTGAGCTCTGAACATTGTCTACAATGATCTTCAGAACATGTTAATACTTGTGTGTCCATCTAGAAGACAATTAAATGAGCACAGGCTTGCCTATGTCTGGAACCATAGTGAAAGATGTGGAATCTCAGGACACTCTACATCCTCAGCCTGCTGGTCATCACTTCGTGCCCACTGCTCTTGGTACCTCAACTGTGGCATGTTCCTGCCAGGAAGCCCCTTCCTTCCCTGAAAGGTACTCTTGCTCCTGGGTTTCCCATCCTGATGGCTGGCATCACCATCTCCACACTTGCCCAAAGCAAAACCTTGGGCATTGTCTCACCCTTCCCCTTGCTGCTTTTCCACCCTCAACCAGCATCCACCCAGCCACCTGATCATAAACCTGCCCATGTTAATATGCCTCTGAAATCTCCCCCAGCTCCACAGAACTTCCCTCCCTCAGGACCACCATCAGCTCTCTCTTGGATACATGCTTTGATTTGCTGCCCTATCTAAGCCGGGTCCTTTACAAAAAAGTTTCCTATCATTGGCACTGAAGCAATTTGCCATTTGAGCTAACCAAATTCTGTCACTGGCTTCCTGTACGCCATTAATGTTCCCTTGCCCTCAGTATAAAATCAGAGTTCTACACAAGCTTCTCTGTGATCTCAGCTCTCTCCATGTTTCTAGCTTCATCTCCTGTAAATCTCCATTTTGTCCATGTTGAGTCACTTAGAGTTAGCTCCTTCTGACACACAGAATTCATAGGCTCCACAAGGAGCAGTCACACGCTCCACTTTCACCACAACCATTCTTTCCTCAGTTACCTCCTATACATCAAGACTTAGTCAGCCTCTTCCAGGAAGCTCTGTGCTAACCTCCAACTCCCAGGCTGGATAAAGAGAAGTACGTCCTTCTGTAAAACCCTGTGCACAAGTCCCTTAGAGCACTTTTCACACTGAAGTATCAAGTATGGGGGTTCGTGTGTCTATCCCCTATGACCTATAGGCTTTTTGAGACTTGGGTTGATTTATGTTATCATACATCCGGCATAGCAGTTTTCATCTTTGGCTAAATAGTAGGATCACTTGGGAAAACTTAAAAAAAATTGGCCAGGTCCCACTCCAGACCGATTAGAATCTCAGGGGGTAAACAAGACACACTCCTCACCTCCCGACCTTTGCACTGACTGTTCCCTCTGCCTGGAAAGCTGAGTTCTCGCAGGCTCACTCCCTTTCCTTCGCCAAGTCTTCCTCAGATGTCACTTTCTCAATGGGGTCTCTTCTGATCTATTTAAACTTGGTAGAACATTTACCCCACATTTCCTGGGGTTAATAGCACATATCAGTCTCCCATGTTATACACTGCACTTTTTAACTATGGTTATCATTCACTGTCTGCCTCCCCTGG
Organism: Bos mutus; assembly: GCF_027580195.1. Lineage (NCBI taxonomy): Eukaryota > Metazoa > Chordata > Mammalia > Artiodactyla > Bovidae > Bos > Bos mutus. Next base: position 10,213,565 of record NC_091645.1, on the reverse strand, counting down.
TGCAAGAATCAGTTATTTGGTTCACTGATGGGCAGGGAGGCCTGCTGCTGCTGCTGAGTCGTTTCTGTCGTGTCCGACTCTGTGCAACCCCATAGATGGCAGCCCACCAGGCTCCCCCGTCCCTGGGATTCTCCAGGCAAGAACACTGAAGTGGGTTGCCATTTACTTCTCCAATGCATGAAAGTGAAAAGTGAAAGTGAAGTCGTTCAGTCGTGTCTGACTCCTAGTGACCCCATGGACAGGGAGGCCTGGCATGCTGCAATTCATGGGGTCGCAAAGAGTCAGACACGACTGAGCGACTGAACTGAACTGAACTAAATGTCGCATCAGAGGCTTGCACATAGTAGATGCTTATTATCTAATAACATCAGATATCTATATTATTATATAATAATATAGACAACAATTAACATTATCTAATTATGTTTAAATAGATAAATGAGTGGATTCTACTTGCCATCTCTGGTTTAGTGGAAAGAGATGTTTGTATGTCTGCAAAGTTATGAAAGCCTATAGAAGTGGAACTGATTAATTCTGCCTCCTAGGAATCAAGAAATGCTTCAAGAAGGAGGAGATAATTAAGCTGAGCCTTGAAGGACTTTCTAAGCAGAGAAAGAGGATAAGTTATTAAAATACACAGTGCCTTGGCAAGCACGAAGCCCACAGTCCAACCGATTGTGGCCATTCTGTAAGGTCTTACTAACACCAACAGAAAATTCAGAGGGAATGGCGCAAGCACTGAGAAGAGAAAGGTCATGGATCGTGTTGAATGGGTGGAATGGGCAAGTCATAAGTGAAAAGACCGAACTGATGAATTTTGACTAAATTAAAGAATTTTCTTATTATTAGATAGTTAACTCATTCCAGAGAATCAACATGTATTTTTAGTATCTCGTTCATATATATGCACGCTTACGATATGAGTTACTATCATATACTTGCTGCTCATATCGTTCTTGTTAGTTTTCACATATGCCTTCCATTATTATTCAACTTTGTGTGTGTGTGTATGTTCTACCCACCGACACGGAATTTCCAGTAACACAAATAAGGGCCTCGTGGTCTTTCTTTTGCACTCACTACAGCAGCACACTCTAACAGTGTGCAGGGCACATGTATGCTAGGAGTACGCGCTAGCAGTATGTTCCCAGTATTGTCCATAAAGACTATTAACGAATAATAGCTCTCCTAGGAATGCATTCCTGTTGTTATTCATTTAGACAAAATGCTTATTCTATACTTCAATATGTACCACATGTCAGACATCGTATTAAGGACTAGAGACACAGGCACAGAATTTAACCTCTGCTATGAAATCTCAGTGGGGATAGAAAGAAACAATCCCAGCTCATGGAGTAAGTGCTATACTGTGGGTGATCCTGGAGTACTTTATAAACACAATAGGTGCAGCTAATCTAACATAATGAAGACAAGGCCCAGGGGACACTTCCTGACAATGTTATTCTTGGCATCTTTTGCTCTGAAAATGATGTACATGTCAGATATTTTATGTAGATTTAAATTTTATTTTCAGAGATATATTCTCATAGAGATAATTATGATACCATTAAAAAGACACTGCTACTGCTGCTGCTGCTGCTGCCAAGTCGCTTCAGTCGTGTCCGACTCTGTGCGACCCCATAGACGGCAGCCCACCAGGCTCCCCCGTCCCTGGGATTCTCCAGGCAAGAACACTGGAGTGGGTTGCCATTTCCTTCTCCAATACATGAAAGTGAAAAGTGAAAGTGAAGTCTCTCAGTCGTGTCTGACTCTTAGTGACCCCACGGACTGCAGCCTACCAGGCCCCTCTGTCCTTGGGATTTTCCAGGCAAGAGTACTGGAGTGGGGTGCCATCGCCTTCTCCTGCGTAAATCGCATGTTAAAGGAGAAATAAAGTTTTCTGATAATACCTTAATCCATTTCTCTTTCATTCAAAAATCACTACTAATAATTAATAATATATCATAATTTGTTGTTTCCTATGAGAAAGGACAGAAAAAAGTACTAGGATTTTGTTAAAGGGCAAGAAAATTCTCAGAAGTTCCATGATTCAACTGTAATCAAAGGTGATTACATTAACCATGTGGAGAAAAGAAGGGAGGAAGGACATTCTAAGAATGGAATGAATATACATGCAAAAGCCCAGAGGCATATGAAGAATGGCTAGCATGGAGATCTTAAGAATATGTTGCTATAGTATTATAGGAATATGGGGGAGTTGGCAAAGAGCATCTGTGGGATATGGACACAGTGTGAAAAACACAGGAATAGGTCAAAGTCTTAAAGGACTGGATACACTGAGGAATAAGATAATGGCAGCCATAAGCTAGGGATGGAGTGGGTGAGTAGGCAGGGAGGCAGACAGACTAGTTAAGTGATCCCTGTAATAGCAATTCAGGGCAGACAGGAGAAAGGGCTACATTAAAGCAATGTCAGTCCAGAGAGAGAACAGCAGATGGGGGCGTACTTGACAGGACTCGGTGGCTGATGGGATGTGGGGGCTGATGGAGAATGAGATGTCTGGGATGACTCCCAAGTTTCTGGCGTGAACACTGGAGTGCCTGGAAGGTGCCACTCACCACGAGAATGAGGGCAAGTTGAAGGCACAATGCCGAGCAAGTTTGACGCATGTCAAGTCCACGCTGCTGAGTAGTGAGGTGAGTGTGTCTTACTGGCCGACTTCTGGAACTCACAGGGAGGAAGATGCGAATAAAGAGGTACCATGGGCACCCGAGAGCCTCAGTAACCCTCTCATTGCTTATACCCTTCTTTAGTGTAGTCAGGGTCTACAGTAATATGCCAGGGGCTTCACAAAACCACGGAGATTTTCCTGGGCTATATATGTATTTAAAGATAAGAAGGAAAATGCATATTAAAACAAATGTGAATATGTTCAGGTCTGGAGTGTGAAATCTGAATGGATTTTTAGGACAAAACCAGAGTCTCCAAATGAATCGCTGGCTCTGTGACTGGCACTTACACTTGCAGCCTCATACCACATCCATAGACACCTAAGCTGTGTGTTCACCCTGCTCTGTCTCTGGTCCTTTGGAAGAAACACATACACGAGACTGCACTAAAGCAGTTCACAGGCCCTGTGTGATTTGGGTCCCTGTGAGCAGCCCATTCAACAGGTCAGCCTAGAAGAATTTGACACCCATTCTGGCTGTGCCTTTAAGGCAGCCAGCAATCGCTGTGTTCTCACTCAACTCTGTCTCCTCGTATTTTGAAAAGACCAAAAGGATCCCTGTTGAAACACTGAAACATGGAAAGAAACAGCAAGCTATTCAGACATTTCAGTTGCTCTGGAGTGAATACAGTAGTTTGGAGTGAATATCATATTGGGCCTGCAATTTTATTCTTACTCTATACGAGACAACTCATTCATAGATCTTGAATTCATTTTACTCACTTTAGAAGCTACCTGCTAAGAGGTCAGATGCTTCTTTCATATTTAGCTGTTACCTGCTGCCTTCAAAATACATAATATAAAGCGTAAAAAAAAAAAAAAAAAAAACCCTTTCACTACCAATGTAGCTTCAATGTAAGGAATACTCAGAATTTACAAATCCCAAAGGATGACAACCCACTCCATCATTCTTGCCCTGAAAACCCCATGGACAGAGGAGACTGGCCAGCTATGGTTCATGGGGTGGCAAAAGAGTTGACAAAACTTAGTGACTGAACAACAAAGGAAAAAACAGATATATATATATATATATATATATATATATATTTTAAATGCTGAGACCGGTTTCTAAAGCTCTCAACTTTTAAAGAAGCACAGGAAGGTTACCCTCTTCTTTACACACAATGACTCCAGTGTATGCGGTTAAACAGCTGTTTCCTTCCTTCCTGATGGTAGAACTTATCATTTTTTAAAAATAAATGTTTAATGAACAGAGGAGCACTGCAGTAAACACAATGATGAGAAATCTGGGGGCTTTTTTGCAGTCAGAAAATCCTTCACGTCTTAGGCCCTTGATGTAAGCCGTGACATGAATGCAAAGGACATCCCATCTTTGGAGGTCTGACAGAGCTGGGTTTTCTCCCTTGCATCCTCCTTCATCCAGCCAGACCTTTCTTAGTAAAGGAAAAATCTCATCACCATGGACTATATTTATCTTCTCTATGAGTCATTCTTATCACGATCATTTCTCCAGCATTAAGTCAATTTTTTTTTTTTTTTTCCTAAAGCAAGGACGAGGTTTTTTTTTTTTTTAAGTTTACTGAGCACCTACTCTGGGACAAGTCTGCTAAGCTACTGTTGAAGTCTAATTTAATCTTTATGATATGATAGGCACTAATACAGTACTCTTGCCTGGAAAATCCCATGGACAGAGGGGCCTGGTGGGCTACAGTCCATGGAGTCGCTAGGAGTCGGACACGACTGAGCGACTTCACTTTCACATTTCACTTTTATGCATTGGAGAAGGAAATGGCAACCCACTCCAGTGTTCTTGCCTGGAGAATCCCAGGGACGGGGGAGCCTGGTGGGCTGCCGTGTATGGGGTCGCACAGAGTCGGACACGACTGAAGCGACTTAGCAGCAGCAGCAGCAGCAACAGGCACTACTATTACAATTTTATAGTGTACCTTGTACCAAATCTATAATTATTATAAGACAATGTATTAACTACTTTTTAAAAAGTGATTTATCCATCTTTTCAAGTGGAGACAGTTTTTTTTTTTTTTTTTTTAAATCAACATTTATTTATTGCTCATGTTCACAAATAACCTGGAGTTCTGAGTTGAAATAACTAGTACCATTTAGAAAGTGGTAAAAGATAGAAAGATAAAAGCTGGCAAGATAAAGTTAGTGAGATGAACCACAGCTGTAAATTCTAGTCTGAGAAACTGAACTTGGTTGGACAAACATTTGGAAATCAATGCGGTTCCATTAAGCAAAAAGGCAACATAATGAAAATTACATTTTAGGAAGACTCAATTCAGGGACTTGGATTGCAGGGATAAAAAAATAGACTAAATTTCTCTGGAAGTCCAGCGGTTAAGACTCTGAGCTGCCAATGCAGGAGGCATGGGTTCGATCCTTGGTTTGGGAAGACCCCACATGCTACCTGGTGTGGTCAAAGACTAAAATAAATGAAGAAATAAATTGAATATGAGGAGGAAAGTTTAATATCTATAAAAATATGTATACTAAGTTTGGAGGGGGCAAAGATAAGACATAGAAAAAAAGTTGGAAGAGTCAGTATTATCCAAAATACTAATAAATGGAATTAGGAATTATATAATGATAATAATGAATTATGGACTAAGTGGACCAAGTCTGAATTGTACATATTTGTATTTAGATCTGGATCTATACCTATATTGTAAAAATTGGAAAAGTAATTTTATAACCTTTCAACTTTAGTGAAAGAATGTTTACTAAGTTATGAAACTAGCTGTTCTCCGTAAGGTCAAGATGAAAGAAAAGAGTCTTGAATGGCAAAAAGAGGGATTTAGACTGGACGCTAGGCTTATAGGAAAGAGGAATGATTTTGATGTGGAATGACAGTGATGGTATCTCTTTCTAGAAATCACTATAGGTTAGGACAGGAATGCATGTACATTTGCTACAAGCAGCTCAGCTAAGGACTAGGTATCTTCCTGATTCCATTTCTGAAAGAGCTGCCTAATATCAGTGGTTGTCAAGAATAAAGAAAGCTAATTTCTTGGTTTTGCTTATATTTGATCCAATGGAAAAAAAAGAGATAGGAACACGAAGCTTTCTTGAAAGGTCTATGCTAGCCTGACAATTTTGTGTTTTTATGCTTCATCACTGAAAAACTCAGAAAATAGCCAACTCCTATCAATGACGATTCAACAGTGCCAGATATCTCAATTCCAGCTAAGATTAGATTGTTCTTAAGCATATCTGATAGAAGCATGGCCGATCTGCTTCACATGGCAGCATATGAATAAGCATTTGCTTCTAATTCCACCCACCACTGCTCCCTCTTTCTGTTGCTTTTAAAAGCATCTGCTATCACAGATGCAGAAGATATGTCACTATGAACAACCGCTTTGTTTGGAAGAGCTGAACTTCATATCTATCATCTCTTCAAAGTAAAATTAAGTCCACTTTCAGACAGCATCAGTGCAATGAACACAGAAATCCTTACAGGTCCATCTTTATTTCAAGGGTTGAGTCTAAAAGGAAAAAAAAATTCCATCTTAATGTACCCTAAGGGTATATAAAATATTTTTGACTATATTATGCTTTTATATGCAAAAGAATCTATGCAAGTGAAAATTCTGAAGTGTAGTAATAAAATAAAGACTAACTTTAAAACTACAAAAAGATAGGGGTTTGTACTCTACTCTCCACTATGAATCCTGTCTTTCTGTATATCTTTTGCTTTAACAACTGTCCTAAATTTTTTAGCGTTCCTTTTATGATTTTATATGAATCCACTCAAAAGATATTGTTCAGATTTGCTTGTTTTCTAGCTTCATGTACATGTTACTATATCAGTTTTCTTTGACTTAGTTTTCCCTATCAATATTGTTTCATTCACATTCATTCATTTTTATTGCTTTATATTATTCCAGTGTGTGAATATACTATAAAATATTTATACTTGAATCCCTTTGTTGATATGTTTTTGTGCTTTTCCAAGTTTTTATATATATATATATATATATATATATATATATATATACACACATATATACATTTTTAGGAACAAAGTTGCTGTGGCCAATGAATATTTAAAAATTTATCATGGAAGAGCCAAATCATAATGTTCAGTTTCATAAAACAGTATCAATTTGTCTTACAAAATTGTCCAGTAGTGTATAACAAACAATCACAATAGCATTTGGTGTGTTAGGCTTCCTAAGAGTATGCTCATATACATGGGTATAATATCAGTTCAGTTCAGTTCAGTTGTGTCTGACACTTTGTGACCCCAAGGACTGCAGCACGCCAGGCTTCCCTGTCCATCACCAACTCAATGGACAGTATGAAAAGGGTATAATATGAATCGGGCTTAATTTGATTTACTACATGGGCAATTTAGTATCTTGTTACATGTTTATTACAACAATGTTATGCTAACTTTCCTTTTTGAAATGTTTAAGGATGTCTCTTGACCATTTTTTCCACATATTGGTTATTTCATTTTTATTGGCCTGTAAGGATCTTTATGGGCTTCCCTGGTGGCTCAGGGAAGATTGGCTGGCAGATTTAAGAATGCCTGGCAACACAGCAGATGCAGGTTTGATCCTTGGGTCAGAAAGATTGCTGGAGGAGAGCAGGGCAACCCATTCCAGTATTCTTAACTGGAGAATCCCATGGACAGAGGATCCTGGAAGGCTATAGTCCATGGGGTCGCAAAAGAGTCAGACGGGACTTAGCGACTAAACAACGACAGAGAGATCTTTATACATTTTTGATAAAATTCCTTGTTGGCTCTTTCTGTTGCAAATCCCATTTTGGGATTTGGATTTCCCTTTGCCTTGTGGTATCTTTGATAAACAGAATTACTTTAATGTAAATGATTTCAACATTCTTCACTTACGGGTTTGTGTTTTGTTTAAGAAGTACTTCCTAAGACAAGATTATAGTGATATTCACTTATATTTCTTCTAAAGTGCTGCCAACCTTGTTTTTCTCACTTATGTATTTAGCCAGCCTTTCGTTTTTCACTGTTTATTAATTGGTCATCACTTCTTAAATGTTCTGCAGTGCTGTATAGGTGACAAATACTTATACCATGTGCCACGTATAAGCGTCTTAACTCAAAGCGAAACTTTTGTTTTACATCATTTTCCCTGAAGCTAGGAAAGACTGAGGGCGTGAGGATAAGGGGATGACAGAGGGTCAGATAATTACATGGCATCATAGACCCAATGGACACGGGTTTGAGCAAACTCTGGGAGATAATGAAGGACAGGGAAGCCTGGCGTGTTGCAGCCCATGGGTTGCAGAGAGACAAGACTGAGTGAACAACGAAACTTTACGTGTTCAGTTAACTCATTAAATCTGCATGATAACCTTTTTAGGTAGGTATTATTTTCATTCCTTTCTTAATAAGAAGAAAACAGAGGCATGGATGAATTAGTAACTTGGGTCAAGAACTGGTACCCTTAACTTCTTGTTTCAAGGTCCTCCGTTTGGTTAATTACTCTGCTTATCCAATTCTAACAATCCACTGTCTTCATTGGAATTGGTTTAGTATATAGTATTTGTTTTCTGGTTGGCCAAGTACCCCACCTAGCTCATCTTTTCAGGAGTGTTTTAGCTATTTCTTATCTTTTACTCTTCTCATTTATATTTTAAATTAGGTTGTCAAGCTTGTCAAAAAATCCTGTTGGGATTTTTATTGAAATTCTATTGACTCTCTGCAGGTCAATTTGGAAGAAATGGTATCTTTATTGAATTTTTAGATCCATGGCATGGCATGCACTGGGTTTAAATCTTATTTAATATATCTCAATAAAGGCTAACACACTTTTTTTTCTGTAAAGATTTTGTATAGATGTTGCTTGATTAATTCTTAAGCACCTGATTTTTTTAATGGTTTTATTTGTATTTTAGGTGGAGGTAGTCTACCATACCGGAGAAGGCAATGGCACCCCACTCCAGTACTCTTGCTTGGAAAATCCCATGGACCGAGAAGCCTGTTAGGCTGCAATCCATGGGGTCACGAAGAGTTGGACACGACTGAGCGACTTCACTTTGACTTTTCACTTTCATGCATTAGAGAAGGCAATGGCAACCCACTCCAGTGTTCTTGCCTGGAGAATCCCAGGGACGGGGGAGCCTGGTGGGCTGCCGTCTATGGGGTCGCACAGAGTCAGGCACGACTGAAGTGACTTAGCATAGCATAGCATAGTCTACCATACTACTAGAAATAGACATTTTTAACTTCTTGATTACTAATTCAGCAGTATCTTATAATCTCTTATTATGATGGTGATTTATTAATTTACCTCTATGCCTTGTTTTGCTTCCCATGAAAAGTGAAAGTGTTAGCTTCTCAGTTACGTCCAACTCTTTAGTAGCTCACTAGGCTCCTCTGTCCATAGGATTCTCCAGGCAAAAATACTGGAGTAGGTAGCCATTCCCTTCTCCAAGGGATCTTCCCAACCCAGGGATCGAGCCTGGGTCTCCTGCATTGCAAGTGGATTATTTACTGTCTGAGCCACCAGGAAAGCCCATATCTTAAGAATATTTTTATTAAGTGTACAAAAAAGTTTAGAATATTTTTTCATGAATTAAGCATTCTATTATTATATAATGATCTTCTTTAACTCTAATAGTCCATTTTATTTCAAAGACAATTTCCTGTATTTATAAACTATCCTAGCTTTTTTTTTTTAGCATCTACATAGTACATACTTTTTTTCATTTATTTACTTTCAAATTTTGGTGTCATATTTTAGGAGTGTCTCTTATCAGATGGCATATTAGGTGGGGTTTTTAAATTATTTAAATGCTAATTTTCCTCTTTTAGTTGGCAGATTTAATCTATTTACCTTTATGTAATTATTGTTATATTTGAAACTGTTTCCTATATTATATTGTGTTTCTCTTATTTTTTTATTTGCTTTTCTGCTTTATTGACTTTTTTGATCAAGATTTATTTTTCTAATTACATTCTATCTCTCTAGTAGCTTGACATTCATATGCTATTAACAATCTTTTAGTAGTTACTTATCAATATTAAAATTGGCCATGAGTAACTTAAAATATAAAGTTTACTGGCTTCTGAACCAACAACCCTGCACTCCCCATATGCACACTCTCCCACTCACACACACAATACAAAGACTTAAAATCCAATTATTCTCAGGTTTAGAGAGAAACCGCGTATTTGGCTTTACACCTTGGGACTCCAAGGCTTATCAGTAAAATCAGAAAAATAAAACTTCAAAGAAATCTTTCTGTAAAGAAATCTGAGTCGTTTTCCTCGGGGTAACTGACCTCCCAGTATCTCATGGATACTGGTTCACCGCTCCCTCTTCCAGCTCAGATCACTGTTATTCTGCTGTACTGCTGGAAGCACAAACCCAGGTGATAGTTTTTTGTCTGTTCAGTTTGAAAGGAAAAACACTTTTGGCTATTTCGATGAGAATGTAGAAAATGGGAGTAGAGTAGCAGGGTAAGAAAATCGTGGGTTTATTTTCTTTGGCTTATGTGTTACGGCTTTAACTAGGCTGAGTCTTTCTGTCACTGATTATATTAATATCTCCACCTTGCAGGTAATTTATGGGGGAACCTCTGATGAAAAGAAGGCTCCCAATTTTCCTCCCTTTCCATCATTACCCCCTGATGCCCCGTATCACATCGCCATACCCCCTCCCTGAGCCAACGCTCATATGAGCACATCCTGTAGAAGTCACTTTATGTATATTTAACAACACATAAATCATGAAGTCTGAAAAATGACAAAAGGGGGTACACTTTACTACATTTACTATGCATTTAATTTTCTATTAAAACAGTAAATTAAGCCTCATGACATGCATAGCCTAATACATAGATGCTTTTCTCTCATGACGTCCATTCTCTTTCATGCAGTTTCATTTCAGAGACAAAATAATGTATTTATTCTAGATAGCAGTTTTAGTAGTTTTTTTTTTTTTTTTTTCCTGGCCTTTAAAAATGCAGTTCTGGCATTTGAATGACCCTAGCACATTTGATGGCTGACCTACTCTAAGCTCCTGAGAGTGGGCAGGTTCATTCCTGGGTCAGATTCACTCCTGCAGGGTTTGGCAAAATACTCTTAGGATTTGGCTCCCATTCTTATGGATCTAAGGAATTCCATGAAAATCAGGTTCATTATGTTACCCAGTCTTTGCTCTTTAGCTCTCTTCTAACTGGTGGAGAATCAATGACCTCGCCATAAGGAAATTGGGGTTGTTTTCCTCTGGAGTCCCAGCAATTCATACCTTCCTCACAGCTCATCCGAACCATTTCATATCATAACTGGCCTTGACTTTGGTTACTCGCTTTGCCAGTGCACTTTCCATTCTGACAATATCCCTCTTCTGTTTAGCAAGCCAATGTGTCCCCCCACTGCCTACAAAATAAAGTCCAAATACGTGAGGATGACCCACATAGCTATGCTGCTTATGGAAGCCCCTAATCCCAGCTTCATTTCCTCATTCCTCCCACATAGGCTCCACATCAAACCTACTGCCATTTCCTGAACATATCTTCCAATTCCAGTTCTCCTAACATTTATTGAGGACCTGCTATGAACCAAACACTGGAGATACAGATAATATGAAGGTATAATTCCATCCCCAATATTTTGTGTGTGACATTCTTCTTACCGGTTACACATCTTTCTATTGTTAAACATGTTGATTTCTTCTGTAGTTATCTACTTAGCTCCCCCTTCTATTTAGCTTCCCTGGTAGCTCAGACAGTAGAGAATCTGCCCACAATGCAGGAGACCTGGGTTTGATCTCTGGATTCAGAAAGATCCCCTGGAGAAAGGAATGGATACCCACTTCAGGCATCACCGACTCTATGGACCTGTGTTTGAGTAAGCTCCGGGAGTTGGTGATGGACAGGGAAGCCTGGAGTGCTGCAGTCCATGGGGCTCAAAGAGTCAGATACAACTGTGCGACTGAACTGAACTGACTGACCCACTTCAGTATTCTTGCCTGGAGAATTCCATGGACAGAAGAGCCTGGTACAGTCGATGGGGTTGCAAAGAGCTGGACATGACTGAGCGACTAACTCTGAACACTTTGAGAACAGAGATCATATCTTAATTATCTATGTCACCTCAGGTCATGGAACAGAATTTTGCTAACCATAAGAGCTCAATAATCTTTATCAAACAACTCTCAAAATGACCAAATGTACATGGAAATAAACTACAGAAATGGAACTTATTTTAAAATCTCATCTCTTATAATACATTTCAACTGAGGTCTTTCCCCATACCTCCATATACAGATAAGACAAATATCACAGTGTTTTCTCACCGAAGCACATTATTTTCCACCATCTGAAATACGTATACAGAGTTAAATGTCTTCTAAGCATGGACATGAACTTTAGAAATATTTGCCTCTAAATATTATCTAAGAAAATGGAAAATAACTTGATATGGACACTTGTATATGCAGTCCTTTGTCTCCCTTTTGGAAGGGCAGTGGTAAGCATCTAGGTTTGCATTTATACTTGCTGTCACACATAACAATCACTGCAGGGCAAATAGTAATTAGTGTGTAATGAACAGTGTCCAATTGGGATCAGCTTCTCAATGACCATCTAAATGTGGTCATGGCAGAAAATTTGCCATGATTATTGCTGCCCAGCAAGTCCCAAGAGAGCCCATTCTTCTTGAGAATCTTAAGATATTTAGCACAATTCTTTCTCTGTTTTCTTAAACTATCATTTATGCCCATATCTCTTGTCTCTCAGTTTGACAAGCTCTGAGGTTAGGAGACATATTCTGAATTCTTACAGATCCCCAACAGCACAGGCCTTCATGCTTTGGAATAGAATAGGTGGGCACTCAGTAAACACAGACTGATGAATCTGACAGCATCCAGGAAAACCAAATTTAAAACAATCTTGTAAAAATATTTGCTTTCCATTTTCTGGAAAGGAGGTGATGGTATGGAGGGAAAAACAAACAGAAAATAAAGATCTAATTATAAATTCTGTGATTTAAGCTGCTGGCAAAGTTTTTCACTTTGGAAGATGAAGGTTTTCATTACCTTTATGCTGCTGATGCCTTCATTCAATAGATGCTGCATCTCTACTCAGCATCTACTGTACAGCCTTGAATAATGTCAGAGTCCTTCTCTCATAGAACACACAATCAATCTTTTTTGGGGGAAGATATACATCGATCCACCAACTAAACACAGAGATTTAAAGCTTGTGATGGGTGATGTGGGCAGAATGATAATTAAGACATGGGCCTCCTCCTGAGGAGTACAAACTAGGAAGAAATTGACATGACAAATCAAATGCAAACTGTATCACGCCACTATCTGATTCAAACACGGAAACCCCTCTCATTTCTCTCACAATAAAATTCACCATTTACTAGTGTCATACAAAACTCTCCAGGTGGGAGGCCCGATCTATATCTCTACTGTTATCTTTCAGCCCCCTCCCTCTTATCAGCAGCTCTGATGTATTGCTGCAATTACCCTGAAGACCATACTGTCATACTCCATGGTTCTGTCATGTTGACACCCTCCCAGCTTAAAAGGACCCTCCACAAATAGCACTCCAGCCTGCCTGACAAATGCCCACCTCGAAAGGCATTTCTCCACAAAATCTTTCTGATTCATCCCATTTCCCCAGCCAGAACTGATTGCAATTTCATTTGTGTTCCTCTTATCCTCTAAGATTTTTAATGTAACTATTGAAAAGTAGAGACATTACTTTGCCAACAAAGGTCCGTCTAGTCAAGGCTATGGTTTTTTCAGTGGTCATGTATGGATGTGAGAGTTGAACTGTGAAGAAAGCTGAGTACCGCAGAAGTGATGCTTTTGAACTGTGGTGTTGGAGAAGACTCTTGAGAGTCCTTTGGACTACAAGGACATCCAACCAGTCCATCCTAAAGGAGATCAGTCCTGGGTGTTCATTGGAGGGACTGATGCTGAAGCTGAAACTCCAATACTTTGGCTACCTCATGTGAAGAGTTGACTCATTGGAAAAGACTCTGATGCTGGGAGGGATTGGGGGCAGGAGAAGAAGGGGACGACAGAGGATGAGATGGCTGGACAGCATCACTGACTCAATGGACATGAGTCTGGGTGAACTCTGGGAGTTGGTGATGGACAGGGAAGCCTGGCGTGCTGAGATTCATGGGGTCGCAGAGTCAGACACGACTGAGTGACTGAACTGAACTGATGCTACACTTTGTATCTACATCACATGTATATTGGTCTTTTTCTAGTACGACTCAAGATTCATCAGGAAGAAGACCATGTCTTTTTTCTTTTTCTTTTTTTTTAGAAGAGGAAACACATTTCTTTTATTGTGGTAGAAGATATATATAGGGAGGACTTCCCTATAGCTCAGATGGTAAAGAATCTGCCTGCAATGCAGGAGACCCGGGTTCAATGCTTGGGTCAGGAAATGGCAACCCACTCTAGTATTCTTGCCTGAAGAATTCCATGGACAGAGGAGCCTGGCAGGCTACTGTCCATGGGGTCGCAAAGAGCTGGACATGACTAAGTGACTAACACAGAACAGATATATACATATATATATATATATATCTATCTCACATAAAAGTTATCATTTTAAACAGTTTTAAGTGTACAGTTCAGTGAAATTAAGTCCATCCACATTGTGGTGTAAGCATCACCACCACCCATATCAGAACTTGCTTCATCATGGTGCTAAGTGAAATAAGCCAGACACAAAAGAACATAAATTTGCATGATTCCACTTGTATACAGTACCTACAGTGGTCAAATTCTTAGACATAAAGTAAAATGTGATTTCCAAGGTCTGGGGGTGGAAGGACATGGGAAATTGCTGTTTGATGGGTACAGAGCAATTTAGGAAAATGAAACAAGTTCCTTTTTATTTCTGTATCTGCAGCACTTAGTTCTGAGGATGAATGAAAGAATGAACTTACACCCTGAGACAACGGGCAGCGGTTCTCAGCCCTGGCTGCACTCAGAACCAGTGGGGGTTATGCATTCCCAAACTCAAGCTGTACCCATATCAGTTAAATCGGAATCTCTTAGAGGTGGGACCCAGGCAGCCATACTTTTAAAGGTCCTCAGAAAATGGCAGAGTGGACTCAGAACTGAAACCCACTGACTCCCAGGTTCAGTGAGTTACAGTAACTTCTCTGAATATGGTTTAATGTACGTGATACCTAGAGAGTTCACTGAGTTTTAGTGTGAGCAGTGAGAAAGTGCAAGGAAGCAGTGCAGACCAGTAGAAGGCTAGTCTGTTGAGAGCTCCCTGTAGCCAATTAAGTCAGGAAACATGCCCCTTTGGTAGCATTAGCACATTGAAGACTGAGCAATCATTCAACAAAGAACCCTGTTTACTGTTGTTTAATTCACTATTTTACAAATTTACATGGCTTCAAAGCACTATATTTTCCTGTCTAACACCTATTAATTTTTCAGAGAAATGACGATAGAGACTTTTTTCCTTTTAAGAAATTAGGTGATAATGGGAGTGAAAGTAATGATACAGCTTTAGAGGAGGAAAGGGAGAGCTGAGAGAAGATTTTACATCTTTGAAAAAGGGAAGATTCAGTCATATTTGCAAAATGAAAGGAGGGGACACTGAGGAAGGAGAAATTGAAAATACTGTAGCATTTATTTAGCATCTTCCCTGTGCCTGGTTTCAATACTCTGGGGATGTAGAAAAGAGGTAAGGACCCCATTTGGGGGGCTGGCAAAGACCTTGACCAAGATGTGACATTTGAGTTGTGTTATCAAAGGCTTCCCTGATGGCTCAGCTGGTAAAGAATCTGCCTTCAATGCAGAAAACCTGGGTTTGATCCCTGGGTTGGGAAGATCCTCTGGAGAAGGGAAAGGCTACCCTCTCCAGGATTCTGGCCTGGAGAGTTCCGTGGACTCTATAATACATGGGGTCGCATAGGGTTGGACACGGCTGAGCGACTTTTACTTTCTTTCACTTTTCAAAGGCTGGCAGAAAAATTACCAGGAAGAAAAAAAGAGAAGATGACAGATATAAGAAAGCATGAGAAAAGAGCATGAGAGAGCAAGGTAGGAGTATAAAGGAAACTGTGGCTAGTATATGGGGTGGGGTGGACTGTCAGGGCACAGGGCTGGGCCATTTGGAGGGCTTTAAAGACTAGTTTGACGTACATGAGACATAAAATAGGGACTATTGTGCTACATTTGTCTTCTAGAAAAATCACTTTGACAGTGACATGAGTTACAAACTGGAGGTGGAGATGCCTGCAACAAAACAAACAGCTCTGATCCTATTGCAATTATAGGACCACTGCAGGTTTCCAGGGATACAAGGAAGCACAGAGACGCAGTAACAGAGCATGGAACATCATATGATCCTTATTAGTTTAAAGCAAACCTCTTACCTCAGGACTCTTGGGCATGTTTCCAAAATATAAACTCAGCATTTAAGTTAACTGTTGCCATGAAAGTTCTTTGGAATCATAGGGATGACCCTTCATGTAAAAAGTAGATCACAAAATGTAGGTCATTCAAAAAAAAAAAAAAAAAACATTTCACAACAGTGCTTTGCAAAATGGAGATTTAAAATGATACCTGTTTTAGGTTTATTCCTTGGGTCTCGTACTTTTCTTGAATGTATAGCTATGATAGACAAATTTTTATTTGGGGGTTTTATTTTGACACACCACCAATTGCATCTTAATGAAAGGCTTGGAAATTTGTGCTACTTCATGTAGAGGCAAAGCTCCTTTGCATAAAGGGAGCATGTGCTCTGCTAATTTGCATGGAACCAATATGCAGCCAGCTGACCCGTATCATGCCAGTCCCTTGGGAGAGCGAGACAGGCTCAAGGACTGTCCCAGATCTGCACTGACCAGTTCTACAAAGAGGAAACACTGTTTGGCACTCAACTCAAGGTAGTAATGACTTCACAGGTTATTCCGGTTTTAATTTTCCCTGAAGTGATTTCAAGCTTTATTCAGCTAGCTGATGAAAACTTAATATGTTTTTTCTTCTAATCATAAACAAAAGAACAAAAGAAGAAATGGCACAGCATTATGTAAATATTCCTGATGCTTTCTTATTTTTTAAGTAACATATGAAAGGCTGATTTTGAATCAGGGAGGTATAATAACCAGAACTGCAATATAGAGGAAAAAAAAAAAAAAAACACCAAACAAATATACATCATAAAGGTAAGAATTAAAGAAATGTTAACATAGAGAAAAAGCCAATGTTGAGGAATTTAAAATAGATATTATAGGAAAAAAGACCTAAAACAATTTTTTTTCTACATGAACACCTATATTTGGCCAGTTTTATGGTGAAGATATTTATTAAACAAACTATCAATGTCTCTTATCAACTCATAAAATCATCAGACTTTGTTGAAATCCCTAAAGAAAGGATGAAAATTGGGTGGTAAATATCCAATCAAACCGGCAGTCTAACGATTTTGCTAGATGAGATGCGCAGCAATTGGGAGGGAGGTGGGTCCTTCTTTGCTGGAACCCCAGTGTGCTGTCTCAGAAAGCATCACGGATGAGCCAGATGACCACTTGGTTCCTTTTAGATTTCGAGATGACATGTTGTCAAAGAGAATCAACTGAGGACTGAGCTCTTACTTGTATTGCAAGAAATCCATCACTTTAATCTTAATCACTAACTCAAAATGCTTTTTTCTGGAAGGGTTACTATGTAGGAGGCTCCACCAAGTTGGTAAAAGTACCAAACTGAAGAGCTTGTGCTCATGGAGCTCAGAGTACAGCCGGGAAGTCGGACACATGGTGCTTTAGTCGCTTAGTCGTGTCTGATTCTTGCGACCCCATGGACTGTAGCCTGCCAGGCTCCTCTGTCTATGCGATTCTCTAGGCAAGCATACTGGAATGGGTTGCCATTTCCTTCTCCAGGGGCTCTTCCCAACCTGGGAATCAAACCCAGGTCTCCTGCATTGCAGGCAGATTCTTCACCGATTGAGCTACCAGGGAAGCCCTCACATATACATTAATTATATACATATTAATTATAAGTAAGGATGATAACACATGTGTGTGTGTGTGCATGCATGCTCAGTCATATCTGACTCTGCCACCCTATGGACTGTAGCCACCCAGGTTCATCTGTCCATGGAATTTCTGAATACCGGAGCGGGTTGCCATGCCCTCCCCCAGGGGATCTTCTTAATCCAAGATTGGACCTGTGTCTCCTGCATTGGCAGGCAGGTTCTTTACCAGGTAAGCCACTAAGGAAGCCCTATGACAGAGGAAGCATGTGTATTTCTCTTCCTTATAATCATCATTATTATTTTTATACAAATACTTTTTTTTTCCTGAAAGATTGATATTGTTTCCAAAGTACTCCATTTTGTTTTCCAACTGGGCTTTACAAATGCTATAGTCCCCAGATCATAACACAGTATTGTGTTAATGAGAAAAATGAGGCCAGTGATGATGGACATAGTGAATAAAAGGTGAGGAATGATTTACACATTCTTGTACAGAGCTTAAACACTCTAGTGTTAGTATTAACACACTTGTAAAGTGCCGATGCCTTTTAAAAGAAGGCTAGAAGATACAGCAATCGTATCCATGAACCTGTTTAAATGAAAAAGTCTATCTTTAAAACCCTGGATTTTATGTATTATAATGGATGGATTAGGCTGACACCATCTCAACCCATTTATCAATAATGGCATCAGTAAAACTGGAACAAAGCATCTTGGGACTCCTGACGTGAAGCTATACCAAGTGGCCAGCACTGCCCGGAAAGTATTCCTGCCCTCTGAACACAGAAAACCAAACAAAACCAGAAAAATCTTCAATGTAATCAGGTCTCTACCCTAATTAGCAAATTACAGGAAACGGGGTTGGAGAGAAGGAAGAAATTAAAAGATAGAACACGAAGATTGCCAGACAACTCCAGCGTCTGGTAAATTATCCAGGGAGTGTATCCTAACTTCTTTAGCATGCATGGGAGGAAAAGGAGGGTGGGGGGAAACTGATAGATTAAGAGACATTTAATCAAGAGATATTTAATCACAGACAATTTGCAGATCTTGACTGAATCCTGATTAGAATAAACTGACTGTTAAAAAGACAGCATGGACTTCCCTGGCGGTCCAAAAGCAGAGACTGCCTGCCAAGGCAGAAGACACAGGTTCCATCCTTGCTCTGGGAAGACTTCACATGTGTCCACCCAGCTAAGCCCACAAGCCACAGCTACTGAAGCTTGCACACTCTTAAGCCCCTGCTCCACAGTGGGAACCACCGCAATGAGAAGTCCGGGCACCGCAGCGGAGAGCAGCCCCTGCTCTCCACGACGAGAGAAAGCCTGAACAAAGAAACGAAGACCCATGCCGCCAAAACGAAAATTTAGAAATAAATTTGAAAAAATTAAAACACAGCTTTTTTGTGGTATTCATTCTGTAACACATTTATGTATCAAATCATTACATTGTACACCTGAAAATTACATGTTAATAATATATGTCAAGTATATCTCAATCAAGCTGGAAAAAAGGCAGTTTTAAGACATTTGGGAAATACTGAACTTGAACTAAATATTAGACATCATTCATGAATCATTGTTAATTGTGCTTAGTTTGATAATTATAGTTTGGTTACATTAAAATAATACTTATCTTTTTGAAAAACCTGCTGGGCTGTTTACGGGTAAAATTATATGACTTAAATTATTCTATCAAACATATTCAAATAAGTGGCAAGGAGCAGACAGATGAAACAAGAATATGAAAATGGGGGTTGATTACTCTATTCTCTTACTTTGGTGTAGCTTTAAATTTTCCATAATGAAAGCTTTTGAAGAACACTTTCCCTTGGTGATAGGGAGATACATCTGATTCTCATACTCAAAGACCAGAGGAAATCCTTAGCTGTAAATATGAAGATTCTTCATCATTTCCAAAAGCTGAGAGATTCAAAAACAAGTTGGTACACAGATCATAACATCAGTTTCAGTAAATGATGGGAAATGAAAACCAGAAGCAATGTGAGGTTTTAGAGACTTGCTTTTAATGGAGTTTTGGTAATAGGGTGTAGAGGCACCTTCTGAGAGATGAAAATAAAGTGATATGGAATACCTGATGTCTGTGTCAAATAATTCATAAGACTCTGACTACAAGACTTGTTTTATACTTTGATGCATTTTAAGTTGATTTTAAAAATTATTTCAGGCACTGTTGTTATTGTTCAGTCACTCGCTAAGTTGTGTATGACTCTTTGTGATCCCATGAACTGCAGTTTGCCAGGCTTCCCTATCCTTCACTATCTCCTGGAGTTTGCTCAAACTCATGTTGATTGAGTTGGCAATGCTATCTAACCATCTCATCCTCTGGCACCCCCTTCTCCTCCTGCCCTCAAGCTTTCCCAGCATCACAGTCTTTTCCAATGAGTTGACTCTTTGCATCCGGTGGTCAAAGTATTGGAGTGTCAGCTTCAGCTCAGTCCTTTCAATGAATATTCAGAGTTGATTTTCTTCAGGATTGACTAGTCTGATCTCCCTGCAGTCCAAGGGACTCTCAAGAGTCTTCTCCAGCACCACAGTTCAAAAGCATCAATTCTTTGGTGCTCAGCCTTCCTTATGGTCCAACTTTCACATCTGTACATGACTACTGGAAAAACCACAGCTTTGGCTATATGGACCCTTGTCATGGCCAACGTGATTACACATAAGAAAATAAAAGTTTTGAGAAGGGAAGAAGAGCTGGTACCCCAAGGACAAGTGAACAGAATCAAGAGGAGAGGAGATGAATTTCTTGCAATGTGATAGAAGGAAAGAAAAGAGCAGACAAAGAAGCAAAAACATTGGTGGGATTGGTAGAAGAAGATGAGGGAGTTCAAAAGAGATGTCTTTCTTAAGGAAGTGGTGGCCTGGGTGGGCAGGGTAAGTATCTGAGAGTAAAAGAAGTGATTATAGTAACGAATGATGGCACCTTGTGGGACAAGAAAAATGAGTTTAAAAGTGAACAGATTGGTACTTAGAAAGTATAGGATTCAATGGATTGGAAGTCTATGTGCAATCAATGAATTGTGGCAATTGAGGGACTCAAGTAAATAGGCTTATAGATAAACCTCTAAATAATTGGGTCTTAATGTAACTTTGCTCCAAATGAGTTAAAGAAAGTAGAAATTTCAGGAAATCTTGTAGGGAAATTATTTTGAAGGCAAAATGATTGTATAATATAAGGAATTGGTACCAAATTTATCAGTTACATAAATTTTATTCTTGTTTAGGTATTGTTTTAGCATCTCCTAAATCAGTGTTACTTAATCTTATCTTCACATTAGAATCACCTCAATTCAGTTCAGTCACTCAGTCATGTCCAACTCTTTGAGACCCCATGGACTGCAGCACACCAGACTTCCTTGTCCATCACCAACTCCCAGAGCTTACCCAAACTCATGTCCATCTAGTCAGCAATGCCATCCAACCATCTCATCCTCTGTTGTCCCCTTCTCCTCCTGCCTTCAATCTTTCCCAGCATCAAGGTCTTTTCCAATGAGTCAGTTATTTGAATCAGGTGGCCAAAGTACTGGAGTTTCAGCTTCAGCATGTCCTTCCAGTGAATATTCAGGACTAATTCCTTTTAGGATGGACTGGTTGGATCTCCTTGCAGTCCAAGGGACTCTCAAGAGTCTTCTCCAACACCACAGGTCAAAAGCAACAATTCTTTGGTGCTCAGCTTTCTTTATAGTCCAATTGTCACATTCATACATGGCTACTGGGAAAAAACCATAGCTTTGATTAGACGGACCTTTGTTGGCAAAGTAATGTCTCTGCTTTTTAATATGCTGTCTAGGTTGGTCATAGCTTTTCTTCTAAGGAGCCAGTGTCTTCTAATTTCATGGCTGCAGTCACCACCTATGGTGATTTTGGAGCCCGAGAAAATAAAGTCTCTCACTGCTTCCATTGTTTCCCCATCTATTTGCCATGAAGTGATGGGACCAGATGCCATGATCTCAGTTTTCTGAATGTTGAGCTTTAAGCCCACTTTTTCACTCTCCTCTTTCACCTTCATCAAGAGGCTCTTTAGTTCTTCACTTTCTGCCATGAGGGTGGTGTCACCAGTGTATCTGAGGTTACTGACGTTTCTCCTGGTGACCTTGATTCCAGCTTGTGCTTCTTCCAGCCCAGCGTTTCTCATGATGTACTCTGCATAGAAGTTAAATAAGCAGGGGGACAGTAAACAGCCTTGATGTACTCTTTTCCCTATTTGGAACCTGTCCATTGTTCCTTGTCCAGTTCTAACTGTTGCTTCTTGACCTGCATATAGATTTCTCAGGAGTCAGGTCAGGTAGTCTGGTAGTCCCAACTCTTTAAGAATTTTCCAAAGTTTGTTGTGATCCACAAAGTCAAAGGCTTTGGCATAGTCAATAATGCAGAAGTATATGTTTTTCTGGAACTCTCTTGCTTTTTTGATGATCCAACAGATGTTGGCAATTTGATCTCTGGTTCCTCTGCTTTTTGTAAGTGCAACTTGAACATCTGGAAGTTCACAGTTTATACACTGTTGAAGCCTGGCTTGGAGAATTTTCAGCATTACTTTGCTAGTGTGGAATTACCTGGGGAGCTTTAAAAACAATCCTGGTATTCAGACTGCATTACAGATCAATTCAATTAGACTCCGTGGGAATGGGGAGCAGAAACTAATATTTTCTAAGGCGCTCAAGCTGGTTCCGTATCACACCCTAGGATGAGCCACTGGTGTTATGATAGTTCTTTACCTAATCCCATTCAACCTTTTTCCATTTTATCTTATCTCATTCATTATCAACCTCTGGGACCTTTTCCCAGTTACAGGGTTTATTTCCCAGGGCTAACCCCTTGTAGCTCGGATAGTAAAGGATCTGCCTGCAATGCAGGTGACTCAGGTTCAATCCCTGTGTTGAGAATATCCCCTGGAGAAGGGAATGGCTGCCCACTCCACTATTCTTGCCTGGAGAATTCCACGGACTGGGAAGCCTGG
Source organism: Bos mutus (assembly GCF_027580195.1). Classification (NCBI taxonomy): domain Eukaryota; kingdom Metazoa; phylum Chordata; class Mammalia; order Artiodactyla; family Bovidae; genus Bos; species Bos mutus. The sequence continues at coordinate 10,190,953 of NC_091645.1, read as the reverse complement.
CAGCCTGCAGTCCATAGGGTCACAAGAGTCGAATACAAATGAGCAAGTAACACTTCCCAGTTACAGGGCCTAATCAAAGCATGAGTGTATAGAAGGGATTTTCTACCTGTTCTACCCATAATTCCATTACCTTAACTTTATTTATTTTGAGTAATCTAATAGGGTAGGCCTGAGGACATGCGTTAAGCCATGCAGGGCTTACGTCCTGTCTAGGGACAGCACCTAGAAGTTTCGCTGCCTCCTCAGGCTCCACGCTGTGGGTTCACCTCGGTGGAGCCCGTCTTCCAGGCCTCCTGGGCCTCTCCCCCTTTTCTTGCTATTGTGCCTTCTGCCTGTGCAGAGCTGAGCGGTGGTCCTGTGAGCCATCTAGGTCTCTCCCTCTCTGTTTTGGATACTCTGACCTGAATTTGAGCGACATATTCAAACATTTCAGTTTCATAAAGGAAAGAACAGGATACCTACATTATAGCTTCAGTTTTAAGCCACAATTTTTTTTTTCTTTTTACATTTTTACCAGACCTGTGCATTGGTAAAAAAAAATCCACCGAAGAATTAAACTTCAGTTATGAAGATGTCCTCAGAAGCCAGGGTAGCTTCTATACCTGTGTGTATGTGTGCGCTGTCTCTCAGTCGTGTCTGACTCTTTGTGACCCCATGGACTCAAGCCCACCAGGCTCTTCTGTCCATAGGAATTTTCAGGCAGGAAAAGTGGAGTGGGTTGCCATTTCCTCCTTCAGGAGATCTTCGCGACACAGGATTAAACATGTGTCTCTTGCGTCTCCTGGAATGGCAGACAGATTCTTTACCACTGCACCACCTGGGAAACCCATGCCTTCTGTATAGATTCCTCCATCAGAAATCTCATGGAAATCTGGGTGAGGTGCCAGTCAGACACAGGGAATTTCCTGGTCCCTGGCCATCATACCATCATTAGGAAAAAAAATTTAAACTAAACCCTATGTATTTGTTATTACTTTGTACATTCATAATTTCTTTTCTTCTTCTTCTTCTTTTTTTTTTTTTATCATTTACTTGCTAGACCCCAGCCACCACAAACTCTCAATAACTCTGTGGGGTCAGCATAATTGTTATTTTCTACAAAATTTTCAGGATTATTGAGGCTACGAAACCTGTTCTATAATAAAATTGGTGATGAGGCCATAACTATAACAAACACCTTGTCATTTTGTGAAACCCATTCTTCAAGAAGGTAAAAAGGGAATTTATCATGTATAAATATAATAGCAAGTGTTCAGTATCAGGACTTCACAGTTGATAAAGTAAATCAGAACTTCTGAGTATCTTTATTCCTAGCCTAGTCTAGGACTCTTGGGTGTTTCTCAAATAACAACAGGCAAATCTTCATATATCACAGGAATCTGTAAAATAAAACAAGGGCTTATCATCATTCATTAAAGAATGAGAGAAAAAAGATGGGAAAGCATGGTCTTTAATCACTTATCTCCCTAATTTGGTATCTGACAGGTGTTGAAGAAACATTTAAATGATTGCTGTAAATGCCCAAAGCTCAAATGTCCAAATAATAATTGGCTTAACAGAAGATCAAAATTCTTATCATAAAGAATTTCTATATTTGACTATTTAAAATGTGACCTTTGTTCACCTCATTATGCTGAATTGTTATAGAGAGGTAGTGACTCAGCTATGCTGAAGCTGTCTGCTCTTATTTTTATGGAGATTGTACACATGCAATCAGCATGTATTATCAAGAAAAGATAATGAGGAATGATGGTTTGTTTGACATGTTATTCTAGAAGCTACAGTGATGCATATACCTCTGAAACAATTACTTTGGAAAAAAGAAAAAAGGAAGAAGTTATCCTTCAATATTAACACATTTTTCTGATAATATTGGCATAAAAAATACACACAGATATTGCTTTTTAGAAAGAAACTGGTTAAGTATTCTAGAAAGACAGTGCTACTGTTAATATTTATTATTTAAGTGCTTTAAAAATGGACCTAACCTTTGATCCAGCTATTATTTCATATCTAATAATTTATTCAGAGTAAATAATCAGAAGACAAGACAGCAATTTTGCAAAAAAAAAATGTCTTGGAGCATTATTTATGAGAGTGAAAAACTGGAAGTTAAATATCCAGCAATAAGAAATGATAAAACTTGGTATCTCTGTCAAACTGAATCCTAACCGGCCATTAAAATGTTTTTAAATGATATTTAGTCACAAGATAATTATTCCTGGTAATGTCAAATGCAAGAGCCAAAGAAGTATGCCTAAATTTTGACACTTTATGTAAATAAATCATAAATCTATATTTTATTCTTAATGCAGGAGACACAGGAGACTCGAGTTTGATCCCTGGGTCAAGAAGATCCCCTGGAGAAGGGAATGGCAACCCACTTCAGTATTCTCGTCTGGAGAATCCTATGGACAGAGGAGCCTGGCTTGGCTACAGTCCATATGGTTGCAAAGAGCCAGACACAACTGAGGCGACTTAGCACATACGCACACACACATACTCATACAATTGTATTCTCCAAATTCTCTTGAATGGGTACATTTAACTACAGTTAAAATGTTGGGAAAACACAGTACTTATTAACATGTGTAAAGTCTGTGGTAGAATACGCGAGGCTGGAGGTTAGAAGGCCTGAGTCCCAGGTGGATCTGCTACTGGTTTTTCATCTTTGTCACTGGAGCCAATTCTGTAACACTTAGGGTCTCAATTCACCCTTTTGTTTAAAAGTGGCTTAGATTGAAGAGGTCTGGAAGTTAACACTTTCAGGGGTCCCTCAGTTAATATAAAGACATAAGGAAAGTCAAGTTCATACATTCATTCAAGAAAAAAATTGAGTGCCTCCATGTCAGGCATAGTACAGGGCACTGGAATTACAGTGGTGGGGGAAACACATGTGGCCAGCTGCTCATACTGCAACCAATCCAATCTTGATAGCTGTCTAGAGGTGGGCGCGTAGGGTGGGTCACAATAAAATGGTCAGATCCGTATTTTATACACATTATCTCATTTCATTCTCTCAATATCTCTATGAGATACCTATTATTTTCTCCATTTCCTCATTTTATTGGTTAAAAAAAATGAGACAGTGATCTTAAATGACTTGCCCAATTTCATAAAGATATTAAGTAATGGGAACTTTTGAAGTGTTGAATTGCAATACTAAGCAATTCAGTAACCTAGTATACTAAGCAACTGCTTCAGTGAATTGAACTGAAATGAATTCAATCTTTCTATTTAACACCAGTCTCTAAATAAGAAAGAGACAAATAAAATATTTTACTAGATTACCATTACATTTCTTTTTCAGTGCAAAAACCTTATGATTCTATTCTCAGTGTAAATTTAGTTCTTTAGATCATATACTGGTGACATCTTCTTCACATATTAGAAGTCTATTGCCTATTATCACCAAAATCCAGGTGTAATTTGATTTTGTTTTCATGTAACTTTGAGGATGCAATGGGGAAATAAAGCAATCAACCTGGGGCTCTGTGATATTCTCATTTGGACTCTACCTTAATTTGCTTTAAAAAGTCGCTTCTTCAACATGTTATCAGCTCTGCAGAAGATATTAAAAGTATGCTGAAAATTGTCACCTCAAACACTAATTCATTCGGTGTTTCTTCACCACAGAGGGCTACTGTTGCTGAGTTAAATTAAAGGAAGAAAGAAAAAGTGCAAAATAATTTACAAAACTAAAAACCCAAAGCTAAATGGTAGACATGCATTAGATAATGTCCTTTTATGAACCCATTGAGAAAATTAGAAAATTCTAATTTAGAAAGTATACCTTATCTTTGAAAGAAATATATTGAAGAAAATTGTGAAAAATGAACAGCATAAAAACCTAGGTCAAATGTAACATTGTCCAAAAACCTTCTTTAAATCTTCTGCAAAAATTGATTGCTCTGTTCATGGTCCTCCCAAAGGATATTATCTGAATCCTTAAGAAGTCTGTCTTGAACTTGTTTAACTGACTTTATCAATAAATAGTGAGCTGTTAATGGCAATGGTCAGGTCCTTTGCAGCTCTATACGCAGATCATGATGTTCTGTTCATTGTAGACATTCTGCATATATTTCTAAATAGGCAAGTTACTAATTTAAATAAAATTGTTTTCCACTGGGATTAGGAATTTCTATTCAAATACAAGTTCAAACAAGCCATTGACCTCTGTACTTCAATTTGCTTTTTGGTAAATTTGCCCTGCTACAACATAAAGTTTTAGATGTCAAAGAATACAATATATTTAAGAGTCCTTCAGGATAGATGTGAAAGCACAAGATAAAAGGTAATTCTTGCTCGTGAACAGGAAGGGCCAACACCGATCATCCATTTTATTCCTCTCTCTTAATGGTTTCATCATTTTTCTATTCCCCAGTACCTGAAACTGAGTCATCCTTAACTCATTCTTTCTCACTCTACTCCGTTGCCAAAATCTGTCTCCTACAAGTTCCTACAATATATTTTAACTCAACTTTATCACTTTATGCCAAGATTATTCAATTCTTCCATTTTACAAACATTTTCAACACTACCTACTGTAGGTGTTGTGGCTTCTTTAACTCAATGGTCTCAGCCTCTGATCCCATGGAGCTTGTATTCTAGTAAGATTCAAGCATATGGGGAATAATACACAATAATTAGTTAGTCAGTAAAGAATAATGGCGCCTAACTCATCCTGGGGTAGGGAAGTTTTCCCCAAAAGGTGGTATCGGTATTAATACAACTACAACACCACAAGCCACTGTCATAATCACCATCATCATCACCCTCATCATTCTAACATGCAACAAACTGCTACTGTGCATCGGAAACTGTCCTTAGTGCTTTTTACGTGTTAAGTCATTGTTCTCACAACAACCTTAGGACAGAGGTACTATTAATTTGCTTCCTGGTGGCTCAGATGGTAAAGAATCCGCCTGCAATGAGGGAGACCTGGGTTCAATTTCTGGGTTGGGGAGATCCCCTGGAGAAGGGCATGGCAACCCACTCCAGTATTCTTGCCTGGAGAATCCCATGGACAGGGGAACGTGGAGGGCTACAGTCCATGTGGTCACAAAGAGACGGACACGACTAAGCACAGCACAGCAACACAGCACAAGTATTTTTACTTTACACATAAGGATATTTAAACAACAACAACAAAACTTGACTAAGTTACATAAGTAATCTGATGTTTACATCCAGAGCCTCTGACCTTAAGCCATAATACTACTTAAAGATACCAGAGGGCTGAGCAGGATAAGGAAGAGAAGAAATTGGTTGATTTTCTAATAAGCAGGAATAACATATACAAAGGTCTGGAAATGAAAGAGAAGGGTATGTTCAGATAAGTGAAAAAAGTTCAATGTACACAGATCCTAGAAGGCATGGAGGTGGGGATGCTAAGATAACAAAGCTAGAGAGGCTGGAAGGAACAAAACTATATAGGGGTTTATAAGTCAAATTATGGTGTTCAAACTTTAAAAGCCAACAATTGCAATAGCTGTCCAACAGGCATTGACTTCATTCCACTGATTTATGTGAGGTTACTGCCATTCAACAATGTTCTAAGTGCCAGAGATAAAGTAAGGAACAAGATAAGTAAGGTCCTTAATCTCAGGAACGTAGTTTAAAAATAAGCCAGAAAGTAAGATATATTTCTAAATACTATAATGGACTGAAAATAGAATCATGTGATAGGAAAATACAAGGTCAACATTGGATGAGATGGAAACGTGTCTCAGAGGACACTGACTTTCCTCTTTGCCCTTACATTCATTCTGGTTTATACTCAAACTTGTAGCTAAAAAATGCTTTTAATCATTTCTTCTCAATAATTTATCAAAGTACTTTAATTTTTTATTTATAATTTTCACACCCATTTAAGAAATGTAGATAGATTGAAAGTGAAAGTGAAATTACTTTTTATTTCTACTCTGAAGTGATAACTATATTTAGCTATTTGGTATACACTCTTCTTGATAAGTTTTTCCATATGAAGTTTTTGCTTTCACATAAATGAGGTCAGTTACTATCTGTTTGGTTTGTTTTTTAACATATGATAAAGATCATTCCAGGTTAATACAAAACAAACTTATCCTTTTGGAAAACCAGTTACAAGCATTTTGTTCAAAGTTAATGCCATAATTTACTTATTGTGTGTGTGTATGTGTGTGTGTGTGTGTGCTTAGTCATGTCTGACTGTTTGTGCCCCCATGGACTGTAGCCCTTGAGGCTCCTCGGTCTATGGAATTTTCCAGCAAGAATGCTGTAGAGGGCTGCCATTTCCTTCTCCAAGGGATCTTACTGACCCAGGGATCAAACCCACATCTCCCATGTCCCCTGCATTGTGAGGCAGATTCTTTACCACTGTGCCACCTGGAGAACCAAATTTATTTATTGGGTTATCTTATAACCCAATTAATGGACATTTCAGTTGCTACGAATTTTGTAGTGTTAGTTAATATGCTATATTATATATATATATATATATTATATGCAATCACTTTTGAGTATCACTCAATTGTGACCTTAGGATATATCTGTATAAGTAGAAATGCCAAATATAAAGGTACCCATGTATTAAATACTAGTGCATTCCACTATGTTGTTTTCTAGAAACTTTATGTCAATTTCCAGTTTCACAATTATGCAAATTACATCAGTGGTGATATCTATTTTTCACTTGTCAGTGCTAACCACTATCAATCTTTTAAAATCTTTGTTTATCTGATAAATGAAATGATCTTGCTTTGCTTTCATCTGCATTCCTTTGTTATTAATGATATTGAGCATCTTTGAATATAAGCACCTCTTTATGAAGATCAATCTGTAAAACACTGCATAAGCATCCATCCATGAAAAAATCCTACAGTTCTTCCCTATTTAAAAATATTTGGAATGTTTGTTTGTTCCACAAAATGCTTGATTAGGTTTTGCATTCATTATGGAGTTGATATTTTTTCCAATTTTACTCATAATATAATTTCCATGTAACACTGTATTGGTTTAAGTTATACAATGTAATGATTTGGCATATATATTATGAAATGATTCCCACAGTAAGCTTAGTTAATATCCACTGCCTCACATACTTAATGTGACATTTATGGTCCTTCGTCTACAACTTATCTTTCTAAGCTTCTGGTCTACAATTTCTTTGCGTGGCTTCTGCAAATAGGACTGCTCAGTAATCTTTGATTATATATTTTGCTTCACATTTCTGCACTTGTATTTACATTTTAGAATTATTAATCTTATCTTTCAATCCCTAGTTCAAGTTAGGCCTCTCTTCATGAGAACTCTCTCATCCCTCCCATCATAGATTCTCTGAAATTCTTCAGTGCTTTTCCTGCTCTCTCCTTAAAGCATTGATTATTTTCCATTTGTCTTAATTTCCCTACTAGATCATTGTCTATCCCAAGTCACCTTTCATAAAGTACCTGGAAGAGAGCAGCTGCTCAAAAACCTCTAAAAGAAATAATCCCACCAAAAATTAGTTCTATTTACTCCACATACATTTTAAAGAAATAACAAAAGCTATCATGCTTCTATAATCAAGAAAAACAGATGCACAGGTACAAGGGAAGGGAAACGGAGAGGAAAAGGAAAATGAACTCTATGTTCTTGCTGTAGAAACGAGGAAGTACAAAGGGAAGGGGAAAGTCATAGGAGCAAACGATGGCTTAAGTTCTCCCTTTTGCCTGTGCAGCTTCTATCCCCAACCCCCACTTTCTGCCCCAGATCTATTAAACACCTCCCCTCCCCAAAAGGCCTTCCTTAAAGCCTCACTGTATCCATCTCTACTTTCTCTGGATTCTATTTACTGCAAACGTCATATTTTAAAGCATTTAATTTGTCTGTAAATCATTTCCACTTTTCTTTATCCTTTCTTTAAATCCAGGACCCAAGGGCATCAAGGGTAGGACCTTCAGACTTTCAGTCCCTTCAGTCTTCAATCATCTAAAACAGCAAGATCTTGTGGGTACTTAGCAAGTATCTTCAAAGGAGCTGCTTTCACCCAAACAGTGGGTCATCAAAATATCTCACTAGGAATGGAGAAGGACTAGAATTTATTCAGCTGTAACTATAATCCAGATAATTAACAATAACATTTTTTATGTCATGCTAACCTCACAAGCAAGGTATCATGCTCTCCATCTGAGAGTCACCAAGCATGTACATAGACAGAACTTAGCTCAACAAGGCTCCAAAGCTCCTGTCTTTCTTCCACAATGTACAGCTGAGAGAGGCAAATAATCTCTCAAATTCTGGATGCATAACTGGTGTAAACCGAACTAAATATGCTATAGTGACTCACTCAAAAGAAAAGGTGTGAGTAACCATTGGATCATAAAAGAAGAGAGGCCATTTCTTCAGGAAGGTGATGCCAATGAACTTCAAGAAACCCCTCATGCTGGCAGTGCCTCTATTAAAGAAGACTCTGGGTTTAGGATTGCTAAGATATTAAATTCATTTTTTTCCCTTAAAATGATCCCTCTAAGGAAATAATTCCTACAGTGGGAAATGCATGAACTTTAGAACCAGAGAGACTTAAGTTGTAATTCTGGGTTCTATCCTTTCCTAGCTCTGGACCTAATCAGGTTATTCTCACCTCAGAGTATTGATCAACAGCAGTTCCCAACCACCTGAAAGATATAATCACCCCACAGGGCTGACTCAAGCTTGGAGTAAGATGACCGTATGACTAACACGGGTCCTGGCCTCTGGTCAGCCACCTCAAAGTGTTAGCCGCCTACCTCTTACACATCCTTTGTCCATTGCAAAGAGAATGGTTCTTCACTGCACATTTTCCATTTGACTCAAAGTGTTAGGCCCCCTAAACATTTTTTTTTTTTTTTCAGTTGGGATGTATAAGGAGAGGCTCCTCAGTCAGATAATGATTCATGCAATTGTGTCAAGTCAGACTTGGGAAATCAACCTCTGACTTCAAGCTGAAGACGGCTCCTCAGAAGCGTTTCTCCAGAGACTGATCAACACGAGACTGTCCTGCCTTTCGAGGCAGAACCAGGGTCAAATTCTTGTTTGTACTCGGAGTACCTAGCACAGAGCCCATTACCAGCTAGTGAGCAATATTAGGGATTCAGTTCAACTCATTCAAAGCTAAATTCCGGCTTGAAGATTTTACAGTATGAAAGACCAAAATAAAATAATCATACCTGATCCTGTCTGTCTGTTTTTCCTTTCAGTATCATTCCCTAGAGATACAGACTTGACCAAGAGCAGAAGTGAACTGCACCACGTCTGCTAACAGTCCTGAAAAGGCACTCTTCACACACTTTTCTGCTGAAGCAGTGACTCATGAAATTCAGAACGTGCTAAGATTTGGTGAGGAGCACTTCATATAAAATTAACGCAAGCGAAAGGTTACTTCAGGGAACAGTGTACTACTTTTTTAGGTGACCCAGTTATGGCTAAATTTGGAAAGTTGGCAAGGCTGGCTCTTCCCTTTAAAGCAGATCTCACAGAAACACAAGATACTACTCAGCCTCAGGGCCCAGATCTTCGCTGGGCCATCAATAGTGGGAAAGGCCTTTGAAAAAGCCAGACAGTGGATGTGCTGGTCACCTCGGCTTACCATTGAGAACACGGCTTCCGAGAGGGTGGTTTGTGAGAGAGGAATCAGAAGAGAACTCATAAACTACAACCTATTTAATAAAACTCACACAGCAGTTAAGTATATGCCAGGCACTATTTAAAGTGCTATACAAATGCTTATTCCTATAACAACCTTACAAGGTGCTGTTATTATCTCCATGTGACGGATGAAGAGGTCAGAAATAGGGAGATTAAGTATCCTGCCACAGGGCAATGCAGCTACTAAGTGGCAGATCCTGGATGCAAGCAGACATAGTTTGGTTCCAAAATCTGTGTTCTTGATTCTTGCACTGCTTTTAATGTTATGCAATGTTACTACATACAGTAAGACAACATCTACTGTTTGCTCTCTGGCACAAGCTACAATTGTGCTCTGAGAGACAACGCTGTGGAAGTTCAGAATGCTGACTCCAAAGCAGACGGCTAGGCTTGCGGCCTGCGTTCTCTGCCCTTAAATCGAGAGTTCTGTGTAACATAGCTAATCTCTCTGTGCCTCAGTTTCCTCATCTGTGTATTGGGTACAATAATAGACCCTATACCGTCAGATTTGGAGGATTAAATAAGTTAATACCTATAAAGTACTCAGAACAGTACCTGACACATAGTGATGGTCAATGATTGTTAACTATGATCATTAATTTAAAAAGAGACACTAGTTTGCTTCTGAGTTACAAAAGAAACACCATCATTGATTTTTGTGAGAGGACATGTATAGATGGAAAAATATTACCTTTGATATGTGATAGACTCTGGTTAAAATTTTACTTCCAATTCAGCCTATAAACTTGGGAAGTTACTTAATCACGCTGAGACTTAGTTTCTTCATCTGTATGATGGGCTAGCATACCCCTGACACAGTTGAGGTATAAATTAAGTGAGATAATGTGTATAAAAATATGGAAGCTGAAACCTGGTCAATATTCAAATGAGATGACCAGATTCCCTGCCTTCCCTTAACATAACTGGCTGTAGTGTTGGAGGATGCTTATTGATTTTACCAGATTCTAACATTTTTTACCAAGCTGAAATATGTCATGACTGGAAGCATATAATTGATAGGCCCAAAGACATTGAAGGACTTAAGGTTTTAGGTTATTTATGAGGCTAAAATTTAGGGACTAAATGTCCAGGGATAGGAGGCAGGGTGGTTAAATGTGTCAACTATATGTTATTTTATGCATGCCTTTAAAATTATGACATTTGTCTAATCCAAATGATTATGCCTTTATAAACTCGCTTTATGTCAAACTAAATCTTGTATGCTAATATATATGTGTGTGTGTGTGTATATATATATATATATATATATATATATATATGACTTACCATGTAGTAATTGTAAAAGGAACAGCTGGAAATGACATTATCTATAAGTAGGACATTGATTAAATATATAAGGGTTTAGACACAATGAGATGTGCAGAGAGACAATACTAAAAGGAAAAAAATTTAACTATGCCACCTCGTCAATAATGTTTGTTTTCTTCTTCAGACTTTGATGATTTTCAACTTTTCTATAATACACATATTAAAACTCCTAAATGATGATACTACTTATTCTATAATTAGCATCTATTACTTTCATTATCAGAAAACAAATACATTACAGAATATTTTTAATATATTTTTACCCCTGATATGTCTTATAAGTCTTTCATATGAAACAAACATTAAAAAGAAATCTTTTATCAATATGGTCATCATCATTAGTTCATGAAAGGTCTCAGATTGTCTCACTATCCTGGTGGAAAGCTCAGGTGGCTTGTTAGGGTCTGAACCGAAGACATGAAGTCCATTCCTTTGCTGTCGAAGAAGGGGAGTGAGGGGTCAGCCAACTGTGGGTAGCCTGAGCCACAAGATCAGTGTCCAACCCTTCTCTGGCCTGGCCCCAGGCCTGCTGACGGTGCCCCCTGCCATCCTTACTCTTACCTCCCTAATCTCGCCAATCGTGCCTGGACAGTGTCAGCCTGCCTATCTCTTCTGAACAGGGCAGCCTTGGCCAAGGGCACCAGCTTGCGTATGTAGGCCTAGCCATTCACTCCCACACATCATAGCCACAGACACACCCACAGAATTTTGAAAGCCCTCCATTCCTTCAAGTGTCTTCTGCATGCTGTTTACATTTCCTGAAACATCCTCTTCCCTCTCTCTCTAAGTTTCATCACCCAACTCTTCCTTTTACAGTTACCAGCTAAGGCGTACTTTTTCTAGAAAGCCTATCTTAAAGCTTGAGGCTGGGATCCATGTGTCTGCTATAGGTTTCCCAATTGCTTATGCCTCTGGTTGGGCCAATCATCCCCTATTCTAATTTATTGTTTACCTACTGATTTCTCAAAAATTACTGTAAGCTTTTGAAGCCAGGAATTATGCATTATTCAGAGCTCTGTGCCCAGTATGAATCCAATGTTTGGTGTTCAGTCTAAGCTCAGCATTGTGTTTTTTTGAATGAACAAATGAATGGGAACTTTGAAGTAAAAAAAATCCATGCAACACCTTTTATACATTCCTTATAGAGTAAACATCACTGACTAAGAAGGAAAGTAAGCACCTAGACGAGACTGGATGAGCCGGGTAATTGACTACTGCACAGAATGGTTCATAACAAGCCACAGAATCCTTCAAGCTTCAACAGGATGAAACTGAGAACTTCCAGATGTACAAGCTGGATTTAGAAAAGGCAGAGGAATCAGAGATCAAATTGCCAACATCTGCTAGATCATAGAAAAAGCAAGAAAATCCCAGGAAAAAACATCTACTTCTGCTTCATTGACTATACTAAGGCCTTTCACTGTGTGGATCACAACAAACTGTGGAAAATTCTGAAAGATATGGGAATACCAGACCACCTCACCTGCCTCTTGAGAAACCTGTATGAGAGTCAAGAAGCAACATTTAGAAACTGGATGTAGAATAATGAACTAGGAATACATTAAGTCTGTAAATTGTCACCTTGCTTATTTAACTTGTGTGCAGAGTACATCATGCAAAATGCCAGGCTGGATGAAGCATAAGCTGGAATCAAAATTGCCTGGAGAAATATTAACAACCTCAGATATGCAGATGACACCATCTTAATGGCAGAAAGTGAAAAGAAACTAAAGAGCTTCTTGATGAAAGTGAGAGAGGAGAGTGAAAAAGCTGGCTTAAAACTCAACATTCAAAAAATGAAGATAATGGCATCCAGTTCCATCACTTCATGGCAAATAGATGGGGAAACAATGGAAACAGTGGCAGATTTTATTTTCTTGGACTCCAAAATCACTATGGATGGTCACTGCAAACAGGAAAGTAAAAGACAATTGCTTCTTGGAAGAAAAGTTATGACAAACCTAGACAGCATATTAAAAAGCAGAAACATTACTTTCCAACAAAGGTCCATATGGTCAAAGCTATGGTTTTTCCAGTAGTCATGTACGAAAGTGAGAACTAAATCATAAAGAAGGCTGAGCAGCAAAGAACTGATGCTTTTGAATTATGGTGCTGGAGAAGACTCTTGAGAGTCCTTTGGACAAAGAGATCAAACCAGTCAATCCTAAAAGAAATCAACCCCGAATATTCATTGGCAGGACTGATACTGAAGCTGAAACTCCAATTCTTTGGCCACCTGATGCAATGAGGTGACTCACTGGGAAAAAACCCTGGTGCTGGATAAGATTGAAGGCGGTAGGAGAAGGGGACGACAGAGGATGAGATGGTTGGATGGCATCACCAATGTAATGGACATGAGTTTGAGTAAACTCTGGGAGTTGGTGATGGACAGGGAGGCCTGGCATGCTGCAGAACATGGGGTCACAAGGAGTCGGACACAACTGAGTGACTGAACTGAGCTGAAGTGAACTGGGTAAGACTGAGGGCAGGAAGATAAGGGGGTGGCAGAGGATGAGATGGTTGGATGGCATTGCTGACTCAATGGACATTAATTTGAGTGAACTCAGGGAGACGGTGAAGGGCAGGGAAGCCTGGAGTGCTGCAATCCATGGGGTCACAAAAAAATCAGATACTGAACAACAACAACTTAGCGACTAAACAACAACAACAGGTCTCAAAGACTCAGACATGACAAGCAGCTTTGCACACATGCACACACAAATCGACAGGGGTAGTTCATGGGGCTCCTGAAACCCAGAGAGGGTTAAAATTCCATTGCCTGGAGATTTAAAATTCCATCTTTATTGGTCTCCTGCTTGAGACTCTTGGTTTAATATTTGTAACTCACTTTCCTCTATGCTACTATTCTTATCCATTACCCAAATGGTGGTACCCCAAACCAGTAATTACAATCATTTTTAAAATGTAACTAGCGAATCAACTATACACACAGTTCCCTTATGCTGCTGCTGCTGCTGCTAAGTCACTTCAGTCGTGTCCGACTCTGTGTGACCCCATGGACGGCAGCCCAGCAGGCTCCTCTGTCCCTGGGATTCTCCAGGCAAGAACACTGGAGTGTGTTGCCATTTCCTTCTCCAATGCATGAAAGTGAAAGTGAAGTCGCTCAGTAAGTGTCCGACTCTTTGTGACCCCATTGACTGCGGTCTACCAGGCTCCTCCATCCATGGGATTTTCCAGGCAAGAGTACTGGCTGCTGCTGCTGCTAAGTCGCTTCAGTCATGTCTGACGCTGTGCGACCCCACAGACGGCAGCCCACCAGGCTTCCCCATCCCTGGGATTCTCCCGGGCAAGAACACTGGAGTGGGTTGCCATCTCCTTCTCCAATGCATGAAAGTGAAAAGTGAAAGTGAAGTTGCACAGTCGTATCCGACTCTCTGCGACCCCATGGACTGCAGCCTACCAGACTCCTCCGTCCATGGGATTTTCCAGGCAAGAGTACTCAAGTGGGGTGCCATTGCCTTCTCCGACAGTTCCCTTATAAGAACACTTAAACTATAAGGAGTGAACTATAAATATTTTTCTGTGTCATTCCTGCCCAAAAAAAGATGATTTCATCATTAGTAGATTTTAAGATAAAGCAAATAATATATGATATCTTTTTGTTGAAGATGTCCATTGCAATGTTGTATATGACAGCAAAATTCTGAAAGCAATCTATATATAAATGAGTGGGGATAGTCTCATTCTTTAGTGAAATTTTTTACCAACACACATAATTTTTATTTTTACAATTTTTTAAATGTATAAATGATGCCACTAGCAAAGCTCTATAATAAACTACACGTATTTAAAGAGTACAATTTGATGAGTTTTGAGCTATGTAAATTTCTGTGAAGCCATCAGTTCAGTAAAGATATTGAACATACTCATCACTCCAAAAAGCTTCCTTGTGAACATCTGTAATCTTTCCTCCTCACCTCTTCTCATCCCTAAGCAACCACTTTTCTGCTTTTTTTTTTTATTACAGATTGATTTGAGTTTTCTAGAATCTCGCATAAATGAAATTATATGGTAAGCACCCCTTTTTGTCCAGCTTCCTCCATTTGGCATACTTATTTTGAGATTTGTTGTTGTATATTATTGTATGTATCAATAGTTTATTCCTTCAAGTGGGAGGGGACATGGGTAAACTTGTGGCTGATTCATGTTGATGTTTGGTAGAAACATAGTACTGTAAAGCAAGTATCCTTCAGTTAAAAATAAATAACTTAAAAAATAGCTTATTCCTTTCTGTAGCTGAGTAGTATTCCACTGTATGGATATATCACAATGTCTTTATCCATATCCCCTGTTGATGGATATCTGGATATTGTCACCATTTTGCTATTGTAAATAAAACCAGTCAAGGCTATGATTTTTCCTGTGGCCATGTATGGATGTGAGAGTTGGACTGTGAAGAAGGCTGAGCGCTGAAGAATTGATGCTTTTGAACTGTGGTGTTGGAGAAGACTCTTGAGAGTCCCTTGGACTGCAATGAGATCCAACCAGTCCATTCTGAAGGAGATCAGCCCTGGGATTTCTTTGGAAGGAATGATGCTAAAGCTGAAACTCCAGTACTTTGGCCACCTCATGCGAAGAGTTGACTCATTGGAAAAGACTCTGATGCTGGGAGGGATTGGGGGCAGGAGGAGAAGGGGACGACAGAGGATGAGATGGCTGGATGGCATCACTGACTCGATGGACGTGAGTCTGAGTGAACTCTGGGAGTTGGTGATGGACAGGGAGGCCTGGCGTGCTGCGATTCATGGGGTCACAGAGTCGGACACGACTGAGCGACTGATCTGATCTGATCTGATCTGAAACATTTGAGCGCAAGTCTTTGTGGACTTACGTAGACATATGGCTTCATTTCTCTTCAGTAAATACGTAGAAGTGGAATGACTGAATTGCTGGATAGAAAATGTCTATAAAATCTCATGCTTATAATGCAATACTAAGTGAAAGGCAGATTTTAAACATAGCCACATGAAAAATGACAAGAAGAAAATACACTAAAATTTAGAGTGGTTGTTTAATTTGTGTGGTGGGAGTATAGGCAACATATTTTCTTTTCTCATTTATAAATGTTTTAAAATATTGTCATTATTTTAAATATTTTTAAATACAGAGGAATGATAGTATATGTTAAACATCCACTACATGTGGGCATATACATAGTGAGATGGATCTCTAGCTATATCTATACTACTTTTTCTTTACAATGACTTTGTGAGCTAATTATGTTGCTCAATTTCACAGATGAATCAACTGAGGCTTAGAAAGATTTAAGTCATCTGCCCAGTACCCCATAGCTGTTAAGTGGCATGACTGCGATTTGAGCCCAGGACCATGCTGCTCCAAAAGCCTTGTCCTTTCAAATCCTTAAGCATGTATACCAGACCATGTACCTTACGAAACGGAGTGCATGGAGGGAATGTTATGCATTTCTGAATGCAAGTACAAGGAGACCAAGATTCCGTCGAACAAGCTCACAGTGCGGTATTCTGTGAGGCAGCCAGGCTGAACGGGAACACGGCAACACGCTGGGGACTGACTTGATCTAATTTGAATTCCTCCAAGCAATACTGTCAGGACAGCTGATCTCTCCTGAGGCACTAAGACTTCACAAAATGTTCAGGATAACCAAATCAGGAAGGAGATATTGGTATTTTATATCTAATCTATACTATTAGGCAGTTTACAAATACCAGATAGCAATTCATCAAAGTCATGCCAGGAAAAGGTTCTCTGGGATCTAAGTCATCAAAGAGAAACTCAGTTCCTGGCACGTAACCTCTAAAATTTCAGACGAAGCCAATGTGTTAACCAGCTCCCTTCAGAGGGGTGAAGTTCTGGCTCAGCCATTCACGAGCTATTTGGCTTGTGCAAGGTATTATATTTCCTCTGAAATTCAACTTCAACTATCAAGTGAGGAAAAGAGTGCCTATGAGAAAAATTGGTTTTGGGAGTTTAGAAAACACATATACCAGTCAACATGATGCTCTGTACAAAGTGAGTGAATAAAAAACTCACTCAAAAAGTAAGTGAATAGTAAACTTAATTATTATAAATTAAGTTTATTATAATTATATTATAAAGTTAATTAATATAAATATTTTATTATATTTATAATATAATATAAATTATAATTTATAATATAATAAACATATATTATAAATATAATATAATATAAATTATAATAAATAATTTCTATAATTGCTTTTGATGCTTTTAATAAGTACAACAGACTAAATGCCTCAATGCCAAGATAAAATGAGCTGAGAAGAGTACAGAACAAAAGTTTTTAATACTGTTTTGGAATTCTTCAAACTTTTTTAGAACCTATTATTCTAAGCTTTCTTATCTCAAGTCATTTCAATCACTGGGGGATATCCCTTGCCCAAGAAGAGCTAAAATGGTCAGATTTAGAGCACTCACAGCAAGAACATACATATTCTCAGGTTCAAGTGACGTCATATGGTCACCAAGCTGGAGGCAGACCTTTATCTTTCCTGAACCTCCCTATTCAGCGTTGTAAACAAGGGCCTGGCCTGCCTTTGCACCTCATGTTATTTCTGTGCTTAGATGGAGTAAGAGGCACAAACACATCTGATCAATTGTGAAGAACTATGAATATGTAACAGCGATTTCAGTTAAAGTGAGGTAGCATAAAGAGCATTATATATTATTCATTCATGCATTAACGTTTTCAATAAATATGTGAAGTGCCTGCTATCTGCCTGAAACTATGCCAGATGCAAGCAAAACAGAAACAAATGGGCACCGAGTCCAGTAAGGAGAAGGAGATTTACCAAAAAAAAGTGCTCTCTTTTGATAGAGAACTATAGAGACTGGGGAGACCATGGAAAAAGTCTTTTGGGGAAGAGCAAGAAGTGTTAGCAAATGCTTTTGAAAGCAAGTAATGTTAGCTCAGCAGTAAAGAACCCACCTACCAATGCAGGAGATGTGGGTTTGATCCCTGGGTCAGGAAGATCCTCTGGAAAAGGACATGGCAACCTACTTCAATATTCTTGCCTGGGAAATCCCACTGACTGAGGAGCCTGGCAGGCTATATCCATGGGGTTGCCAAAGAGTCGGACACAACTTAGTGACTAAACAAAAAATTTTTGAGCTGACATTGAACACAAGCAAACAAAAGAAACAGTGTGAGTAAAGAATGATACGGAAGCCTGACAGGAACACTTGCCAGGGTGAAAGGAAAATGGTTAAAATTAAGGTTGGAGAAGCAAGGAGGAGCTAAACCATGAGATGCCTGTAAAAAAATGTTATAGTATTTGAATGTTAAGTCATTTCAATGAAGGGAAGTAAGTTTTACATAATAGAGAAAGCAAGTTAAATTTGCAATTAGAACAATCTCATGTCAGCAAGGTCAACCGCAGTCAGGGAGACCATTTAGTGTGGAGCCAGACAAGAGCTAACTAACAATTTTTTTTCTAACTAATTTGTTTCCTTATCTCTGAAATACCTTTCAATTTTACAAGTTTAGTCATCTTGATATTATGTGAGTGGAAGTTTTACAAGATGAAAAACACCACATAATGCGAGATGTATAATGATCATTGTTATTCTGTCTTGCCATTTTCACCATCTGGACAATCAATTCAACTACAGGGGTTAAATCAATTGTGCTATAATCTACATCTGCTGTTTTACAGGACTTTCAATGCGGCCATATGAGCCCTGCCATGATTCTTCATTTTTCATGAGTTAATCCAATAAGAAGGAAATAAACATAACTGATTGAACCCTTAAGTGAAAGCCACACTTAATTACTCAGCCAAACTCTCAAGCAAGAGCTCAATTCATAAAGATG
This sequence comes from Bos mutus, assembly GCF_027580195.1. NCBI lineage: Eukaryota > Metazoa > Chordata > Mammalia > Artiodactyla > Bovidae > Bos > Bos mutus. The sequence goes on along the minus strand of NC_091645.1, from coordinate 10,172,145 downwards.
ATACAGTTGAATGGATTGTTTCCATTGATTTGTTCTGTCACTTCTAATTGCTGTGGGTGAGAGTTACGTAGCATGGAAGGTATTAGGCATCATGATTGTAATTTTAGGGTGAAGAGACCAGTGAAAAATAAGTGTAGTTTAGTTTCATTGGATGAGTTCAGTAGCTGGGTACCTGCATAGGCAGCTTGCACATAGTGGAGCCTCAGTAAACGCAGACTGAAATAATTTGGAGTCACCAGGCCCACCGAACGCCACTCACTAACTGCTGCTCTTGGTCACCCTGAGCGTTAGTTCAAAAAAGTATGGAGTTGTTCACTACCTGGCACTCTCAGTAGATGATAAATGAAATTCTATTTGTGAAGGTGCTTAGTCAATCTTAAATAATTACATAAGTTTAAGCCTTTTGAGAGTTTATTACTGCTAGCCTCACTTTGAAGTTGATGGACTATTTCCCCTTTCTTGCAGAAGAGTAAATACAAGTATAAAGATGTGAAATAAGTTTTACACAGAACTATTGTTAGAAAGGTGAGTCTGATCTCATCATTCAGTTCCAAGAATCCCTTCTTCCTTCCTTTTCTTTTACATTTGCCTCCATTCAACAACGACCTTTAGGGCCTTTATAAAAGAGCCCCCAAAGAGCTCCCTTGTCCCTTCTGCCACGTGAGGACACAATAACAAGATTGCTCTCCAGAAAAAGTGAAGTAGGCTCTCACCAGACAGTGAATCTGTTGGGGCCTTGATGTTGGACTTTCCAGACACCAGAACTGTGAGAAATAAATCTCTTTTGCTTATAAGCCACCCAGTCTAAAGTATTCTGTAATACCCTTCAAAACTAAGAGATTTGCATATTTGATCACCCAAAATATTATGCATTGGAAATAGAAGAGTAAATAAATAAGCAAGCAATAAAGCCTTTTCTTTCAGAGCCTAGTGGGAAAGAACATGAAAAACAAACAAACAAACAAACAAACCAAAAACCAAAACCACACACAGACACACACAAAACCAAGCAAGGAAAGTAGTGCAGTGCTGTAAAAGCTAAAATAAAGGTTATGGGAATTTGGAAGAGGGCACTTATGCTAGTCTTTGGATTTAGAAAACACTTTAAAAAGGATATAATCTGTGCTCTGAAACTCAAAAGCTCAAGTATCCTGATAGATAAATAGTAAAAAGCCTCTGAAGCAGTAGAGTCTTTAAAAAGTGTCATATTCAGGAAACTGTAAACATTTTGGTATAGAAGAGTAGCGGGTCATATGGATAAGTAGAGAGAAAGAAGTAAGAGAGGTGGGAAGAGATGTGACTGTTGGGCCTTAATGTTTTCGCTAAAGAGATTGCTATTAAATCTGAAGGATATTGGAGGATTTAAAGCAGGAAATCAATGCAATCAAAATCTGCATTAAAATGTTCGCACTTCCACCAGTATTGCACACAGAGCACTCTCTCTAGTGTTGCAATATTCTTGTGTCTGATAAATTCTAACCATCACATTTTAAATGAATCACAGACATACAAGAATGTGAGAAAAATCACAAGAGCAAAACAAACCACAAACCATCAAGCAAAATCCTGTCAACCAACACCAGAAAGTGGACTGTAGGAAAATGAAATCCAGGGACATCAGAGGAAAAATAACGTTTTCAGGTCTGAGATCACAGAACATGAAAATCTGGAATTAAAAGGACCCTCGGAAGGAACCAAAGTAGTCCCAAGTCCAAAGAACTCTTTGGCTCTACTCAAAAGCAAAGTCTACTCCTTTCTGGAAGAAAATACCCCCTGGTTTTGACTGTCAGAATTCCCATTATTTAATTTCAGCAAAAACATAAGGTCATCATTAAGGAGACTTAATGAAACAGGCCACCATGAGAAAGAACAGATTTAGACTTACAAAGATTTCAGATATTAAGATTATCAGATAGGTAACTTAAAGAGACCATGTGGAGAGTTTAAAGAAACTCAAGTAGATATTTTAAAATAATAACAAATCCACTATCCAAAAGGGAGGTTATAAGCTGATCATATTGACTTATTGATAGGGTAAATTTGCACAAATTTAGCAAAGGTATAAAATATTTGAAAAGCATAACTAGCAAACTTTATCTACTGAATACAGCTAGAAACATATCCAACAATTAGAAAACACATGTTTCCAGGCAAATAGAGAAGATTTGCAAAATACTGACCACATTTTAGGCTAAAATAAATTTAAAAGAATATTTATTATACAACTTTTCCTAGGCATTATTTTATTAAACTAGAAATCAGTAACAGAAATGGTAAAAATCCCCAAAGTTTGGAAAAAAATTTTTTTAAATCTCTAAATAACTCTTGGCTCAAACAAATCACAAAATAAATTTTTGTAAAAAGTTTTATTTATTTATTTATTTATTTTATTTTATTCTTGTAATTTTATTAACAATGCATAAATGATTAACGGACAGGCATCACCAACTTGACTATCTTACCTACCCTGTTTCTGTTTTACAACTGACCTGATGCCTGTTCATAAGGTTAAATATATCATCTTGGACCCCAGGTTTATACAATAAATTAATCTAACATATAATCAGACATCATATTTTTTTAAAAACCTAAAAAAACATTTTTTAACATTTATTTAAATGTTAATAAAAATACTGCATATCAAATGCTATAGGATGCCAATGTACTAAAACATCTTATGGAAAATGTAGTGAATTAAGGGTAATATAAAGGAAAAGGACTGATCTAATGAGCTAGTCATCCACCTTAGGCACTCCCCAAAATAAAAAACTAAATCTAAACAAAGGTAGAAGAAAACCAATAATAATAACAGCAGAATTATGAAGTTAAAACAGAAATAGAGAAAGAAAAAGAAAGGAAGGCAAGAAGGAAGCAAGGAAGAAAAATTGACTTATATCAGGGATACAAAGTTGTTTTAACTTCTATGACCCAATCAGTGTAATTAGTCACCTAAACAGGGTAAGGGGAAACAATTATATGATCCTTTCAACAGATAAGGGACGAGGTAGATTCTGATTTTAATCTATAACCATAAATGAACATGATGAAAAATCCTACAGCAATTTTTCAGAACTAATGATTTTTTAAAATGTTATTTATGGAAAAATTATAAAACATTATTGAAAGACACGAAAGATCCAAATAATTTAAAAAATGGTCCAGATTTATAGAAGGAAGACTCAGTATCAGACAAAGGTCAGTTTTCTTAAATTAACTTATAGGTTCAGGCAATTTCAATGTTAATTCAAAGAAAATTTCTGCGGAACTTTCCAAGTTCATTCTATATGGCACATGAAAGGGTAAAAGCCAAACAAAGCCAAGATACTCTTGAAGCAAAATAACGTAGAGAAATTTGATCTACTAGACATCATGATTCATTATAAAGAAATCTTAATTAAGACAGTGTGGATTTAGCACTGCTGCTGCTAATTCGCTTCAGTCGTGTCCGATTCTGTGTGACCCCATAGACGGCAGCCCACCAGGCTCCCCCGTCCCTGGGATTCTCCAGGCAAGAGCACTGGAGTGGGTTGCCATTTCCTTCTCCAATGCATGCAAGTGAAAAGTGAAAGTGAAGTCGTTCAGTCGTGTCTGACTCAGCGACCCCATGGACTGCAGCCTTCCAGGCTCCTCCGTCCATGGGACTTTCCAGGTAAGAGTACTGGAGTGGGACAGGGGTATACAAACTGACCAATGAAACAGAGTAGAGAACACAGAAACAGGCCCACAAAGTACAGAAATATAATCCAGGCCCGAGTGATGGTGAAGATAACTAAGGGGAGGAGAAAAGCCATTTAATAAATAGTGATGACAATTATTCATCTGTTAAAAAAAGAATATACAAAAGTCAAAACCAGATTGACTACTTAAGTATATAAAACAACAAAAGTTACAGCTTGATATCTTTATGATCTTGGGATAGGAAGACAGAAAGTCCCAACTGTAAAAATAATAATAATAATAATAATAATACATTTGACCACATTAAAACCAAGGGCTTAATCTACAAAGTAGGAGAAGCTATCTGCAACATATGTCAATAGTGAATCCATATCAAGAAGATATCAAATACTCCTCTAAATCAATAAGAAAAAAAGGCAGTGTAATAAAATATAGACAAACAGCATTGAACTGGCATTTCACAGAAATAGAAACATGAATGTTAAATAAAGAGTAAAGGATCCTCAATACTACTCTTTGTCCAGAAAATGCCAAGTAAGTAAAGCAAAATGCTCAATGACATTTTGCACCTGCTAAATGGGAAATAAGTACACAAGCAAATTGGAAAAGCACTGAAAGCAAGGGCTGCTGGCTGATTCATTGCCCAGTTGGTCAATTCCTACTAACAAGCATTTGCAATTAGCTGGACGAAAGTGAAGGTCAGTCCAAGTGGGCAGCTGCAAATCTTACACTCACCAATGTGGGTAGTAACTCTGTCCTACAGGAACAGTGTGGGAGTGACAGGGTGTGCCGGGGGATAATTGAGGGGCGGGGGTGTTTGCTTAGAACACTCCCAAGCTGAAACCTATCAACATATAGTACTAGAACACGAACTTATTTACCCACCAGGAAGCATGAGGAATCTATAACAAAGGAAGCTGCTTGTTGAAATTGTGCATTAATACAACAATTTTTTGAAGCTGTTATTAGACTCTTAAAAGGCCAACAGTAAGTGAAAAGGTAGGGACCCCTCTCTCCCAGATTATACAGCAAAGGGCATTGTCCGATAGAATCTACCACTCACTGGTTTATCTTCAAGGAATGGACTGCTTTGTGTTTAGGGATTTGGCTACAAAAGCAACCCATGGAAAAGCCAGTATGATTGAGAGCAGAGAAGTGTCTTCCTTTGAAAAAGGAAGAAGTGTCTTCCTTTGTTTTCAGAGAAAAACATTGATATTGTGGAGGTACTTTTATCCTGAAATGACTTCTTTTTTGTCTAACAACTTCGATAGATTAATTGGTATAATTTTCAGTTTATCACCAGAAATAGTCTTTCTTGACAGGACTGTGTGACAACGCAGAACAGTCTGACAACAGCACCAGCTCACCAACATTAGGTATCATAAGAGGGATGAGTCTGATCATAAGGGTTCTCGAATACAGTCCAAAAGCCATCAGGTTCCTTCATAAGAATCTGATACCCCAGTGGACTGAAAAGTCTCAGTGTTAGTACTGATTACTGAGTAAAGCCTAATTTTTGCATATATTGATTTTGGCAAACATGTTAGCTGGGAAGGAGACAGAAATTCTAACGCTGGAGGTGGAGGTGGGGAGCATATAGCCAGGGAAAGGGAAAGTAAAAGTCGCTCAGTTGTGTCCAACTCTTTGTGATGCCACGGACTGTACAGTCATGGAATTCTCCAGGCCAGAAGAGTTCAGTGGGTAGTCTTTCCTTTTCCAGGAGATCTTCCCAACCCAGGGATCAAACCCAGGTCTCCTGCATGGCAGGCGGATTCTTTACCAGCTGAGCCGCCAGGGAAGCCCAAAACTACTGGAGTGGGTAGCCTATTCTTCTCCAGGGGATCTTCCCGACCCAGGAATTGAATCAGGGTCTCTTGCATTGCAGGCATATACCAGGGAAGCCCAATAACAAGGGAGATGACTATTTATCTAGCAATTGAAGGATGAGAACATTCTACATGTGTTGGAATTTGTGTTTCAGATAGAAGAAATAGCATAAGGAAAATGTTAGACATGGTCATGAAATGAGGAATGATTTACTGTGGCAGTAGCGTAGAATGCATTAAAAGGTGAACATGGCACATCAAGGCCTATACTTGGAAAGGTCTAAATGAATGTCATGTTCTGGCTCTATTTTGCAGTAAGTGGAGGATACCAGCTACTATGACACTTCCTCAAAGTTCTTTTGAATCAGTGTTGGCCATGCAGGTGTCAGAAGAGCTTGAGAGATGAAACACTCTCTGGAGAATGAATCATTGTATTATACCCACTTCCTCCTTTCTACTCCTACAGCCTCTAACCAAGTTCAGGATCTTTTAACTGTAGCCTCCTAACTCACTCTGCTCCTCTGATTTCCAGGGCATCCTATCAACTACAGGCAGAACAGTCTCAAGAGAGCTCTCTGGTCATGCTGCTCTTTTGCCTACTGTTGAACGGCTTCCTACTAACGACTAGATATACCCCAAGTAACTCAGTCCTAAGCTTTCCTATTTACATGTATTTACTTACGCCATGCTCCCCACCATGTGGAGAAGCCTCACTGTGATGACCCTACCCCATTTGCAGGGGAAGAAATCGGAAAGTTTCTGACCGCCTCCGCACAGATTCTTCTTCTCCATACACAAATTCTATCATTAAAGCTCAATATATGTAAAAAAAAAAAAAAAATCTTTCCACAAAACCTTCCCTGATCTTTCCAGATACATGTCATAAAAACACGTGTTAGGTAGCACTTTCAAGCTTATACCGCATTTTATAAATTATATAGCACTTAAATCTATGGAAGTACGGCAAAGATAGTGCAGGGAGACTATTACATTTCAACAGATGCTGCTGTTGTTTGGTTGCTAAGTTGTGTGCAACTCTGCAACCCCGTGCACTGCAGCGTGCCAGGCTTTCCTGTCTTTTACTGTCTCTCAGACTTTACTCAAACTCATGTTCATTGAGTTGGTGACTCAACAAATCAAAGTTTTAGTGACTTAGTGTTAATCATGGAACTTCTGACTCCAAATATCACATTCTAACCCATATAATTCTAAACCATATATATATATCATTCCCATCCAGAAAATCCTTAGGAATTTTCCCTACCACACATTGTTCTGATGAGTATTATCTTGATTAACTGTTTTCAATGCATTGCATACAAGGAGTATTTAATAAACTAAAGTCCTCCTAATATACCTATTTCACATGATTAGATCAGTCTGAAATAAACCCTGGTTTTTTCCCCCCAACCACGGCAGTAGGTTTATGGCCTTCCCATCACAATAGGAACATTTTACTTTCCATGTATTGCAAAATTACCTGCAGATTGCAGCGCATGCTACACTGTACTGTAATTCACTTAGCCTCCCATCATTCTATGCCAGTAGTTCTCAAACAAGTTCAGGGACCGCAATACACTCATCTCTAGATCCTCAGTGTCTAGTTGAGTGCTTGTGCACAGTAGGCACTGAAGACACATTAGTTGAGATGCTTACTAGGATGGTGAACTCTGATAGATAATCTTTGAAGAATGTGGCTGTGGTCACATGGTTCTTCTACTTGAGTCAAAGATCTGGGAAAGAGATCAGAAGACAACATCGAGGTTCTAAGGACTGTGGTGCTTTCTCAAAGAGCTTGGGAAAGTTGGTGTGCATATAATCCTGCTGCTCATACTATGCCTGTGTCGACGACACTGAGTGATAAAAACACTGTTACAACATTCTTATTTTTAATGACCACCACCATCACTACCACAAGTAAATCTAAAATGGGGTGATCACAGCATCTTACTTCAAAAGGCTATTTCCATTATTAAAATGATGGCTATAAAGCTTTCACATGCCCAGTAATGTTACTACAGCTTTAACATGCCTCCTGCTTAGTGAACATAGAATGACTGGATGTTCCTATTTTATTTCTGCTATTTTTATTATTGTCACTGTAGAAAACTATCAGAGTGACTACTGTGGCTGTAACTCCTATGATGAGTCGCCATGTATTGAGCAAGTTTTGTTCAGATACTGTATAAGATCTGTCATGCACATTATTGTTATTCCTCACGACAACCCCAGAAGGTCTGCACTGTCATTCCCATTTAACAGAGACAGAAGCTAAGGACTAAAGGTTTGCTCATCAGTATCCTTCCTGTGGCATCCTGCATCTTATTCATCGTTAGCATTTCCAGTGACCAGCATAATTCAAATATGTGTACTCTTCTCTGACCCACACCACGACCCCATCTTAAGAATGAGGTGTGTGTGCATGCTCAGTCAGGTCTGAGTCTTTGCAATGTTATGGGCAGCTGGCCACCAGACTCCTCTGTCCATGGGATTCTCCAGGCAAGAATACTGGATAGCAAGAATACTGGATTGCCATTTCCTCCTCCAGGGGATCTTCCTGACTCAGGGATCAGACTGGCATCTCCTGCAACTCCTGCATTGGCAAGGGAAGTCTTTTACCACTGAAATACCAATATCATCATAAAATTCTCAAGCGACACAACTTTCCCCCCCAGAAGAGATCCATTTTTCCTCCAAGTCAAAAGCCCTTAACAATTTGGAAAACTACAAATCTAAATATCATTCCCCTACCTGAAGCCACTACATATCCCCAAGACACCATTCCACACAAATCCCTCTTTACCAGAGTCTACTTATTCATTCCTGGCAACTGTGCTAGAAACAGGAAGCCGCAACTGGGCGGAATCACAAAGCTGTCTGCTCCAATTTTTCTGTACAAGCTGCTTCAGTATTACTTATGACGAGTTCCCATCAAGAGTGGGCTAATTATGTAGTTTCCTACTCAAGGTTGCTCTATGCGTGTCACCTAGAAACCAAATCACGGCTGGGGTTTCTTCTCAGTACTTGTGCTCCCAACTTCCAGGTACTCTGAGAATACAGTCATGCTATCCACAAAGTAGGTCTTCTAACTAAAAGCCAGACCCCGTTACTTTTGGAGGGAAATTATAAAAGCGCTAAGACTTCACACAGAAACACATTTAGCCTAGAGTAGCTTCACTGAAGACCCAAATGGCAGACAATTTTATAAAAACATCAGCACATAGACAATTTGAAGTCTGAGGTTATCTAAAGTTTTGATTATTTTTCTCAACGTATTAAACCTTGTACCTTTCCCATCGAGAGCCACACCATAGCCTAACATGTGAAAAAAAAAAGCATCTAGGAAAGGCTAGATACTGATTTAGATGATAAGAGAATAATTGCAGCTGCACTATCATATAATCTACTAATGATTTCACTATAGTCTCTTTTCCCTTATATTTTAAATGTGAAATTTAGTAAAAGCTTTAGGGCAGGGATAATGAATGAGATGTCAAACGTAGAACACACAGACTCTTCTTTGTCTTCATTACCATCATCTGTTTCATAATAATTACACCGGTAAGTGCCATTACTTACTGAGGACCGATTACCTGGGGACTAGTCTGGGTGATTTAGATGCTTCATCCTCTGAATACATAAAGCAGGTGTTTCGCCTCCATATTAAATTATGCGTCCCTCTTGCAACTATACCAGGAGATCTAAAAAGAATCCATGCATAACTCATCCCTGGTTTCCAAATTTATATTGTGGGGAGTAGGAGGCAGACTATCTTCTGTGGGGAGCCCTTAATCTCTGGCACCATTGGCAACAAATCCTGGGCAGGATTTCTCATCCCTTTGAAACACCATGCTGTGGCCCTTGAAGGCCGGGGTGGGAGGGGAGCCACGGGCAGCCCTCACAGCAGTGGGAAGGCCCCCTCTATCTGGCATCCTCCTCCACGCCATCGATTCATCCAGCAAATGTGTGCAGTTTTGGAAGCATGTGGGACCTGGGGCGGAAAGCTGGTGGAGTCACTCACTGCCCGTGACTCAGAGGTCTGAAGGCAGCGAAGCTTTTTGACATGTAAGGCTGAAAAAAATCATTCAGCCTGAAACGGAGAGAAAAAGGAAAGCAAAAAGATCACATCCTTATAAAGCCTAAAAGATGAAAAAGATGCTGCTTAGAAATCAGCAACAAGCTTCAGGCTGTGAAAACAGAAAGCCCACACTACACTGGCGGGAAGGAGCCGTGGGGGAGGCAGGTACCAGGGCAGCGAGCCCACCTAGTACTCCCCGAGGTTTTCTAAGCAGTGCTCTAGAAGCACTCTCTTCTCCACGTTTGTTATATTTATATTCTCACTCCCTTTGGAGGCCAGATGAGTCATCAGTTACACATTTAAAATATCCAGAGCACAGTATATCAAGCTATCTAACACTGGCATCTTGAGAAACATTTTCTTTAAAGACAAGGCTGTGCACAATCATTTATTCAAACAATCATTCATTCAATGGTCTCATTTGTTATCCATTTATTTTGTTTCATGTACCATTTACCAGTAGCAAGTTAAATATAAAGCTTCCCCAACCTATTAAATACAGAGGAAAAAAGCTAATTTTCAACTCCTTTTCTGTGAACTTTGACAGAATTTACAACATTTACTAGATAAATTAGCAACTGCTTGTGTAATTCCACATTATTCTATTATTATAAATGAATGTGCAGCACTCTCCACAAAGCAGGGCAGCAAAAATTTCAGTAAAGGTTTTCACCAAAGAGTAGAAATGTAGGCTGTAGAGAAAGACAGATCTAAGTTTGAATCCAGCTTCTGACCATATATTAGCTAAGTCATCAGGGTAAATTACTTGACTTCTCAAAGCCTCAAATGCCTATTCTGAAAAACAAATATATATATATATATATACATACACACATACATACACACACACACACACATGCACATATAGATATAGATAGATAGACAGATATGTGCTTCCCCAGTAGCTCAGTAGTAAAGAATATGCCTGCAGTGCAGGAGACACAGGTTCAATCCCTGTGTGGGGAAGATCCCCTGGAGAAGGAAATGGCAACCCACTCCAGTATTCTTGCCTGGAGAATCCCATGGACAGAGGAGCCTGGTGGGCTACAGTTCATGGGGTCACAAAGAGTCAAACACGACTGAAGTGACAGCACACATGCGCGAGTGCACGTGCACACACACACACACATATATAAATATATATATATATATAATATTTATGATGCTCAGATGCTCAGTCGTGTCTGACTCTTTGGAAACCATGGACCATAGCTCACCAGACTCCTTTGTCCATGGAATTCCCCAGGCAAGAAGAATGGAATGGGTTGCCATTTCCTTTTCCAGGGGATCTTTCCCACCCAGGGATTGAACCTGGGTCTCCTGCATTGCAGGTGGATTCTTTACCAACTGAGCCACCAGGGAAGCCTATTATATTTATATATTGATTTTATATTCTGAAATATATATACATATATATATACCCACACACACATACACACACACACACACACTTTGGCCACTGAGGTGCATAGTTGACTCATTGGAAGAAAATACCCTGAAGCTGGGAAAGATTGAAGGCAGAAGGAGAAGAAGGCAACAGAGGATGAGATGGTTGGATGACATCACTGACTCAATGGACATGAACTTGGGCAAACTTCAGGACACAGTGAAGGCCAGGAAGGCCTGGTGTACTGCAGTCCATGGGGTTGCAAAGAGTCAGAAACAACTTAGCAACTGAACCATAACAACAATTATATACATATATATATATATGTACACACATACACACCCTCATGAGGCTATTGTGAATATTAATTAGCATAATATATGCAAATCTCCTAATACAGGGCCTGGCCTACAATAAGAAAAACTCAATAGTCCTCTATCTTTCTCTTAAGAATTAATAATTCAACATTGCCAAGGATTATTATCTGATTATTCCAAAGTCTTCATTTACGGAGTGCCTATATGTCAAGCACTGTATTTCCTGCTAGCTACGCAAAGAAAATATTTTATAATCTCAGCCCTTGAGGAATTTCAACTATACCTTTCTTAACAAAACTGACCTTTTAACAAATGGTTGATTTAAAAGTCTTTCAATACAGAAGTTAATTAACTTGGCTGTATTCCAGTTTGTGCTAAAATTATCTCCTGCTTCCATCTTCTACCAACCGTGGCTCTATCATACACTCTTACCATGTGCACTGTGAAAACTTCCTAGAATTTTCTGAGTCCTTGATCATCTTCCCTGGTAGCTCAGAGAGTAAAGAATCTGCCCGCAATGTGGGAGACCTGGGTTCGATCACTGGGTCAGGAAGATCCCCTGGAGAAGGGCATGGCAACCCACTCCAGCATTCTTGCTGGGAGAATCCCCATGGACAGAGGAACCTGGTGGGCTGCGGTCCGTGGGGTTGCAAAGAATCAGACACGACTGAGCAACTAAGCACAGCTCACCTTCCTGCCTTCATACAGGCTACATCTTTTGCTTAGAATATTCCTCCCCATTCCCAGTTCACCTGGGAAAGTCTTCCTGGATATACTTCAAGTCTTTCTCTGGAACTTTCTCCAAACTCTTGAGCAATGAAGAGCTCCACCTCCTTGCATTTGTGATTTCCTCTATCAGCTTCTGTCTCAGAAGCCATTTGATTGGGGGGGTTAGGAGGCGGAGGGGTGTCAGCTTGCTGGTCTGTCTCCTCTATAAAATAAGGAGCTACTTGAGGGCAAGAGTTTTTTTATATTATTATTTATCTTTGCGCTTCTATACTCAGCAACATGCCTGGTGAATAGATAGTGATCAATAATTATTAGATTTAGAACTGAATGAAAAATGAATGGCCTGGCTGTGGCCCAACGGAAAGAGAGCAGGTGACTGGCCCAGTACACAAAGCATTTGTCTGTAACAGCATCCCTAGCTTTCTGCAGCAGGCCAGATTTCTCGGACAAGAACATTTGGTTTCCAAATTACATGCTGCACAGATGCCTCCGTCCTTCCCTACAACTGCCTGTTAATTATAGTGTCACCTTTTTTCTGTCTCTTCTTGAATCTCCCAATTCCTGAGACAAGGTAGCCAGTTTACTTAGGATATTCTGACCCTTAAATGCAAGTCCCTCTGCCCCAACCCCTTTTGTGAAAACTATTTTTAAAACCAGAAGAGTCTGATTAGAGTTCGAAGGCACTGACACATTATTAAAAAGTTATTTCAGGGTGAAAAAATACTCCCTTTGCTCCTTATTCGGGCTTCCCTGATAGCTCAGTTGGTAAAGAATCTGCCTTAATGCAGGAGACTCCGGTTCAATTCCTGGGTTGGGAAGATCCGCTGGAGAAGGGATAGGCTACCCACTCCAGTATTCTTCAGTTCAGTTCAGTCACTCAGTCGTGTCCAACTCTTTGCAACCCCATGGACTGCAGCATGCCAGGCTTCCCTGTCCTTCATCAACTCCTAGAGCTTGCTCAAACTCATGTCCATCGAGGAGGTGATGCCATCCAACCATCTCATCCTCTGTTGCCCCCTTCTCTTTATGCCTTCAATCTTTCCTAGCATCTGGGTCTTTTCCAATGAGTCGGCTCTTTGCATCAGGTAGCCAAAGTATTGGAGCTTCAGCTTCAGCATCAGTCCTTCCAATGACTATTCAAGGTTGATTTCCTTTAGGATGGGCTGGTTTGATCTCTTTGCAGTCCAAGGGACTCTCAAGAGCCTTCTCCAACACCAGAGTTCAAAAGCATCAATTTTTCACACTGGATAGTAAAAACTGCCCTGCTTTGGGGAGCAGCTGTGGAAATACAGGGAGCTGTCACTGGGGAGGAGATGCATCTTCAAGTCCTTGAAGCTGACAGCTCTGAGCAGCCAACTGAGAGACTCAACCGCTGACTTCATTTGATCACACTGGCAGAAGTACCTGGGAAAAGTTTCTGTTCTTTGTGCAAAAAAATTTCAAAGCTATCAAATTCTTTCTCAGGTTCTAAAACTTTGCAAGTATTCTGACAACCCTTTTGTCACTCTCTCTCTCCTTTTTTTTTTTTTTAATGGAGAAATACCGAGCCCATCTTATTATTGGTGTCTATGGTACCTAACAGAACTTGACAAAGTAGGTGTTCCCAAAAAAGGCATGTGAAAAGAAAGAGGGAAGGCTGTCACTGAGAGAGAAAGGAAAAGGAGGGAAAACAGAGAGGGAGAGAAAGCTACAGAGAGAGCTGCTAACGGGGAGGCAGGGAGAGGTGGAAGAAAAAAGACAGGGAGACGAAAGGGAAGAGGAAACGGAGGTCAAGTCCCTCCTACCTTTTCCTCATAAACTTGCAACACACTGAGCCTTAAAATAGAAACAAAACAACTCCAAACCACTTACAGTTCCTGTGAGAACAAAGCGTCCTCTCAGATGTTTACTGTCTCCTGGGGGCAAATGGATAAAGATGAGAGACACATTCAAGGGGTCTTGTCCTGCTTGAGAGGAATGAACAATAGCCCTCAAACCTTTCCCTCACTGACCCGTCAAGACAGCCCTAGCTCCATCCCAGGGCCATCCCGGACTATCCTAATAGTCCACAGAGGAGGGGATAGAACTGTAACATCCAGGGCTGCGCTAAGTCGCTTCAGTCACGTCTGGCTCTTTGTGACCCCATGGACTGGAGCCTGCCAGGCTCACTGTCCATGGGATTCTCCAGGCAAGGATACTAGAGTGGGGTGGCCATGCCCTCCTGCAGGGGATCTTCCTGACCCAGGGAATGAGACCGGGTCTCTTAGTCTCCTGCATTGGCAGGGGGTTCTTTACCACTAGTGCTACCTGGTCTGAGTTAATCATCCCGAACTGGCAGCAGGCTATTTTCAACTGTTCGGAGGAGTTTCTCCATATTTCTCTGGGCCTTTCGGAGCCCGGAGGTTAGGTTTTGGATAGTTCTTGCTGTTACTATGATTTTAAGTCTAGTTTTCAACCCAGGTACATTTTGCTTTGGGATTTGCAGCACACAGCCTCTTTTTAATAACAATTTTTAACTATAATAAAGTTCAGTTTTACATGACAAAACAATGAATGACTCCATTATAGAAATTTCACAACAAAGAACATTTTAAAAAACAAAGCATAATCTTATCTTTCAAAGCTAGGTCACTGATAATATATTAGTTCTTTTTATATACATTGAGACATATGTTGATTGTCTTAAGAATAAATTGATATTACACAGAGGTTCTAACGTATTTTAAGTGAAAAATGCATTATGAAAATTTTCTCTCATTAAAAGTCCACCTTAGTATAACTCTGATGGCTTAATTCTTCATGTTCTGCCAATTACCGGTCAGGAAAGGGGAGTGAAGAAACTTCTGGGTTTCAGCAGTTGGCTTCACTGTCTGTTCAACACCTGCATTCACTGTTTCCTCTTTTCCTGAAACATGGTGACAGCCAGTCTCAAGTGGTACCTTATCAATTGTTTGATTCATCTGTTAGTTTCTCCAAGATGATGCCAATCCTGTGAATTCAGTCTGGGTGTTTCTCAAATGCCTTCATCACACAAAAACATGCTGGGTCCCTCCTATGAGATACCCCCATGGAGTACCAAGGCTATCATAAGATGGCAGGTTGCACGCTGCAAATCACCAAGTTGCGTGCGCTCCTTGTAGAGTAGGAACTCATCTTCTTTTATTCTTATTCCTCTCAGGGCCTAAACCAATGATTGGCCCATAAGAGACATTCAATTTGTCAACAAATGCCTGTTGAATGAATGAAAACTAAGTGAATGAACATAAAGAGGCAGTGAAGGAGACTGGACATAAAATAATAAAATTTTCTGACTTTGCTACATGACTTTCAGGAAGAATGAAGTATCCTACACAGAGAACAGTGTAGGATTTAGTCAGAAATCCACTTGAATTGTACAACATCAATGCGGCTTTACTGATCTTCCTTTCTTGTGTATCAAAGAGTCACAATAACTAAGCATCTTCATAGGCCTGTTACAGTGATCAAATGAAGGGATAGCTTCTTATGTCAGAGGAACCTAGAACCTCAGGTTGTCCTAGGGCCTCAGGAAACCATAACCAGTTGCAGGTTCAAAGTTTATGTTACAATAGGACTGGTTCCACTCCAGTACTCTTGTTTGGGAAATCCCACGGACAGAGGAGCCTGGCAGGCTACCATCCATGGGGTCTCAGAGAGTTGGGAGCTACTCAGAGTCTAAACAGCTACAGCATTAACAACTACCCTAACTCCCAGTCCCAATGCATATGTGTAAAACGCAGTGATTACAGTAAAAAAATAATAATAATAATAACTTCACTTACAAGAAAGTTTTTAAATGGGTGCCAAGAAAATGAGCACCAGCTGGGACTACTTCAGATAGCATGAAATAATAAAAAGAAGATGGATTGAGAGATTGACCTGGGCACACATTTTGGTACTGCCACTTCTTCACTATATAATTTTAGACTAGTTGCTTTTCTGAGATACTACTTTTCTCTTTGATAAAATTCTTTTTAACAACTTGTAGTCTTTAGGATTGTTATGAAGATTAAAGAAGGGGTAACTGTCCTAGCATACTTGTTGTTGTTTAGTCATTAAATCACATCCGACTCTTTTCCGACCCCGTGGAGCCCAATAGGCTCCTCTGTCCAGGAGATTTCCCAATAGAGTTGGTTGCCATATCATCCTCCAGGAGATCTTCCCAAGGCAGAGATCAAACCTGCATCTCCTCCAACAGGAGGCCAATTCTTTACCACTCAGCCACCAGGGAAGCCCCCTAGCATACTGTGCAGTTCTGTTCAACTGCTCAGTTGTGTCGGATTCCTTGCAACCCCATGGACTGCAGTACGCCAGGCTTCCCTGTCCAACACCAATTCCTCAAGGCTACTCAAACTCATGTCCATCAACTCAGTGATGCCATTCAACCATCTCATCCTCTGTCATCCCCTTTTCCTTCAGACTCTTTTCCAATGAGCCAGTTCTTCACATCAGGTGGCCAAAGTATTGGAGTTTCAGCTTTAGCATCAGTCCTTCCAAAGAATATTCAGGACTGATCTCCTTTAGGATGGACTGGTTGGATCTCCTTGCAGTCCAAGGGACTCTCAAGAATCTTCTCCAACACCACAGTTCAAAAGCATCAATTCTTTGGCGCTCAGCTTTCTTTATAGTCCAACTCTCACATCCATACATGACCACTGGAAAAACCACAGGTTTGACTAGATGGGCCTTTGTTGGCAAAGTAATGTCTCTGCTTTTTAAGATGCTGTCTTAAGGTTGGTCATAACTTTTCTTCCAAGGAGCAAGTGTCTTTTAATTTTATGGCTGCAATCACCAACTGCAGCGATTTTGGAGCCCCCCCCCCCAATAAACATACTAGGTATTCGATAAGTATTATTTCCCTTATGTTTCCTTGTTGCCATACCGCAGTCCCAGCCAGAACCAATGACAGGAATATATTATTCATACTTAAAACTTTTGCCTAAAGGCTTGCCCACTATCAGACTTGAATGCCAACTTGCCAAACAGAAGTTTTTTTGTGTTGAAATATTTATACCAGACTTCAAATATAGGAACTCAGAGTTCAAAAGCTTAACACTTGTCATCAAGAACAGCAGAGACTCAGGAAATCCTGTCAACGTTGCTTCTTTTCCAAGAAATCAGACAAATCCTCATAGACCATTCCACAGAGGTAGCTCTAACCCTCCAAAATAATATATTTAAAATTACAAGTTATTTTATCATGTTTGAAGGGAAAAATATATTGGAAACAAGAACTTCAATTGAATCTTCTCATGTTGAGGTCAACTGACCTAGGGAAAAAAGAGTGCTCCCTTTCAGTCTAAAGCTTCACTTTTATGAAAAGTAAGAGATAACCTAGATATGGTTTGCAAATACTTCTAAGAGCAACATTTACAATAATAAGGCCTGAAATCAGATTTAAGTCTGAAGTGCTCCAACTTCTGGTGGGAAAGTAAACTGGTGCGGTCACTATGGAAAACAGTATGGATGTTCCTCAATAATTGAGAATTGCCATATGATCCAGGAATTCCACTCTTGGGCATATATTCCCACAAAACTATAATTCAGGAAGATACACCCACCTCTAAGTTAATAGCAGCAATATTCACAATAGCCAAGACATGGAAATAACCTAAAGGTCCATCAACACTTGAATCAGTAAAGAAGATGTAGTACATATATACAATGGGATACTACTCCACCATATAAAAAAATGAAATAACATGGATGCACTTATGTTGCATGTTGCAACAACATGGATGATTTATAGATTATCATACTAAGGGAAGTCAGCTAAAAAGAAAGATAAATACCGTACTATCACATATGTGGAATCTAAAATATGACACACGATGTTATCCATGAAACAGACTCACAGACACAGAGAGGAGAGATCTGCTTGCCAAGGAGGAGGGCCTGGGGGGGAAGCATGGATTACATATTTGGGACTAGCAGATAGATGCAAACTATTATAGAAACAATACAGCACAGGGAACTATCTATATTCAACATCCCACGACAGTAAAAGTGTTGGTGTTCAGTTGCGTCTGACTCTTTGTGATTCCAAGGACTGTAGCCCACCAGGCTCCTCTGTCCATGGAATTCTCTAGGCAAGAATACTGGAATGGGCTGCCATGCCCTTCTCCAGGCTATCTTCCTGACACAGGGATCGAACCTGGATCTCCCATATTGCAGGCAGACTCGTTACGATCCGAGCAACCAGGGAAGCAAACTATTATATACAGGATGTATAAACAACAAGGCCCTATTCTATAGCACAGGGCACCAGATTCAAGAACTTAGGATAAACCATAATGGAAAAGAATATGAAAAAGAAGG
Organism: Bos mutus; assembly: GCF_027580195.1. Lineage (NCBI taxonomy): Eukaryota > Metazoa > Chordata > Mammalia > Artiodactyla > Bovidae > Bos > Bos mutus. Next base: position 10,153,815 of record NC_091645.1, on the reverse strand, counting down.
TATATATGTATGTATGTATATATATATATATATATATATCAGCAGAAATTACCACAACATTGCAAATTAACTCTACTTGAATAAAATACATTTTAAAAAATGTTAACGAAGTGCTTCAACCTCTACTAAGTGAGTTATGTGAGGGCAGATCATGCAGGCACATTTTCAGATCATTATTCTAACCCAGTTAAGCTATTCTTGAAGGTAAATGTTGAAATTATTTAATAACTAAAGCTTTAGACGCTGGGGCTTGGGCTTTTCCTTTAACTTTTTTTTTTCTTGGATGTTTCTACAAATCTGGTCATATTTTATAGTTCCTTCTAGTTCAGAAAAAGCAACACTCCCAATTTTTTACCTCTTTGCATTTTATTGCAAGTGATTTCTGTCTGGATAATAAAATCTATCCTGATTCACAAATGAAACAACAGAATAAACATACACTTTCTTCAAAAAACAGTAATTATGGAATACTTTTTAAGCAATTCCACAGCTTTTCACTCTGGAGCAAGCTCCGGAGACTTAAACAGGACTCTGCTCTTGAGGTCGAAAGAAGGACTGGCTACACAGAATTCAAATAATGTTTATGATCCATGTACATTAACAGTGTATCCATTTAGAGGAAGTCTGGGACTATTTAACAATAATCATTCTGGACTCTGTCCAATCAGTTCTCCATACTGCAGCCTGAATAATTTCTTCTAAAATGTATAATTGACTGAATTACTCCCCTCTTTAAAATTCTTCAGCAGCTCATCTTTGTGTTTAGAATAAAATTCAGAGTTCTCAGCATATTACACAAAGCTTCTCTTGATCTGGCCCCAGTCTACCTTTTTCAACAGTATCTGCGACTCTTCCTCTTTTCCTGGATCGCTTATTTTAACCACAGTAACTATTGGCCATTACCGTCACTCTGCTGGGCCTTTTTCCATCTTGTTCCCTCTATCTGGGATATTCTTCCTTTCATACCCACCCCTACCCACTGCTACACACTTTTTAAAACTTAAGTATCTCCTACTCATCGATGAAGATACAACTCACTCATTACTGCAGAAAACACTCCTTGTCCCACCTTTTCTTCTTCTGTCTCCAGACACCAATAGGGAGCCTGTCCTCTGCTCTCCCACGACACTGCATAAAAGTTACTATAGCATTTTTTCCACCTTGTATTGTAATTATCTACTAAGAAACAAGTTCCTTCATGGTAGGTTCTGTATCTTACCCCCTATTATACGTCTGTTCTGTACTAAGTCACTTGGAACACTCTTCGTCCCCCTCTGATGTCTATGTCAGAAGCTTTCTCTGTCTCATGTCATACTTTTCACGGAAACATTTCATGCAAAGACGGGCTCAATAAAGGACAGAAATGGTAGGGACCTAACAGCAGAAGATATTAAGAAGAGGTGGCAAGGACACACAGCCGAACTGTACAAAAAAAGATCTTCATGACCCAGATAACCATGATGGTGTGATCACTCATCTAGAGCCAGACATCCTGGAATGTGAAGTCAGTGGGCCTTAGGAACCATCACCATGAATGAAGCTAGTGGAGGTGATAGAATTCCAGTTGAGTTATTTCAAATCCTAAAAGATGTTGTTGTGAAAGTGCTGCACTCAATATGCCAGCAAATTTGGAAAACTCAGCAGTGGCCACAGGACTGGAAGAGGTCAGTTTGTATTCCAATCCCAAAGAAAGGCAATGCCAAAGAATACTCAAACTACCAGACAATTCTACTTATCTCACATGCTAGCACAGAGAAGGCAATGGCACCCCATTCCAGTACTCTTGCCTGGAAAATCCCATGGATGGAGGAGCCTGGTAGGCTGCAGTCCATGGGGTCACGAAGAGTCGCACACGACTGAGCAACTTCCCTTTCACTTTTCACTTTTATGCATTGGAGAAGGAAATGGCAACCCACTCCAGTGTTCTTGCCTAGAGAATCCCAGGGACGGGGGAGCCTGGTGGGTTGCAGTCTATGGGGTTACACAGAGCTGGACATGACTGAAGCAACTTAGCAGCAGCAGCAGCAGCACATGCTAGCAAAGTAATGCACAAACTTCTCCAAGCCAGGCTTCAACAGTATGTGAACCGTGAACTTCCCGATGTTCATGCTGGATTTAGAAAATGCAGAGGAACCAGAGATCAAATTGCCAACATCTGTTGGATCATCAAGAAAGCATGAGAATTCCAGAAAAACATCTACTTCTGCTTTATTAACTATGCTAAAACCTTTGACTGTGTAGATCACAAGAAACTGTGGAAATTCTTCAAGAAATGGGAATACCAGACCACCTGACCTGCCTCCTGAGAAATCTGTATGTAGGTCAAGAAACAACAGTTAGAATTGGACACGGAACAACAGACTGGTTCCAAATTGAGAAAGGAGTATGTCAAGGCTGTATATTGTCACCCTGAATACATCATGTGAAATGCTGGGCGGGATGAAGCATAAGCTGGAATCAAGATTGCCAGGAGAAATATCAATAACCTCAGATATGCAGATGATGCCACCCTTATGGCAGAAAGTGAAAAAGAACTAAAGAGCCTCTTGATGAAAGTAAAAGAGGAGAGTAAAAAAGTTGAATTAAAACTTAATATTCAGAAAACTAAGATCATAGCATCCAGACCCATCACTTCCTGGTAAATAGATGGGGAAACAATGGAAACAGTGACAGACTTTATTTTGGGGGGCTCCAAAATCACCATAGATGGTGACTGCAGCTATGAAATTAAAAGACACTTGCTCCTTGGAAGAAAAGCTATGACCAACCTAGACAGCTTACTAAAAAGCAGAGACATTACTTTACCAACAAAGGTCAGTCTAGTCAAAGCTATGGTTTTTCCAGTGGTCATGTATACATATGAGAGTGGGACTATAAAGAAAGCTGAGTGCCAAAGAACTGATGCTTTTGAACTGTGGTGTTGGAGAAGACTCTTGAGAGTCCCTTGGACTGCAAGGCGATCCTACAGGTCAATCCTAAAGGAAATCAGTCCTGAATATTCATTGGAAGGACTGAAGCTGAAGCCGAAACTCCAATACTTTGGCACCTGATGCAAAGAAGTGACTCATTGGAAAAGACCCTGATGCTGGGAAAGATTGAAGGCAGGAGAAGGGAACGACAGAGGATGAGATGGTTGGATGGCATCACCGACTTGATGGACATGAGTTTGAGTAAGCTCCAGGAGTTGGTGATAGACAGGGAGGCCTGGACAGGCAGTCCATGGGGTCACAAAGAGTCGGACACGACTGAGTGACTGAACTGAACTGATGTCACTCAGTCATGCCTTACTCTTTGTGAGCCCATTAACTGTAGCCCGCCAAGCTCCTCTGTCCATGGGATTCTCCAGGCAAGAATACTGCAGTAAGTTGCCATGCCCTCCTCTAGGGGATCTTCCCGACCCAGGGATCGAACTTCAGTCTCTTATGTCTCCTGCATTGGAAGGCGGGTTCTTTCCCACTAACACCACCTGGGACTGTTACCTAGTAGATAGATGTTCATTGCATTTTCATTGTTGCTGTTGAACGCTGGATGGATGGGTGGTTGGATGGATGCATGGGTGGGGATGTTTGGTTATGGACCAGGTTTATACACTAGAAACAGACAACTTTAGTGCCACCTTTAGGATGTAGGGGCTGAGTAAATCCATCACAGTGGCCTTTTCTCAAGTGTTGTGGTCCTGGTGAATTTGGATTAAGTGGGAGACAAATGGAACTCTAAATGTGAAAAATTAAATAACAATAAAAAGCAAGTCTCACAGGGCAGCGTGCTGCCTCGCCTCAGAAAATGAAAGAGTATAATGGGTAAGCCTGTGTCATTGACACGTTTACCCTTATTCTCCTAAAGAAACACGGATGGGCAGACAGGTGATAAAAGAAACAATGCTGCACACAGCTGCCCTATTGGTGTTTGAGGCATCTGAAGCTCACGCGTTCCAACGCCTGTGAAGAGTGTGTCAGGCCATCTGAATGTGGAAACCTGGGTTACAACGCCTGTGAAGAGTGGGTCAGGCCATCTGAATGTGGAAACCTGGGTTTGCTTTGCTTTTAGTCAGCTCTGCGGCCCTGGGTCCATCATTCTCTCTTCCTCTCAGATGAGGTCATTTTAGATTAAACAAGTATCTTCTCTTTTGACACTGTTTCCCGGGAGAGCACTTGACACACAGAAAGTACTAAAACTATGTGTCAAATGAATGAATGAGTCTCCCTCTCCGAGCTTTCTGGGTTTCACAGTGTGAGCTACAAACTAAGGCTGTGTCCTTCCAGCATTAAGTCTTAGCAGCACCCATTCTTTCCTCAATCTGTTTTATTGTTGTTCAGTTGCTAAGTCATGGCTGACTCTTTGCGACCCTGTGAACTGCAGCATGCCAGGCTTCCCTGTCTTTCACTATTTCCTGTTTGCTCAAACTCATATGCATTGAGCCAGTAACGCCATCCAACCGTCTCATCCTCTGAATCAGGGTCTTTTCAAATGAGTCAGTGCCAGGAGCCACCACGGGAGATCCCACCCATGACAAAGGTCATGCAGAGAGAACCTGACAGGCAAAGGCGGATCGGGCCTTGAGGGATTCCCTGGATCTGCTCGAGCATCTATCCCAAAACCAGAATCTGTCTGTCTTACTATTTTGTGCCTTTCACGAACTCTTCTGACACTAACAGGGGGCTATCCCCGACCACCTTTCTCTGGAAAAAGTGAACTTAGGGCTTTAGTTAATAAGTCTCCTGGGCATGAAAGGAGTGTTTCAATTCAAACCCCTCTGATGGCTTTTAGCTTGGCTGACAGGTTTTTCACAGCCTCCCAACCGTGAGAGACACGGGAAGCCTAAAACATTCTAAAAATATAGAGCCTTTCGAAGAGTTAAAAACTATTAGAGTAGTGCTGGTGTAAGATTTCATTGTTGAGCCAATGCTTGCTGCCAAGTGCCCATATCCCTTATCCATTATGTACCTGGGAGTGCATTGGTTAACATAGTTGCAATGTAAGAAAAACAAGCAGTAGCCTTGGAATTAACCACATCAGACCTTTGAGCTAATTGCGTCTTTCTTTGTTGTAACTCACTGCACCTTTGCTCTGTAAGAATGTAACTCTGTTTAGCACTTTCTGAGGCTGACATAGATTAGAAATGTAAAGAAAAAACACTTCAAGGGAAAACAAGTTTTCTGGCTGATCAACCTTTATCAAAAAAGGGTCATAAAATGTCCACAGGCCTCTAAGGCCAGAAGATATTACACACAACATTGTTACGGGAAAGGTATGCAGAAAATATCCTGGTTTCGATAAAGACAAAACAGATGTACTGTTTGGGCTGACTCTGCATGACTTTGCATCTTTCCTTTCCCTCTATGTAGAAGTCAAGGTATAAAAGTTCCTTTTGAAAATAAAGTTATGGGCCTTGCTCACTGAAGCTTGGTCTCCCCGTGTCATTCTTTTTTTCCTTTTCTTTTTCTCTCTCTGTTCTTCTTTCAGGATGACTCCTTGGGGCACAGGGGCTCTCTGAATTCACTTTTTTGCCTGGGCTTCTAAGACCCGATTGGGAAGGCGCCCTGCGTCTTCACCAGGGAGGGGGCGTCCTGCGTCCTCACCCCACTGAGAGGGCGCCTGTGGCCTTCGTGAACAGAGCAAGTTCCATGCCAGGAGCTTTATTGGCTTTCTGTGTTAATCAAGGAAGATCAAGCCTCTGTTCTTTCCGCTTTGCTATCCTTTCGCCTATGCCGTCATCCTGAGGGTACCCCTGGATCCTGCTGGGACTGGACCCCGGCAAGTCAGCTTTTTGCCATAGGCTGTAGGATAATTATTTCCTATGAACCTAGATGTGGTTCGTAGCTCTATCATAACATCTTCATTCAGTCATATTGAACTGAATGACTGTTTAATTACCTGGCTCTGATGCTAGACAGTGAGGAATTTAACAGCAGTGACTATGACATTCATTAAGATGAATTTCCTGTGTTAGGGTCCAACACAGAGAAGAGGCTCGCTTGACAAACAACCACAGGGAACTGAACTGGATTCACACGGAGCACTGAAAGGGCAGGTGATTAAAGAGCACCACAAAGTAAACCCCAGCGCTGCAGGGCAGAGGCAAGGCCAGTCGCCTGAGATCTAAGGGAGACAATGGGCAGAGAAAGATGATTTCACCTGTTCTGATTGTAGGAAATCTGGATTCAGGGCAAAGAAATGCCGAAGGCAAAAGTGCCAGACAGTACTCTCCAGACACCTCACCTCCCTCTGTGGCCTGAGATTCTACTCTGGTTTAGATCTGGGGTCCGTGGACCAAGATGACTTTAGTGTAAACCTTCCGGTTTACAATGCAGGCTCTTCAAAACATGGCCCAAGGAAGAGGTACGGTTTTCATTCTTATCAGACTTCCTAGAAAAACTCCATGTTTTTGTGAGGTATAGAAAACATTAAAAATTTAAGACATGCCAACATGAAGTTCCTTCAGCCCCTTTAGCACCAACGACACCAGTGCCTTTCTTAACAATACTGTTTGCCTTAGAGTTTCTCAATCTTACGTTTGCCTTAGAGAACTAGAATGGAAAGCTCTTTGCCTTATGTGTGCCTTAGAGAACTAGAATGGAAAGCTCTTTGCCTGGTTGGCTGATATCATCTTGAACAGCTTTAACCTCCACTTTCATTTTGATTCAATATTAGATGTGCTTTTTCAATCCATTGTCTTGAAATCTTGCCAGATTACAAATAAGCAATTTCAACAAGAGTAATAAAAATGAACAGGACATCATAAAGAACATCAGTTGTGACCTTTATTTAACCTCCTACATGGTCCAAGTGTGTCCTTGGCCCCAACTGGAAAGTGAAAAGGAAATATACACAGATAATTTTACTTCCACTAAAATTCAGTGGTTAATAGCACCACTGAAAGGATGGGAAGAAGAAATGAAATCAGTATTTCAAATGTATGTGCCAGGCACTATCCCTGGGCAACAACAAAATAAGCATCACTCTCATTTTTGCAAAGGAAGAAGTTCAGACGCAAAGAAGTTAAGACGAGCCACCACCCAAGGTCAAAAGCAACAAGATAATGGCACATAGACCCCTCCATCTGGATCTGAAGTCCATACTTCATCCTTTATAAAACTGAGCTTAAATTAAATCATAGAACTACTGTATGAACTAGTGGGAAACAGAGGAAATAAAAATTTTTAGAGACTTCATAATTTATCAACACAGATCTTGAGAAATAATTTGTTTCCATATTTTGCTTTCACGTGTGTGTGTGTGTGTGTGTGTGCGTGTAGCAACTAAGAGTTTTGGACAAGCATGTCATCAGCATTCTACTAATGGAATTCTAAGGTAAAATATGACGCCCTCATTAGCTTGGTTGGATGTTATCACCAGCATATTTCTATTGAAATAGTAAAGATAACTCAAGGACTTCCATTGCCACTCAGGGATATCCAACCTGAGGACCACTGAAAAAAGTCTGAAACCACCCAGTGTGATCGCACATCCCATCTGCATGAATATGGTCAGTTTCCGGTCTTACCCCTCTTTGAGTTTTTAATTTAGTTATTCTATCAAAAATGTTATGAGCTCTTTCTTATTTCTTTGAGTTTTCTCCTTTAATAAGCCAAATTTTGTAACGACTGCATCCCAGACCCCAGTATTTGGAAAAAGTTGTTCACTTTAACACTTTATTCTGATACTAGAATAAATCAAAAAAATAATATCATTCTTTTGGAAATTGTTCAACTAGCCATAATTTTTTGCTTCATTGATATTTTTTGGACTGAACATATTCTTTTCACATTTTGAAAGTGACAATATGATTGTGGCATATTTCAGATATCTGTTTTTGGCTAAAAAGTAACTTTTTGATTATCTTTATTTTGTAAAACCAAGGAATTATTAGAAATCATGAAGCCTTCTTTAAATAAACTATAAATGAATAACAGCTGTTATTAACTTACAACATTGACATTTTTAATGTTTACTATAAAGGTTTGCTTGGCCCCAAGGCTTTAAGGTATAAGTGGAAGCATTTGGCCAATTATTTCCAGGGTACCAATGAAGTCACTGGGCTTACTCCTGACACTCAAACCCAGTGTTCTTGGACTTATAGGCTAATGTCTGTCAGCCCCTTGGGGCTAAAGGGAGGCCTTTGGTTGCTCAATGCCAGTGTCCTTCCCCAGAACCAGAGCTTTCCGAGCTCTGTCACCTGGATACATTTACCACTTCCCGGAATAAGTTAAGTCTCTGTCCCAGGGAGCTCACTACACCTCCTCCCTGGGTTTCCCACTCCCCTCAAGTCTGACATCCCTCAACACTTCTATCATTTTCCTGAAGATGAGCCTATGAGTTCTTTTAATTCTATGAGCTTCACTGTATAGCACACGGAACTATACTCAATATCTTGTAGCAAACTATAAGGGAGAAAAATCTGAAAAAGAAAGTTCATGTGTATATGGATGAGTATGTATGTGTGTGTGTGCATATGTGTCTGTATATTTATTTATGGGCTTCTTTAGTGACTCAGACAGTAAAGAATCTGCCTGCAATGTGAAAGTCCTAGGTTCAATCCCTGGGCCAGGAAGATCCCCTGGAAAAGAGCAAGGCAACCCATTCCAGGATTCTTGCCTGGAGAATTCCATGGACAGAAAAGCCTGGTGAGTTACAGTCCATATGGTCGCAAGGCAGTCAGACATGATTTAGTGACTAAACAACAACAACAACACACACACACACATACACACACAGATAAATATGTGTGTGAGTGGTGCACTGGTAAAGAATCTGCCTTCCAATGCAGGAGACACACAAGACATGGGTTTAATTCCTGGGTTGGGAAGATCCCCTGGAGAAGGATCTGGCAACCCACTCCAGTATTCTTGCCAGGATAATTTCACAGACAGAGGAGCCTGGTGGGTTACAGTCCATGGGATTGCAAAGAGTCATACATAACTGAATGATCGAGCATGCACACACACACACACATACACATATATGAAGCACTTTGCTGTAAACCTGAAACTAACACAACATTGTTAATTATACTTCAATAAAATTTTTGAAAAAGTTTATAATTTTCAAAAAAAAAAAATTCTAAGAGTTTTACTCATGATCACTCTTCTCTCTGGGTAAACAGGGCAACCAAGATAACAAACAGGCTGAACTGGCAGAGATGCATGCGGGCTTAAGAGACACAGTCCGTGGTCTCTTTCCTTAGAGATCATAACAGGGTAGTGGTTAAGAGCACAGACCTTGACGCCAGGCTCCCTGAATCTGCACACCAGAGTCTGCCCCTCAGCTGCCCATTCTTCAGCAAATTATTCAACTTCTGTGCGCTTTGGCTTCATCATATGTAAAATAAAGATATGATGATGCATTTTTAAAGGGCTATACTGAAGATGCATGCATGAGTACTAAGTCACTTCAGTTGTGTCCAACTCTTTGCAACCCTGTGGACTGTAGCCCACCAGTCTCCTCTGTCTGTGAAATTCTCCTGGCAAGAAGATGGAATTCTCCAGGCAAGAATACTGGAGTGGGTTGCCATGGCTTCCTCCAGGGCATCTTACCGACCCAGGGATCTAACTCCAGTCTCTCATGTCTCCTGCATTGGCAGGCGGGTTCTTCACCCACTAGCGCCACTTGGAACACCCATATTGAAGATGAAGTAAGTTAATTCACACAAAGCATTTAGAATAGTGCCTAACCCATAGTGAACACTCAATAACTGCTAGCTTTTATTAGCTACTATCGATTCCTTTCTGAGATGCTTTTCTCAGCTGCTCTTCACTTTGATTTTCTGAATCCATTCTTATACTTGCTCTAAGCCTAATGATGAAGCAAGCTGCACACTGCCAGCAGGGAGTCAGCAGTCTTGGGTACTCTGCACACCAGCCTGGCCTTGACTTATCCCTCCTGGGTGCTTTTTCAGTGAGGCAGCATATTTTAAAAGGTTCAAGAGTCAGACTGCCTGCTTGGAAACTCTGGCTCCCTTCTACTTTTTTCTACGCGGATGACCTTGGGCAAGGACTTGATCTTGCTCTGCATAATGACAGCATCAAACTTAAAAGGTTATCATGAGGATTAAATTACTTCAACATTCATAAAATTCTTAAAACCTTACTTGCAAAGATCAAATTCTATATAAGTTGGTTAAATACATACCAATTCTGATTAGGAGAAAGAGAAATTTCATTTCTTACCAAAGAATGAAAATGTCTGGAAGTGGTGTTAAGAAGAATTGATTTCTTTTGGGGTTGCTATAAGAATCCGCCTGTCATTGCAGAAGACGTAAGAGGCAAAGGTTCGATCCCTGAGTTGAGAAGATCTCCTGGAGGAGGGCAATGGCAGCCCACTCCAGTATCCTTGCCTGGAGAATCCCATGGACAGAGGAGCCTGGCGGGCTATAGTCCACAGGGTCACACAGAAACGGACACGACTGAACCGACTTAGCACAGTACAAACTTAAGACCTCGAACTATAAAAATTCACTCCTAAAATACTACCAAACTTTCTTCAATGAATTTCAGATTGCTGGTGCTGTTTAGTCTCTAAGCTGGGTCCAACTCTTTGCAACTCCATGGACTGTAGCCCACTAGGCTATTCTGTCCATGGAATTTCCCAGGCAAGAGTACTGGAGTGGGTTGCTATTTCCTTCTCCAGAATTTCAAATTAACAGTAGTTATATTCAATAAATAATGTGACAGACTTGAAAAACAATTCTTATAGTAAATTAAATGCAACTCCTGTAACTCGGTATATATAAATCTTTTTCTTACCTAAAGTGCATAGGAATAAATTTATATGGGGTATAAATCAAGTCAAGATAAATGTTTCAATATAATGAGATCTTTCATAAGGTTATGAAAGTTATGCACTTTAAGTGAACTTCTGCAATCATTTGAAGATTTTAAAAATTTTATAATGACTACCTACTATGTACCAGCGTGTTAAGTGATGGGGGAACAATGGAGGATGCCTGCCTTTCAATGACTTGCCATTAAGAGTGTAGGAATAACAGATGGCAACAAATAGTCACAAGGTCCCCCAGCAATGAAGCCGGGGACAGGCCACACCTGTGCCTGCTGTGCCACCTGAAAACCACGCACAGCCCTCACTCACCCCACGCCCCCCAGTCTAATCCCCTCTTTACAGGAAGTCTTAGTTCCCTGGTTGGAGTGAGGGAGAGGGACAGACCTGGTGCTTTTCCTTTGGAAATACAATGCACATTGAACTACTGGCAAAGTGTCCAACTTTATAATAGCCTTGAGAAATGACACAAGGAAAAGTAAAGACAAGGTGTTTTCCTTGTCTATAAAAAACCAGACAGGACTTTCAGATTGATTTAGCTATTTAAAATAGAATCCAAAGAAATGACTCTCATGAAGAAGAAGGTTTAAAATATGTTTCAGTTCTTTTTTTTTTTTTCCCAAGAAGACTGTCTAAGCCAGCAGTTAAGAGAGTAAAATATCATTCTTTCTAAACTTAATTCCACTCTATCCAAGTTCTGGCTACAGTGAAATTGACCCTTTTTCCATCACCACATAAACATCTGTTAAACACATTTGAAGGTAGAGTCTCTGAACATCTCTGGGTATACAGTTGGCACTTCTGAAGTTTTGCTTGTTACTTGAGGTTCAGGAACTACTACACAATTGCACTCATCTCACATGCTAGCAAAGTATTTCTCAAAATTCTCCAAGCCAGGCTTCAACAGTACATGAACTGTGAACTTCCAGATGTTCAAGCTGGATTTAGAAAAGGCAGAGGAAACAGAGATCAAATTGCCAACATCCGTTGGATCATCAAAAAATCAAGAGAGTTTCAAAAAAAAAACATCTATTTCTGCTTTACTATGCCAAAGCCTATGACTGTGTGGATCATGACAAACTGAAAATTCTTCAAGAGATGGGAATATCAGACCACCTGACCTGACTCCTGAGAAATCTGCATTCAGGTCAAGAAGCAACCGTTAGAACTGGACATGAAACAACAGATTGTTTCCAAATCAGGAAAGGAGTATAACAAGGCTGTATAGTGTCACCCTGCTTATTTAACTTATATGAAGAATACATCATGAGAAATGTTGGGCTGGATGAAGCACAAGCTGGAATCAAGATTGCCAGGAGAAATATCAATAATCTCAGGTATGCAGATGATACCACCCTTATGGCAGAAAGTGAAGAAGAACTAAAGAGCCTCTTGATGAAAGTGAAAGAGGAGAGTAAAAATGTTGGCTTAAAACTCAACATTCAGAAAACTACGATCATGGCATCTGGTCCCATCACTTCCTTGCAAATAGATGGGGAAACAATGGAAACAGTGAGAGACTTTATTTTGGGGGGCTCCAAATCACCACTGATGGAGACTGCAGCCATGGAATTAAAAGATGGTTGCTTCTTGAAAGAAAAGCTATGACCAACCTAGACAGCATATTAAAAAGCAGAGACATTACTTTGTCAACAAAAGTCCATCTAGTCAAGGCTATGGTTTTTCCAGTAGTCATGTATAGATGTGAGAGTTGGACTGTAAAGAAAGCTGAGTGCCAAAGAATTGATGCTTTTGAACTGTGGTGTTGGAGAAGACTCTTGAGAGTCCAGAGGAGATACAGCCAGTCAATCTTAAAGGAAATCAGTCCTGAATATTCATAGGAAGGACTGATGTTGAAGCTGAAACTCCAATACTTTGGCCACCTGATGTGAAGAACTGACTCATTTGAAAAGACCCTGATGCTGGGAAAGATTGAAGGCAGGAGGAGAAGGGGACGACAGAGGATGAGATGGTAGGAGGGCATCACTGACTCGATGGACATGAGTTTGAGCAAGCTCCACGAGTTGGTGATGGACAGGGAAGCCTGGCGTGCTGCAGTCCATAGGGTCGCAAAGAGTTGGACACGACTGAGCAAGTGAACTGAGGGTCAGGATGGGGGTGGTTGGATTGTAGAAGCAGTCTTTCTGGCCAGGCCTCCTCAGGATTTGGGCTCTTTTAGTAAAGTCACTGAAGCTTTAACTTTCTAAAGGAAACCTCTGCAGTCTAAAAAGAATAATAATGCAGCTTCTGTAACTTCTTCCCTCAGAAACATGCAGAGCAGTTTTAATCATTATACAGGCAGCTGAATCCTAGGCTGTAGAGTCTGATGATCTGGCTCTATACTGCCCAGGTAAGTTACCTTGATTTGCTCACCTGCATTACTAAGGGACCAAATAGATTTTTCTAACAGAAAAAATACCATAATGCAGATTAGTAAAATCCCACTGTACACTGTAAAGTGTTTCTTTAGTTGTTATTCCTTCAAATCTGAAAGAACGTTTCTCTGAATCTGGAAGAACTTTAGCTCTTGTAAAGCAGCGGTTTCACATATACCTTGAGCATCAATTTAAAGCACTGCTGAGCTTTTTTGTTTTTGTTTGTTTGTTTTTTAGGATACAAATTCTCAGTGGATGAACACATGGACAGGTTCTCAACTTGTCTTTCCCTGCTTGGTACAACAGCAAAATGTCTTAAAGCAAAAATGTCTTGAAAGCCAATGGGCATAGGAGGCTGTTTCTTTTCTTTTTTTTTTAATGTTTTATTTTGTATTGGAGTATAGTGAAGGGGCTCAGCCATACATATACATGAATCCATGCTTCCCCAAACTCTCCTCCTATCCAGGCTGCCACATAACATTGAGCAGAGTTCCTTATGCTATACAGAAAGTCTTTGCTGGTTATCCATTCGAAATATAGCAGTGGGTGTGTGTCCATCCCAAACTCCCTAACTATCCCTGACCTCCACTCTTACCCCCTGATAAATTGTAAGTTCATGCTCTAAGTCTAGGAGTCTGTTTCTGTTTCATAAATAAGTTTATTTGTATCATTTCTTTTTAGATTCTGCATAACAGAATTTGCCATACTGAGTGAAGTAAGAAAGCTGCTTCTTATAAGGCAAAGGCAGCTATTCCTTAAATATGCCAAGAAAAATAACCATTAGAGTGACCAGGTATTAAAGCCCTACTAAGCATCCAGACATTGTGCCAGGGGGTTTATATGTGTCACTTTTAATTCTTATAAGCACTCACACAATCATTACTGATCATTCTCATTTTATAAATAAGCAAATAAGCTCAAAGTGTCAGTTTCTTGACCAGGGATACCCAGCTAGTCAACAATGCTGCTGCTAAGTCGCTTCAGTCATGTCCGACTCTGTGCGACCCCACAGACGGCAGCCCATCAGGCTCCCCCGTCCCTGGGATTCTCCAGGCAAGAACACTGGAGTGTGTTCCCATTTCCTTCTCCATAGTCAACAATAGATTGGGAATTTTAACCTTATCTGCCTGTTTCTAAAGATGGAGTCTTTGCTTCCTCAGCAACTGGCCTGCTACAAGTACAGACGCAGTTATGTTAAATCTCAAAAGACAATTCCTGAATTTATCTGGAAGCCAAAGGGTTTTAGACAACAGGCCTATTTGCATGCTCTAGGCCTGTCTCGCTGCTTTACCTCAAATGACAACTCAACCTGATTCAGAAGAAACAGAATTATATCCATGTGAGCACTTCCCTGGGTGAAAGAGGTTCCTTTAGTCCTCCAAAAGTAAGACATTACCCTTACCTCCCTGTCTAACGATGTTTTCTTTCACAAGAATGCCTTCAAAGGGTAGGATTGAAAAAGCACTAAAAGTACATAGAAGATGTCTGATTGGAGTGAAGTAATTTTTTTTAAAGTAGACCAAGGAAAGAAAATGGAGAATGCAGAAAAAGAATCATTACTCTAGATGCTGAACAGTGAGACTAATGTGGGTACCTGAGAAAGGCGTAGGTAAAGCAGGAGATTTGAGTAACTAAGTCAAAGGCTTCCCTCCTGCTTTTTGCCACTAATACAAGATATCCAACTTCTCTAGAATTTGGAACCTACAGTGCTAAGGAAACACAGTTTTCATCTATAGGAAAACCATATTGCACCCAATCCTTGATTATCTGCATCCCTAGAGAGCTGCAGCAAGAGAGTTAATATCCTAACATGGAAAATTTACCCACCAGCTTCTAAACCATGAGCTTTCCCTTCTTACTTCTACCTCTAAAACTGGATAAAGAGGAAGCAGTAAGGAAGAAGAAAGAGGGAACTGGTTTTGCAGGCAGACTCAGTTCATATTCTGGCTCCTCCAGCACCAGTTAGGTGTTTATGGAAAACTTTTGAACTTCATTGAAATTCAAAATACTAGCAATAAAATGGAGCTTATAAGACCTACCTCTTAACCGCTTTTCTAAGGGTAAAATGATACACACAAAATAACTAGCAAACACCTGGGGTGTAATAGTCTACATGAAGACTAGTCATGTTCACCCAGAGGCTCTGTAACAGACTGTACCTCCCTTCATCTAAAAGATTGCGAAACTGTCCCATCTTCAGTTCAGTTCAGTTCAGTCGTTGTCGTGTTCGACTCTTTGCGACCCCATGAATCACAGCATGCCAGGCCTCCCTGTCCATCACCAACTCCCAGAGTTCACTCAGACTCACGTCCATCGAGTCAGTGATGCCATCCAGCCATCTCATCCTCTGTCGTTCCCTTCTCCTCCTGCCCCCAATCCCTCCCAGCATCAGAGTCTTCTCCAGTGAGTCAACTCTTCGCATGAGGTGGCCAAAGTACTAGGGTTTCAGCTTCTGCATCATTCTTTCCAAAGAAATCCCAGGGCTGATCTCCTTCAGAATGGACTGGTTGGATCTCCTCGCAGTCCAAGGGACTCTCAAGAGTCTTCTCCAACACCACAGTTCAAAAGCATCAATTCTTTGGTGCTCAGCCCTCTTCACAGTCCAACTCTCACATCCATACATGACCACAGGAAAAACCATAGCCTTGACTAGACGGACCTTTGTTGGCAAAGTGATGATAACTTTCCTTCCAAGGAGTAAGCGTCTTTTAATTTCATGGCTGCAGTCACCATCTGCAGTTATTTTGGAGCCCCCTAAAAAAAAGTCTGACACTGTTTCCACTGTATCTCCGTCTATTTCCCATGAAGTGATGGGACCAGATGCCATGATCTTCGTTTTCTGAATGTTGAGCTTTAAGCCAACTTTTTCACTCTCCTCTTTCATCTTCATCAAGAGGCTTTTTAGTTCCTCTTCACTTTCTGCCATAAGGGTGGTGTCATCTGCATACCTGAGGTTATTGATATTTCTCCCCGCAATCCTGATTCCAGCTTGTGTTTCTTCCAGTCCAGTGTTTCTCATGATGTACTCTGCATATAAGTTAAATAAGCAGGGTGACAATATACAGCCTTGACGTACTCCTTTTCCTATTTGGAACCAGTCTGTTGTTCCATGTCCAGTTCTAACTGTTGCTTCCTGACCTGCATACAGATTTCTCAAGAGGCAGGTCAGGTGGCCTGGTATTCCCATCTCTTTCAGAATTTTCCACAGTTTATTGTGATCCACACAGTCAAAGGCTTTGGCATAGTCAATAAAACAGAAATAGATGTTTTTCTGGGACTCTCTTGCTTTTTCCATGATCCAGCAGATGTTGGCAATTTGATCTCTGGTTCCTCTGCCTTTTCTAAAACCAGCTTGAACATCAGGAAGTTCACAGTTCACATATTTCTGAAGCCTGGCTTGGAGAATTTTGAGCATTACTTTACTAGAATGTTAGATGAGTGCAATCGTGTGGTAGTTTGAGCATTCTTTGGCATTGCCTTTCTTTGGGATCAGAAAGAAAACTGACCTTTTCCAGTCCTGTGGCCACTGCTGAATTTTCCAAATCTGCTGGCATATTGAGTGCAACACTTTCACAGCATCATCTTTCAGGATAGGCATAAATCAGAGAGTAAATATCCACAATTATATTTAGTAACATCTTTGCATGAGCTGGTGAATGTCACAGGTGAGTGTTTCCTGTGCTTTATTTATTAATTGCCTGTTCCTCAGTGGAGCATGTATCCAGTGGGGGCAGGCGTCTCTACCACTCGGACTGGCATGGGAAACACCCGGCATTCAGACCAACTCACTGAAAAATGCATAAGAGGACAATTTGCCTTGTTTCTTCGACAAAGATAATGGTGTGAGACATCTTCCCAAAAATTTTCAAGAAGACTGTCAGCTTTGAAATCTTTAAAGCTTTTCTGTTTTGATTTTTGT